>NC_084739.1:7873008-7978008 GCF_033978785.1 Entelurus aequoreus | reverse complement strand
AATTTCTTTTAAAAATTTTGTTCTGGAAAATCTAGAAGAAATAATGATTTGTCTTTGTTAGAAATATAGCTTGGTCCAATTTGTTATATATTCTAACAAAGTGTAGATTGGATTTTAACCTATTTAAAACATGTCATCAAAATTAATCTTAATCAGGAAAAATTACTAATGATGTTCCATAAATTATTTTTAAATTTTTTCAAAAAGATTCGAATTAGCTAGCTTTTCTCTTCTTTTTTTCGGTTGAATCTTGAATTTTATAGAGTCGAATTGAAGATAAACTATGTTTCAAAATTTAATTGTCATTTTTTTGGTGTTTTCTCCTCTTTTAAACCGTTCAATTAAGTGTAAATATCATTAATTATTAATAATAACATAGAGTTAAAGGTAAATTGAGCAAATTGGCTATTTCTGGCAATTTATTGAAGTGTGTATCAAACTGGTAGCCCTTCGCATTAATCAGTACCCAAGAAGTAGCTCTTGCTTTCAAAAAGGTTGGTGACCCCTGTTGTAGAATAATGGTTGGGAAATGACCAAAATTCAATGGTCATATCAACGTCAGAACCCAACATTGATTAAATGTTGTCAAAAAGCATGTTGTTTCAACGTTATATTTGAGTTCTAGAATATTGGTTGGGAAATGACCAAATTCAATGGGCAAATCTACGTCATAACTTGATATTGTTGTTAAAAAGCATGTTGTTTCAACGTTGTATTTGTGTTGTAAAATAATGGTTGGGAACCGACCAAAATTCAATGGTCAAATCAAAGTCAGAACCCAACATTAATTAAACGTCGTCAAAAAGCATGTTATTTCGAAGCTATGTTTGAATTGCTTAACGTCAGGACCTAATTCAACAAGTTTTCAACGTTATTTCAATGTCTTGTGCCTTCTGGGAAGCACTTGGTTAAAAGATCGGAGTGTGTCTAAGAGTACTTTTTGAGCACATTCAACAATGCAGTAAATCATGATCATTTTGGTCACTGTGATATGAAACTTTCATATCGTTCCATCCCTAGGGCGTCCTCCCCTTTGTGAGATACTGTTGGCTCTGCACGGACTACAGTTATTTAATGTCATCTTGAGAAGAGGACGGGCTCGCCAGCATCCTGACAACTTTGACATTTGAATTGTTCATGTGCGATATTGGCAAGCGAGTCGGCCTCAGGAAACAAACAATTACTCCCACCGAGCGAGCTGCGTGCATTAGCGATATTTATGATACTTGTGTACACGTAAATTAAAATGAATAGGAAATGAAGTCCTCTCTAGGGTGTCTTTCAAGTCACGCTGGCCCGTAACTCATCGACGCAGAAAACAGGAGAGTTTGCATGATAATGCCGGTCCGAGGAGGCGAAACGTGCCTTATGCTCGCCGCACAAGTGGACTGAGGCCATCTTGTATGCAGAGAGGCGGCGAGCGCCCTGGAAGAATCAATAGAGTGCATAGGATTTGGGATTTATGGTGACATCCTATCGATCAATTACGAGCTGACTGTTGAAGGCGGCATGGCTAATGGATGGATGGATGTTCCAGGCACTCAGAGATGTCAATAGGCATTATAAGTAAATCAGAGGTTAGACAGAATTACTGTACATCACATGATAATGTAGAGCAGGGGTGTCAAACGTACGGTCATCGAGCCTAATCCGGACAAACAGCTCCATTTTGGTTTCATCTGACATCAAATGGACAAAGATAAGACCTTCTGGAGGAAAGTTCTGTTGTTCGGATGAAACAAAAATGTAGCTTTTTTTTTATTTTTATTTTTTTATTTATTTATTTTTTTTTTAATTTATTTTTATTTATTTTTATTTTTTATTTTTTATTTTATTTTAATTTTTTTTATTAAAATGTAGCTTTTTGGCCACAATACCCAGCAATATGTTGGGAGGAGAAAAGGTGAAGCCTTTAATCCCAGGAACACTATTCCTACCGCCAAGCATGGTGGTGGTAGTATTATGCTCTGGGCTTGATTTGCTGCCAATGGAACTGGTGCTTTATGGAGAGTAAATGGGACAATGAAAAAGGAGGATTACATCCCTAATATCAATATCGAGGGGCGTGGTTGGGGGCGTGGTTATTTACAGCTAGAATTCACCAACTCGAGTATTTCATATATATTTCATATATATATATATATATATATATATATATATATATATATATATATATATATATATATATATATATATATATATATATATATATATATATATGTATGAAATACTTGACTTTCAGTGAATTCTAGCTATATATATATGTATTTATTTTATTTACATAGAAAAAAAAAAATACTTGAATTTCAGTGTTCTGGTGGCTATCCATTAGATGGCAGTATTGTCCTGTTTAACTTTTCCGTTCATTAAGAGTATATCATTTCGGCCACCGTGTTCAATGGAGAAGTCTGTTCTACAAAATGTACAGGCAACATACCCCTTCCCCTTCGAACTGTCCTGGATGAACTGAAATTCTTGTTTCCATTCGTTTTGGAACTTGCAAGCGTATTTCTTCATCTTGCTCGTCGACGGCGTCGCCGTGTCTGTAATTTCCTCGTTCTTCTGCTTCGTCTCCTTGTTGCGTGCGCAGTTGTGCACTCTACTCTCTAAAAGCCCTAGATGTTATGACGTCATTGGGCAGGCAAGCTGTTTATATTGTGGGAAAGCGGACGTGAGAACAGGTGCACTCAGTCTCAGGTCTGCATCGAGCTGGAGGGGGCGTGGCCTCCAGCTCCGGCTGAATACCGGGAGCTTGTCGGGAGAAAATCTCTGCCGGGAGGTTATCGGGAGAGGCGCTGAATACCGGGATTCTCCCGCTAAAAACGGTAGGGTTGGCAAGTATGCCCCAAACACATGTCAAAAGTGGTAAAGGAATGGCTAAATCAGGCTAGAATTAAGGTATTTTAGAATGGCCTTCCCAAAGTCCTGACTTAAACGCGTGGACAATGCTGAAGAAACAAGTCCATGGCAGAAAACCAACACATTTAGCTGAACTGCACCAATTTTGTCAAGAGGAGTGGTCAAAAATTCAATGACGGGGAGTGGATATAATTGCTCTGTGGTCATGACAAGCTAGAAGAAGGGGGATTCCAGGATTTGGCAGACATTCAGTCGTGGTCAAAAGTTGTAAAGAACATCATGTCATGGCTGTCTTGAGTTTCCAATCATTTCTACAACTCTTGTTTTTTTTGTGATAGAGTGATTGGAGCACATACTCGTTGGTCACAAAAAAAAAACATTCCTGAAGTTTGGTTCTTTTATGAATTTATACTGAAAATGTGAGCAAATCTGCTGGGTCAAAAGTATACATATATAAAACTATAAAACTAAAAGACATTGTAGAATTGCATACTCTGTTAGCGATGTTCAAAGCTAGGAATAAAGTTCTTCCGAAGGACTTACAAAAGTTATTTGTGTTCACGTCTGAAGATGAGGACCACAGAAGGCCGTAGGATTTTAAACATCCAAGAGAGCGAACAAATTTGAAGCAAATGTGCTTGTCTGTTGCTGGTGTGAAAGCATGGAATTCTGTAGAGCAGGGGTCACCAACGCGGTGCCCGCGGGCACCAGGTAGCCCGTAAGGACCAGATGAGTAGCCCGCTGGCCTGTTCTGAAAATAGCTCAAATAGCAGCACTTACCAGTGAGCTGCCTCTATTTTTTAAATGTTATTTATTTACTAGCAAGCTTTGCTGGACATTTTTAAATCTAAGAGAGACAAAACTCAAATAGAATTTGAAAATCCAAGAAAATATTTTAAAGACTAGGTCTTCACTAACCGACAAAGAAACAGATAACAGATTTGGTGTCCAGTTCAAAGTGTGACATGATTTATTTAAAAAATTGAGAGTTGACTTTTGTATTTTACATGAGTTATTTGTACAAACATGGTGCAAAGTAATTCATGATTTGTTCAAAAATGTTAGTGGCTAGCTAGTTAAAATGGGATATTGTGATTAGAGATGTGTGATTAGAGATGCGTTAAAATGTAATATCGGAAATGATCGGTATCGGTTTTTTTATTATCAGTATCGTTTTTATTTATTTATTTTTATTTTTATTTTTTATTTTTTTATTAAATCCACATAAAAAACACAAGATACACCTACAATTAGTGCAGCAACCCAAAAAACCTCCCTCCCCCATTTACACTCATTCACACAAAAGGGTTGTTTCTTTCTGTTATTAATATTCTGCTTCCTACATTATATATCAATATATATCAATACAGTCTGCAAGGGATACAGTCCGTAAGCACACATGATTGTGCGTGCTGCTGGTCCACTAATAGTACTAACCTTTAACAGTTAATTTTACAAATTTTCATTAATTACTAGTTTCTATGTAACTGTTTTTATATTGTTTTACTTTCTTTTTTATTCAAGAAAATGTTTTTAATTTATTTATCTTATTTTATTTGATTCATTTTTTTTATTTAAAAAAGTACCTTATCTTCACCATACCTGGTTGTCCAAATTAGGCATGATAATGTGTTAATTCCACGACTGCATATATCGGTTGATATCGGTATCGGTTGACATCGGTATCGATAATTAAAGAGTTGGACAATATCGGCAAAAAGCCATTATCGGACATCCCTAATTGGGATTTCACAAGACTGTCTTAGAAGTGATCATTTGAAAATGTTCAATTTGAAAAATGTGCACTTAGAGAAAATATAAAAATAAAGTGTTGCATATTGATATTTATCTGTTTCTATATATATTTATTGTGAGAAATCATTAAGATGATCAGTTTTTCCACAGAGATAAATATCATTAATTATTAATAATAACATAGAGTTAAAGGTAAATTGAGCAAATTGGCTATTTCTGGCAATTTATTTAAGTGTGTATCAAACTGGTAGCCCTTCGCATTAATCACTACCCAAGAAGTAGCTCTTGCTTTCAAAAAGGTTGGTGACCCCTGCTCTGGACAAAGACTTAAAAAGTTGCAAAAATATCTTTGAATTTAAAAAGAGTTACAAAAAGAGACACCTGGAATTATGTCAAACTGATTTTTGATTTTGGTTGGACGTGTCATTTTGAAAATGCTTAAACGAAAATTAAAAGTATGTTGGAGTCGGGGTGTTGGTGGAGGGAACAGTGATGAAGTCATCCAAAATAATTTGTGTTAAAAAAAGGGGGCAGATACTGTAAATATAAGAATAGTTATCTTCCATCTGCTCCTTTCTGATCATGGACATGTAAAAAAACCAAAAAAACAATGGAAGTGTCAACTGTATATAATGCTTGGATATTTGCATTTTCATGAAAGGAATACAAAGAAACGATGATTATACATACAGCAATGTTGATATTTGCTTACAAGTTTCACTGCAATAAGGCGCTTTTGGTAGCCATCCACAAGCTTCCGGTTGAGTTTTTGACCACTCCTTTTGACAAAATTGGTGCAGTTCAGCTAAACGTGTTGGTTTTCTGACGTGGACTTGTTTCTTCAGCATTGTCCACACGTTTAAGTCAGGACTTTGGGAAGGCCATTCTAAAACCTTCATTCTAGCCTGATTTAGGCATTCCTTTACCACTTTTGACGTGTGTTTGGGGGGGGTCATTGTCCTGTTGGAACACCCAACTGCGCCTAAGACCCAACCTTTCAATTTTAGGTTGTCCTGAAGAATTTGGAGGTAATCCTCCTTTTTTCATTGTCCCAATTTACTCTCTGTAAAGCACCAGTTCCGTTGGCAGCAAAACAGGCCCGGAGCATAATACTCCCACCACCATGCTTGACGGTAGGTTTGGTGTTCCTGGGATTAAAGGCCTCACCTTTTCTCCTCCAAACACATTGCTGGGTATTGTGGCCAAACAGCTCCATTGTTGTTTCATCTGACCACAGAACTTTCCTCCAGAAGGTCTTATCTTTGTCCATGTGATGTCAGATGAAACCAAAATGGAGCCGTTTGGCCACGATAAGAATGAAGGTTTTAGAATGGACAATGCTGAAGAAACAAGTCCATGGCAGAAAACCAACACATTTAGCTGAACTGCACCAATTTTGGCAAGAGGAGTGGTCAAAAAAACTCAACCGGAAGCTTGTGGATGGCTACCAAAAGCGCCTTATTGCAGGTAAACTTGCCAAGGGACATGTAAGCAAATATTAACATTGCTGTATGTATACTTTTGACCCTCACTTTTTCATAATAAATTCATAAAAGAACCAAACTTCATGAAGGTTTTTTTGTGACCAACAAGTATGTGCTCCAATCACTCTATCACACAAAAAAACAAGAGTTGTAGAAATAATTGGAAACTCAAGACAGACATGACATTCTTTACACGTGTATGTAAACTTTTGACCACGACTGTAAATAACGACAAATAAAGATAGAATACCAAAAAAACAACAACAACAACATTATGATTTGTACATTTTCAGAATGTGCTTGTTCTCCTTTTAACCCTGTAAGACCCAAATATAGAAAAACCTAAAAAAATATATATATATTTGACCTTTTAGATGTTGTTGTAGGAGGCATTTGAACACAACACAAGGGTAGAATGTATACTATCCAAGTATAGAGAAAATACTTCAGGCAGTGATGTAGTGGAGGGAATACAACCTGTTTGAGCCCACTGCAACAAGCCAGCATTTTGACTACCACATTCACCCGGTGTTGTATAATTGCAACAATTATATAACAAGCTCTAAATGAAAATTGATACCTCTGTTCCACAATAAGTACATATGTACATGCTCTAGACATTGTAATAACAACCAAAAAAAATATAAAATACATTTTACTTACTTGAATCTAGGGATGTCCGATAATGGCTTTTTGCCGATATCCGATATTCCGATATTGTCCAACTCTTTAATTACCGATACCGATATCAACCGATACCGATATCAACCGATATATGCAGTCGTGGAATTAACACATTATTATGCCTAATTTGGACAACCAGGTATGGTGAAGATAAGGTACTTTTAAAAAAAATTAGTAAAATAAGATAAATAAATTAAAAACATTTTCTTGAATAAAAAAGAAAGTACAACAATATAAAAACAGTTACATAGAAACTAATAATGAATGAAAATTAGTAAAATTAACTGTTAAAGGTTAGTACTATTAGTGGACCAGCAGCACGCACAATCATGTCTGCTTACGGACTGTATCCCTTGCAGACTGTATTGATATATATTGATATATAATGTAGGAACCAGAATATTAATAACAGAAAGAAACAACCCTTTTGTGTGAATGAGTGTAAATGGGGGAGGGAGGTTTCTTGGGTTGGTGCACTAATTGTAAGTGTATCTTGTGTTTTTTATGTTGATTTAATAAAAAAAAACAAAAAACAAAAAACAAAAAAACGATACCGTTAATAAAAAAAACCATACCGATAATTTCCGATATTACATTTTAACGCATATATCGGCCGATAATATCGGCAGGCCGATATTATCGGACATCTGTACTTGAATCTGATGAATCCAGTCCAATGAAACAAATAGATGTTGTTCGAAGGAAACTATTACAGAGGTTGTGTGAGTTCATGGCCAGAAGGCGTGACTTATAAACAAATGTACAATCCTATAGCCTTGTGAGACTGAACAATAGGACTCAATGACTATGTAAATGACGTAAAAAAAAATAAAAAATTAAAGCTGCTAGCAGCGATGGACGGGACCGACTTTGAGGGCACATAAAATCCAAACCGGAGCAGTAATTAAAACTCTTTGGTCAACTTTTAATCAGAAGAGTTCAATCTCTCTCCGGTGCTAGTTTGAAGCCGACGCGACAAACGCGCTCAGAGGAGATACTGTTTGAAAAAAGGTGACCGGTTTTTACAAAACTTTTGTTTTGAAGGGGGAATTGCAAACTTCCTGTTGATTTTTGCTGGGGGTTGTCAATATATAAAATGTAGGTCTAAGTGAGACCTACATAGAGGTTTTTGTTTCATGTCTCTAAGAGGCAGTTTTGTCCTAGGAGCATTTGTGTCTGTGTTTTCTTCCTAGGGAGCGCTAGAGCGCAATTTTGAGTTTTGGGGTTGGGTTTTTTTTTTTATTAGATCGCAATTTTTGCCAGTCCTGATGTGTGTGTCCAGTTTGGTGAGTTTTGAAGCATGTTTAGGGGGTCAAATTACAGCTCAAAGAGGCAAAAGTGACTGTTTTTACTAAACTTTTGTTTTGAAGGGGGAATTGCCAACTTCCTGTTAGGGACATTCGGTCCCTAATAATAATAATAATAAAACCTTACAATTTCAATAGGGTCCTCTGTCCCAAAGGGACATTGCGGTCCCTAAATATAACGGATTGTTTTTTAA
The DNA here is from genome assembly GCF_033978785.1 of Entelurus aequoreus. NCBI lineage: Eukaryota > Metazoa > Chordata > Actinopteri > Syngnathiformes > Syngnathidae > Entelurus > Entelurus aequoreus. Next base: position 7,969,725 of record NC_084739.1, on the reverse strand, counting down.
GGATGGTTAAAGGTAATGTTGTAATTTAACAACAAGGGGTGTTACAGGGTTAAACAAAGAAGATGTCTTCATTTTTAATTTATCGTGCTGGGATTTTACCAGTCTGGCCCACTTCGGAGTAGACTTTTCTCGATCTAAAATGAGTTTAACACCCCTGATGTAGAGCATTCCAGTCTGGGAACATCTTCACACCGGCTGATGACAAAAGGCGTTGTTATCCCGCACTTCTGCTGACAAAGCACTGCTTAGTTTGGCTTGGAAAGCGTAAAAATATGTAAGGGAAAAGGAGTTAGCCCGAGCAGGGTAATGCATAATATGCATAACCCGATTCAGGTGACATGATTTAAGGTTTAGGGTTTTAGTCATGGGCTCATCTTCCACTGTCTGAGGGGCCCCGGATGAGAGACGGCATTCAATAAAACACCTCCTGTGACTTCTCAGAGGGGAATGGAGTCATTTAGTAGATTTCTGTCCGTGCGCCTATCACTCAAACTGAGCCGCCTTCGCCGCACAGCTGATAATCATACATATTCCACGCGCCGGAGCGCCATAAATCTCCGTCCCTGTTTCATCCCGCCGTCGTTCATCAATCACCGCCGGGGGAAGCGGGATGAAACACTGCCGCCTGGAAAATATATCATATTAGTTCCCGGGATGTTTACCAAGATAATGTGAGACAACAAGAGAGGGTGAAATATGGCGGCACTGCATTCCTTAAATTAAAAACCACTCCTCCTTCCCCTTCGGATCACCCTGAGCGCCGGGTGGGAGGGGAGGGAGGGGGACGTGTCCGCCAGGCATCCTAGAGATGGGGCCCCCGTGTCCCTGCCCTTCTGTCACCTTGATGCCGACGCTGTAAAGATGTCTGAACAAAGACGCTAACAACAGGTTTGTGTTTTATTACTGCAGCCTTGGAGTTCCGTTTATAGCCGTTAAGAGTGAGTAAAAACACCTTTTTGTTAACACCCGCTGTAGCTCACTGTAAATAATGTGTACATTTAGATCAGGGTTGTCAGTTTTTTTCATCAGATTAAACCCTGTAAGACCCAAATATAGAAAAACCTAAAAAAAAAAATGTTTTTGACTTTTTAGATGTTGTAGGAGTAAAAAAAAAAAAAGTTAAAGTACCAATGATTGTCACACACACTAGGTGTGGTGAAATTTGTCCTATGCATTCAATAATAAAAAGATAATAAAAAATAAATAAATAAATAAAAATAAAATAAAATACATAAAAATAAAAACTAGAACAGCCAAATAGCTACAACTAGTATGCATACATCTAAAAAAAGGCTTTTTTTTTTAAAAAAAAAAAAGGGTTTTTAAGCCTTTTTTAAAAGCATCCACAGTCTGTGGTGCCCTCAGGTGGTCAGGGAGAGCGTTCCACAGACTGGGAGCGGCGGAGCAGAAAGCCCGGTCTCCCATTATTCGTAGCTCTGTCCTCGGAGGTTGCAGGAGGTTAGCCTAAAAACCTAAAAAAAAAAATAAAAAAAAATTGACCTTTTAGGTTACAAGGGTAGAATGTTGACTATCCATGTATAGAGAAAATACTTCAGGCAGTGATGTAGTGGAGGGAATACATCTTGTTTGAGCCCACTGCAACAAAGCCAGCATTTTGACTACCACATTCACCCGGTGTTGTATAATTGCAACAATTATATAACAAGCTCTAAATGAAATTTGATACTTCTGTTCCGCAATAACTACATATGTACATGCTCTAGACCAGTGGTTCTTAACCTTGTTGGAGGTACCGAACCCCACCAGTTTCATATGCGCATTCACCGAAACCTTCTTTAGTGAAAAATAAAATGTTGTATTTTTTCAAATTCAAAACAAAGTTATGTCTTTGGTAACACTTTAGTATGGGGAACATATTCTAAGTAACAAAGACTTAATTTAAAGTTATTTGGTTAGGGTTAGGGTTAGAGGGTTAGGGCCAGGGTTAGAGGGTTAGGGTTATAATAAGGCCACGCCGAATAAGGCATTAATAAGTACTTAATAATGACTAGTTAAGAGCCAATATGTTACTAATTTGCATGTTAATAAGCAACTAATTAATGGTGAGTATGTTCCCCATACTAAAGTGTTACCATGTTTTTTTACTGGTGCACAAAATGAACCGTGCATGAACATCACCTTGTTCAAAGAACAAAACCAACACAGTGCATAAACTCACAACAAATTACACACCTGCAAATCAGTCTGACTTCTGCTGTTGCCGTATCCGTAATACGCCGATAGGGAGAAGTTTTTATTTACACAATGAGTCGGGTGTGTCTTGACCTCCGCCGAACCCCTGAGGCCGACTCACCGAACCCCTAGTGTTTGATCGAACCCAGGTTAAAAACCACTGCTCTAGACATTGTAATAACAACCAAAAAAATATATAAACTATTTGTTACTTTCTTGAATCTGATGAATCCGGTCCAATGAAACAAATAGATGTTGCTCGAAGGAAACCTTGAGAGGTTGTGTGAGTTCATAGCCAGAAGGCGTGACTTATAAACAAATGTACGATCCAATAGCCTTGTGAGACTGAACAATAGGACCCAATGACTATGTACACTACCGTTCAAAAGTTTGGGGTCACCCAAACAATTTTGTGGAATAGCCTTCATTTCTAAGAACAAGAATAGACTCTCGAGTTCCAGATGAAAGTTCTCTTTTTCTGGCCATTTTGAGCGTTTAATTGACCCCACAAATGTGATGCTCCAGAAACTCAATCTGCTCAAAGGAAGGTCAGTTTTGTAGCTTCTGCAACGAGCTAAACTGTTTTCAGATGTGTGAACATGATTGCACAAGGGTTTTCTAATCATCAATTAGCCTTCTGAGCCAATGAGCAAACACATGGTACCATTAGAACACTGGAGTGATAGTTGCTGGAAATGGGCCTCTACACACCTATGTAGATATTGCACCAAAAACCAGACATTTGCAGCTAGAATAGTCATTTACCACATTAGCAATGTATAGAGTGTATTTCTTTAAAGTTAAGACTAGTTTCAAGTTATCTTCATTGAAAAGTACAGTGCTTTTCCTTCAAAAATAAGGACATTTCAATGTGACCCCAAACTTTTGAACGGTAGTGTAAATGTGGTAAAAAAATAAATAAATAAATACAACGGATTGTTTTATTTAGGATGGTTAAAGGTAACGTTGTAATTTTACAACAAGGGGTGTTACAGGGTTAATCACGGGATGGATTCATTCAGTTTAATCACAATGTCATTATTTTAAGTACTGTATTTTCCGCCATATATGGCGCACTTATAATAATTTTTTTTTGTCTCAAAACTCGGCAGTGCGCCTTATAACCCGGTGAATAAGTTTGGTTGATCTTACCCACCTCGAAGCTATTTTATTTGGTACACGGTGTAATGATAAGTGTGACCAGTAGATGGCAGTCAAACATAACAGATAAGTTATCAAAATCTATCAAAATGTTTTAGTACGACTTTGGCGCCTTATAATCCGGTGCGCCTTATTTATGAAAAAAGATTTAAAAGATATACCATTCATCGGCAGTGCGCCTTATAATCCGGTGCGCCTAATGTAAGGGATACATTTGGTTGAGCCTCGAAGCTATTTTATTTGGTACTTGGTGTAATGATAAGTGTGACCAGTAGATGGCAGTCAAACATAAGAAATAAGTTGTAGGCTGCACTGCGATGGCGATATGACTCAAGTAAACAACGCCAACGTTTTATATGTTCCATTGAAAACATAGAACGTTACACACGGCGCTCAAAAATCTATCAAAATGTTTTAGTACGACTTTGGCGCCTTATAATCCGGTGCGCCTTATATATGAAAAAAGATTTAAAAGATATACCATTCATCGGCAGTGCGCCTTATAATCCGGTGCGCCTAATGTAAGGGATAAATTTGGTTGAGTTTACCTGCCTCGAAGCTATTTTATTTGGTACTTGGTGTAATGATATGTGTGACCAGTAGATGGCAGTCAAACATAAGAATTAAGTTGTGGGCTGCACTGCGATGGCAATATGACTCAAGTAAACAACGCCAACGTTTTATATGTTCCATTGAAAACATAGAACTTTACACACGGCGCTCAAAAATCTATCAAAATGTTTTAGTACGACTTTGGCGCCTTATAATCCGGTGCACCTTATATATGAAAAAATATTTAAAAGATATACCATTCATCGGCAGTGCGCCTTATAATCCGGTGCGCCTAATGTAAGGGATAAATTTGGTTGAGCTTACCCGCCTCGAAGCTATTTTATTTGGTACTTGGTGTAATGATAAGTGTGACCAGTAGATGGCAGTCAAACATAAGAAATAAGTTGTAGGCTGCACTGCGATGGCGATATGACTCAAGTAAACAACGCCAACGTTTTATATGTTCCATTGAAAACATAGAACGTTACACACGGCGCTCAAAAATCTATCAAAATGTTTTAGTACGACTTTGGCGCCTTATAATCCGGTGCGCCTTATATATGAAAAAAGATTTAAAAGATATACCATTCATCTGCAGTGCGCCTTATAATCCGGTGCGCCTAATGGAAGGGATAAATTTGGTTGAGCTTACCCGCCTCGAAGCTATTTTATTTGGTACTTGGTGTAATGATAAGTGTGACCAGTAGATGGCAGTCAAACATAAGAAATAAGTTGTAGGCTGCACTGCGATGGCGATATGACTCAAGTAAACAACGCCAACGTTTTAAATGTTCCATTAAAAATATAGACCATTACACACGGCGCTCAAAAATCTATCAAAATGTTTTAGTACAATTTTGGCGCCTTATAATCCGGTGCGCCTTATATATGAAAAAAGATTTAAAAGATATACCATTCATCGACAGTCCGCCTTATAATCCAGTGCGCCTAATGTAAGGGATAAATTTGGTTGAGCTTACCCACCTCGAAGCTATTTTATTTGGTACACGGTGTAATGATAAGTGTGACCAGTAGATGGCAGTCAAACATAAGAAATAAGTTGTAGGCTGCACTGCGATGGCGATATGACTCAAGTAAACAACGCCAACGTTTTATATGTTCCATTGAAAACACAGAACATTACACACGGCGCTCAAAAATCTATCAAAATGTTTTAGTACGACTTTGGCGCCTTATAATCCGGTGCGCCTTATATATGAAAAAAGATTTAAAAGATATACCATTCATCGACAGTGCGCCTTGTAATTCGGTGCGCCTAATGTAAGGGATAAATTTGGTTGAGCTTACTCGAAGCTATTTTATTTGGTACTTGGTGTAATGATAAGTGTGACCAGTAGATGGCAGTCAAACATAAGAAATAAGTTGTAGGCTGCACTGCGATGGCGATATGACTCAAGTAAACAACGCCAACGTTTTATATGTTCCATTGAAAACATAGAACGTTACACACGGCGCTCAAAAATCTATCAAAATGTTTTAGTACGACTTTGGCGCCTTATAATCCGGTGCGCCTTATATATGAAAAAATATTTAAAAGATATACCATTCATCGGCAGTGCGCCTTATAATCCGGTGCGCCTAATGTAAGGGATAAATTTGGTTGAGTTTACCTGCCTCGAAGCTATTTTATTTGGTACTTGGTGTAATGATATGTGTGACCAGTAGATGGCAGTCAAACATAAGAATTAAGTTGTGGGCTGCACTGCGATGGCAATATGACTCAAGTAAACAACGCCAACGTTTTATATGTTCCATTGAAAACATAGAACTTTACACACGGCGCTCAAAAATCTATCAAAATGTTTTAGTACGACTTTGGCGCCTTATAATCCGGTGCACCTTATATATGAAAAAATATTTAAAAGATATACCATTCATCGGCAGTGCGCCTTATAATCCGGTGCGCCTAATGTAAGGGATAAATTTGGTTGAGCTTACCCGCCTCGAAGCTATTTTATTTGGTACTTGGTGTAATGATAAGTGTGACCAGTAGATGGCAGTCAAACATAAGAAATAAGTTGTAGGCTGCACTGCGATGGCGATATGACTCAAGTAAACAACGCCAACGTTTTATATGTTCCATTGAAAACATAGAACGTTACACACGGCGCTCAAAAATCTATCAAAATGTTTTAGTACGACTTTGGCGCCTTATAATCCGGTGCGCCTTATATATGAAAAAAGATTTAAAAGATATACCATTCATCGGCAGTGCGCCTTATAATCCGGTGCGCCTAATGTAAGGGATAAATTTGGTTGAGCTTACCCACTTCGAAGCTATTTTATTTGGTACTTGGTGTAATGATAAGTGTGACCAGTAGATGGCAGTCAAACATAACAGATAAGTTATCAAAATCTATCAAAATGTTTTAGTACGACTTTGGCGCCTTATAATCCTGTGCGCTTTATATATGAAAAAAGATTTAAAAGATATACCATTCATCGACAGTGCGCCTTAAAATCCGGTGCGCCTAATGTAAGGGATCAATTTGGTTGAGCTTACCCGCCTCGAAGCTATTTTATTTGGTACTTGGTGTAATGATAAGTGTGACCAGTAGATGGCAGTCAAACATAAGAAATAAGTTGTAGGCTGCACTGCGATGGCGATATGACTCAAGTAAACAACGCCAACGTTTTATATGTTCCATTGAAAATACAGAACATTACACACGGCGCTCAAAAATCTATCAAAATGTTTTAGTACGACTTTGGCGCCTTATAATCCGGTGCGCCTTATATCAATCAATCAATCAATCAATGTTTATTTATATAGCCCTAAATCACAAGTGTCTCAAAGGGCTGTACAAGCCACAACATATATGAAAAAAGATTTAAAAAATATACCATTCATCGGCAGTGCGCTTTATAATTCGGTGCGCCCTATGGTCCGGAAAATACGATATTTGTAACAAAGACTGACTCTTTTGTCCTTTCAGTAAATGTTTGCTGTATTCCTTTCCATCATTTTTGTTAGGGATGTCCGATAATGGCTTTTTGCCGATATCCGATATGCCGATATTGTCCAACTCTTTAATTACCGATACCGATATCAACCGATACCGATATCAACCGATATATACAGTCGTGGAATTAACACATTATTATGCCTAATTTGGACAACCAGGTATGGTGAAGATAAGGTACTTTTTAAAAAAATGAATCAAATAAAATAAGATAAATAAATTAAAAACATTTTCTTGAATAAAAAAGAAAGTAAAACAATATAAAAACAGTTACATAGAAACTAGTAATTAATGAAAATTTGTAAAATTAACTGTTAAAGGTTAGTATTATTAGTGGACCAGCAGCACGCACAATCATGTGTGCTTATGGACTGTATCCCTTGCAGACTGTATTGATATATATTGATATATAATGTAGGAACCAGAATATTAATAACAGAAAGAAACAACCCTTTTGTGTGAATGAGCGTAAATGGGGTGGGTTGGTGCACTAATTGTAAGTGTATCTTGTGTTTTTTATGTGGATTTAATAAAAAAAAAAAAAAAAAAGAACGATACTGATAATAAAAAAACGATACCGATAATTTCCGATATTACATTTTTACGCATTTAATATCTATCAAAATTTAATATCCAATTATTTTACAGGTGTACGATACACTGGCAGTTATTTGACAATACACCAAAGCCGAAGAATTTGTTGTTAGTTTTGTTGTATTTTTATTTTAATTTTACTTCTTTTGCTCAAATCTCTCAATCAACTTATGCGCTCAACAAAAATACCAATTGTTTAGTTTTGTGCAACCCCTTCAAGGCCATTTGATCAAATGATGTTGCAGTTGTCAATTAGTATGGATTAGGGTTGTACGGTATACCGGTACTAGTATAGTATCGCGGTACTACTAAATCAGAAACGGTACTATACTCTGTTTGAAAAGTACCGGTTCTGTCTATCTGTGTTAGCCCTGCGAGGAGGTGGCGACTTGTCCAGGGTGTACCCCGCCTGGGTCCCACATCAACCTTAAGAAAGTCAATGACTTCACCATAAAAGTAGGTGACATTGTTATCACCAGGAAAGATGAGGTCACCTACCTAGGTTCCATTCTAGAGGCTAACCTTTCCTGTGATAAAATGGCAACCAAGGTAATCAAAAAGGTTCACCAACCAACGAGATTTCTCTACAGAATTTCCTCTCTGGTCAACAAAAGCACCTTGAGGATTCTGGCGGGAACTCTTGTTCAACCCTTTTTCGATTACGCATGCACCTCCTGGTACCCTAGCACCTCCAAAACCCTCAAATCTAAACTCCAAACATCTCAGAACAAGCTAGTCAGGTTACTTCTAGACTTCCACCCCAGATCCCACCTCACTCCTACCCACTTCTCTAAAGTGGGCTGGCTCAAGGTGGAGGACAGAGTTAAACAACTTGCACTGAGCCTGGTCTATAAAATCCGCTACACCTCCCTGATACCGAAGTACATGTCAAACTACTTCCTTAACGTAAATGACCGCCATAACCACAACACCAGGGGGTGCTCCACTAACCACGTTAAACCCAGATTCCGAACTAACAAAGGTCTTAACTCGTTCTCTTTCTATGCCACATCAATGTGGAATGCGCTCCCAACAGGTGTAAAAGAAAGGGCATCTCTATCCTCCTTCAAAACCGCAATAAAAGTTCACCTCCAGGCAGCTACAACCCTAAACTAACACCCTCCCCGGATTGCTAATAATCAAATGTGAACAATCAAATGCAGATACTTTTTCTTATGCCTTCTGATCTCTCTCTCTCTCTCTCTCTCTCTCTCTCTCTCTCTCTCTCTCTCTCTCTCTCTCTCTCTCTCTCTCTCTCTCTCTCTCTCTCTCTCTCTCTCTCTCTCTCTCTATGTCCACTACTTGATGTCCATATCCTACCCCCCCCCCGTCCCCCTCCACACCCCTGATTGTAAATAATGTCAATAATTCAATGTGATTATCTTGTGTGATGACTGTATTATGATGATAGTATATATGATAGTATATATCTGTATCATGAATCAATTTAAGTGGACCCCGACTTAAACTAGTTGAAAAACTTATTCGGGTGTTACCATTTAGTGGTCAATTGTACGGAATATGTACTTCACTGTGCAACCTACTAATAAAAGTCTCAATCAATCAATCAATCAATCAATCAATCAAAAGCCTACTGCCCGGACGCAGCTGAGATACGCAGTTTTAAGCCAAAATGCGTCCATTCTCCCTTTTCTGTCTACACGCTGTGTCTGCTGGTAAGTACTCTGTGATTGTGCGCTGCCGAACATGCTCCTCTGCTGGCAAAACCAGCAATGTCATGATGTGAAACTGGTACTTTTCAAACAGAGTATAGTACCATTTTTGATTCATTAGTACCGCAATACTATACTAGTACCAGTATACCGTACAACCCTAGTCAATACAATAACATATTTAATACATCTTAGATTCCAAATGCATTTCAAATCATAAATCCTGCTCTGATCAATGATTTCCAGAATTCCGCATCCAAACAGCAATAAGTCATCAATATTTAATAAAAAGCTTGCCTTCTGTGCATCTGTTTTACAGCCTCTTCATTTTCTTTCCAATTAACTTTATTGCTCCCCCGATGACACGGTGTTTACACGATTATGTTACATCGATATCATTACGCTCTGATTAAATGCCATTCGTCATTTGATTAACTAGCACGTGCTGCTGCATGAAAACCCGCACAACAACACCCCACATGCCAAATTTCCCGAGTATGATCACCGTTTCCATCATTGGGAACAGGAAGGGACAGCGATCCTGTCTGGGTCCTTTATCAATAAGAAATATAATAACGGCATCCTCATTTAATGGACTTCATTAACCATTTGGAGCATATATGTCTGCCCGGTATATGAACTCCTCCTTTTTGTGACGTTAACAACACTTAAAACTATTGAATATCCCGACATACATCATACAAGCAATTACCGAAGGCCTCTTGGCACATTTGAAAGCGACAAAACCCAAAAGCGGTGAAGTTGGCACGTTGTGTAAATGGTAAATAAAAAGAGAATACAATGATTTGCAAATCTTTTTTAACTTATATTCAATTGAATAGACTGCAAAGACAAGATATTTAATGTTCAAACTGAGAAACTTTTTTTTTTTTTTGTGTGCAAATAATCATTAACTTAGAATTTAATGGCAGCAACACATTGCAAAAAAAGTTGTCACAGGGGCATTTTTACCACTGTGTTACATGGCCTTTCCTTTTAACAACACTCAGTAAACGCTTGGGAACTGAGGAAACACATTTTTGAAGCTTTCCAGGTGGAATTCTTTCCCATTCTTGCTTGATGTACAGCTTAAGTTGTGGTATTTTAGGCTTCATATTGCGCCATTACACACACAGGCAGGCCAGTCTAGTACCCGCACTCTTTTACTCTGAAGCCACGCTGTTGTAACACGTGGCTTGGCATTGTCTTGCTGAAATAAGCAGGGGCGCCCATGATAACGTTGCTTGAATGCTCCAAAACCTGTGTGTACCTTTCAGCATTAATGGTGCCTTCACAGATGTGTAAGTTACCCATGTCTTGGGCACTAATACACCCCCATACCATCACACATGCTGACTTTTCAACGTTGCGCCTAGAACAATTCGGATGGTTCTTTTCCTCTTTGGTCCGGAGGACACGACGTCCACACTTTCCAAAAACAATTTGAAATGTGGACTCCTTAAACCACAGAACACTTTTCCAATTTGCATCAGTCCATCTTAGGTGAGCTCGGGCCCAGCGAAGCCGGGGGCGTTTCTGGGTGTTGTTGATAAATGGCTTTGGCTTTGCATGGTAGAGTTTTAACTTGCACGAACAGATGTAGCGACCAACTGTAGTTACTGACAATGGTTTTCTGAAGTGTTACAGAGCCCATGTGGTGATATCCTTTACACACTGATGTCGCTTTTTGATGCAGGACCACCTGAGGGATCGAAGGTCCGTAATATCATCGCTTACGTGCAGTGATTTCTCCAGATTCTCTGAACCTTTTGATGATATTACGGACCGTAGATGGTGAAATCCCTAAATTCCTTGCAATAGCTGGTTGAGAAATGTTGTTCTTAAACTGTTCAACAATTTGCTCACGCATTTGTTGACAAAGTGGTGTCCCTCGCCCCATCCTTGTTTGTGAATGACTGAGCATTTCATGGAAGCTGCTTTTATACCCAATCATGGCCCCCACCTGTTCCCAATTAGCCTGTTGAAGTGTTTGATGAGCATTCCTCAACCTTCTCAGTCTTTTTTTGCCACTTGTGCCAGCTTTTTTCGAACCATGTTGCAGGCATCAAATTTCAAATGAGCTAATATTTGCAAAAAATTAAACAACGTTTTCCAATTCGAACGTTATTGTATCTTGTCTTTGCAGTCTATTCAATTGAATATTGTTACGATGGGGTTGCAGCTTACTGCGAGGTTTGTTCTCCCAGGATGCAAACGGACGACTCCGGACAGGACTTGCAGGTAGGAACATGATTTAATCGTAAATTAACACTCAAGGAGAGAAAACAAACCGACGGAACAAGGTGCCGATCGCACCTGAAGCTAAGGCTACTACTTAGCACAGACTAGAGATCACTAGCAGGGGCTAGGAGACAAGCAAAACTTACGTAACAGTAGCGTGACGCAAACAAAGAAGCCAGACCGACTGACTGGCAAAGGCAGGCTTAAATAATGTCTCTTGACTACAAACAGGTGCGCGTCCCGAACACAAGAGGCAGGTGAAACTAATATGTCGCCATGGTAACAAACTCAGAGGTGCATAAACAGGAACTAGAGGAGTCCAAAACTAACAGAAACACAAGTGACTCGAAAAACTTAAACAGACTACGATCCGGGCAGCGGATCATAACAGAATATAAGTTGAAAAAGATTTGCAAGTCATTGTATTCTGTTTTTATTTACCATTTACACAACCTACAGCACATTAACCATGTCACGGACCCACGCTTTGTTTCTGGTAGTTGGATGATTATTTTCATTTCTAAAGCTTGTGTACAGTCCACGTACAGCTGAAGTCTCTCCCTGGTAATTTTTAGCGATGAACGCGTTCTGTTCTAGTTTGCGGTGATCTGGATCACCGCGTCGTCCCCTGATAAGGGATGATTTTTGATAAGAAATTATAGAGTTCGAGCCCATTATCGAATCCTCTTATCGAACCGAGTCCTTATCGATTCTCTTATCGAATCCGGATAGGTTGTTGTATATGGAAAAAAATTTGGTTTAACAAAAGCTCACTTTTATTTTATAAGAAAAAACTAAAATAAAATAAATAAATACATATTGACTGTTACCCCCCTAACAAAAAAAAAATGAAAGAAATATTGACTGTTGTTACCCAAAGTATATTAAGTGGGATTTTTCAGAAAAACAAATATATACAGTAACACAAAAACAACCTGTCTCTGTGATCACTATAGGTGTATAAATAATAAAATAGTGTTAAATAAAATCAGTCCCTTGGGCACAAAACTGAAAATAATACAGTTCTCCAAAAGGTGCACTTCTGCTGCTATTGGAACATACTAACTACACACACAGGCAGACAGCTAACAAACAATCCAAGACGTCTAATAAAGTTGCAAAGCAGATTAATCAATTTAGGCTCTTTATTGTTGTTGATATTGCTTTGTCTTTTCCTATCTTTACTTTTGTCTTGCACTGGACTGTTATTTATTTATTTTTTTAAACTGAAATACACACAATGACAAATGTATAAGCTATGTGATTCAATTAACATACTGAAATGTAATACACAATATGTAAATATTAGCTTCACACAAATATACAGTACTATCATTAAAACAAATACTTCTGAGTGTTGAAACTATTTCGATGGTGGAAATACACGACTGGCAGCCATTTTAAGTCCTCAAAACATCCATTGAAACAGGGCACAAAAATCGTTTTTCAATAAACATCTTACTAGCAAATGTAACCACTTTCCACCTTAATATTGAGTTACTTAAACAAGTTAAACAGTTTACTTACAGACTTATCTTTTCCAAGGCTTATAAGAGGTAACACAACTTGTCTACTTCTCAATTGTCTCATGAACTGAACTGACGTCGTCAACCCGGAAGTGCCCAAACTATTGACGCGTAGTATTTTCATATCGCCACAAGGTGTCAGTAAGAGTCTACAATCAAATGGGCATAACATTGCCCATTTGGGATTCGTTCCCAGGGATTCGAATAAAGAACCAACTCTTTTTCTTTACTATAGTGGCCTCGATAACGGAAACCGGTTCTCAAAAATGGATTTGAGTCCATGGAATCGGTTCTTTTCTTATCGAACAACCGGGAGAATCGGTTTCGAACATCATCCCTACCCCTGATTATTGAATTTTTTACGGCCGCGTAATTAATTTCAGATTCCCCTGTTTTGTTCTATTTCTTCCACTCTGACATTTTAATTTCTGCAAAAAAGCCGCGGTCTCCACGCGGCCCCCTTCTCCGGAGATGGTAATGGCCTATAAAACATGGTGACTTATAGATACGGCGGAGACTCCACTTCGCCAATGATTGTTTGAAACCTTGCTGATCACACAGAATTTAGTCCCCCTCTCGTCCCCCCGCCGCAACCTCCCGAATTCATTTCTTGTCAATTAAACCGCGGCTACGCTGTCCCATCTGAAGAATAGGAATACATCAATGTGTCATCCGCCCGGGAATTCATTATTGGATGCGGCCCGGCGACTTCTCAAAAATGGCGTCGGGGGCCATTATTTCTTAAAGACGATTGTCATTACTTGACCAGGCAGGCGAATGTCCTTGGCTTGCATTGCAGGCGCTGCATTTAAGGGCGGGAGGGGGGGAATCAATCGTAGCTGGAGGGTGACAGACGCCATATCTCAAAGCAGACAGCTTTGAATGCTTATATCAAATCAGAATCCTTTGCCGGCGCGGGGGACATTAGTTACCCCGCTGTCAGGAACACATGTAAGCCTCCGCCGCCAGCTCTCCGGGAAGAGAGAGCGAGGGACGGCGGTTTGTTTTGCATGGCTGCTAAATTGTCCTTTCGTCAGCGTGGAAGTAGTCCTGGGCGGTGGTTCTCAACTGGTTTAGTAGCAGGACCGGCCATCACCCCTTCGTGACAGCAGACCCCTATTTTTTAACTCAAATATCTAACTGTGGGGAGGCGTGGCCGGCAGACCGATAGCGAGGCAGGGCACGCCGGGGCCGACTCCAAGATGGCGGCGAGGAGGCATGGCCGTCGGGCCAGCAGCGAGGCGGGGTGAGCCGGGATCGACGCCGTAATGAACCTCAGGTGCGTGGATCGCCCGCCTGGGCACAATTGTGTAATCCCCCTTCAGTGTGTGAAAGGGCGGCAGCCGAGAACGAGGGGGGAGAAGGAGTTGGGGAGCCAGCAACAGATGCAGAGCGGAAGAGAGCGAGAGGCAGACGGAGACGACGAAGGCGGCTGAAAGCAACCGGAAGAGCGAGCAGTGGGAAGAGGAAGGAGCTGAAAAGCGACCCGACCTGAGGCTGAGTTTGATTGAAAAATAAACAAAGTCAATGCTGCTTGCAGTCATGTCAGTCTTTGGTGGTCCATGGAACCCAGACGACAGTGAGAGACTGTCACACTAACATTTAATGAAAATAATTTGAGGTAGTGCAAAATAACACCGTGTGCCAGCAAAAGTAGGTTTGGGGTTTTTATTCCCAAAGTCCTTCGAACAAAAAAAATACAATCGGGCTCTTCGTTATCAGCAGACAGATAACAGGCTTTTCAATGGTAGACGGCATGAGTTCCATTTCAGAGCATGCGTTGTTCGGAGCGTAAAACAGAACGTTCTGTAAGGAAAGGGATTCCTCGGCTGATCTCATTTTGCAATGCAGTCTGCTGAAAATGATGGAGAGCGCGACTCTACACAGCAACTGAGGCTGTGGTCAAAGTTGGAGTTTTATACAGGTTTATAAAATCAGGCACTTAGGCATGGAGACTGTTTCTACAAACATTTGTGAAAGAATGGGCCGCTTTCAGTGATTTCCAGCGTGGAACTGTCACAGGATGCCACCTGTGCAACAAATCCAGTCGTGAAATTTCCTCGCTCTTAAATATTCCAAAGTGTTGGCTTTATTATAAGAAAATGGAAGAGTTTGGGAACAACAGCAACTCAGCCACAAAGTGGTAGTAATTATGGTGTGAGGTTGTTTTATCAGGATTAGGGCTTAGCCCTTTAGTTCCAGTAAAAGGAACTTTGAATGCTCCAGGATACCAAAACATTTTGGACAATTCCATGCTCCCAACCTTCGTGGGAACAGTTTGGAGTGGGCCGCCTTCCACTTCCAACATGACTGTGCACCAGTGCACAAAGTAAGGTCCATAAAGACATGGATGACAGATTCTGGTGTGGATGAATTTGACTGGCCTGCACAGAGTCCTGACCTGAACCCGATAGAACACCTTTGGGATGAATTAGAACGGAGACTGAGAGCCAGAACATCAGTGCGTGACCTCACCAATGCGCTTTTGGAAGAATGGTCGAAAATTCCTATAAACACACTCCGCAACCTTGTGGACAGCCTTTCCCAGAAGAGTTGAAGCTGTAATAGCTGCAAAAGGTGGACCGGCATCATATTGAACCCTATGGGTTAGGAATGGGATGACACTTCAAGTTCATATGCAGAGGTGGGTAGTAACGCGTTACATTTACTCCGTTACATCTACTTGAGTAACTTTTGGGATAAATTGCACTTCTAAGAGTAGTTTTAATGCAACATAGTTTTACTTTTACTTGAGTATATTTATAGAGAACAAACACAACTTTTACTCCGTTCCATTTATCTGCATTCAGCTCGCTACTCGCTACTGATTTTTATCGATCTGTTAATGCACGCTTTGTTCGTTTTGGTTTGTCAGACAGAACTTCAAAGTAGGATCTATCGCATGCCTGCGTTTCACCAATCAAATGCAGTCACTGGTGACGTTTGACTCCGTTTCACCAATCAAATGCAGTCACTGGTGACGTTTGACTCCGTTTCACCAATCAAATGCAGTCACTGGTGACGTTTGACTCCGTTTCACCAATCAAACAGAGCCAGGCGGTCACATGATTAACAAGCTTACATGAACTCAACGTCAAATTTGAGGAAGCACATGGCGGTAAGTAACGTTAGTAGATATTTTGGCTGTCACCGTAGGCTGACGTTAGCTTCCCTGCTATGAATCACTGTCAAATGTACATCGTGTGGGGACATTTATTAACGCACTGCAGCCTCATAGACACACACACACACACACACACACACACACACACACACACACACACACACACACACACACACACACACACACACACACACACACACACACACACACACACACACACACACACACACACACACACACATGCATAGAAACACCAATCAGTGTGTTCCCAGGTGCAGCCCACACCTATCAGTTTATGGTTTGCGTAAAGGCTAACTTGTTATTTTCCTTCGTAATTTCTGCCTACTGAGCCTATGGTGCTGTTAAGTTATAGTGGCTCAATTTGCCTTCATTTTTTTTTATGTTAATGTATTATTATTTAATATATATTATTGTGCAGAGCAAATTTGAGGAAGCACATGGCGGTAAGTAACGTTAGTAGATATTTTGGCTGTCACCGTAGGCTGACGTTAGCTTCCCTGCTATGAATCACTGTCAAATGTACATCGTGTGGGGACATTTATTAACGCACTGCAGCCTCATAGACACACACACGCACACACACACAAACACAAACAGACACACACACACACACATGCATAGAAACACCAATCTGTGTGTTCCCAGGTGCAGCCCACACCTATCAGTTCATAGTTTGCGTAAAGGCTAACTTGTTATTTTCCTTCGTAATTTCTGCCTACTGAGCCTATGGTGCTGTTAAGATATAGTGGCTCAATTTGCCTTAATTTTTTTTATGTTAATGTATTATTATTTAATATATTATTGTTTTAGTTGCTTAAGAGATATTCCTGGCTCTGAATTTGCTCATTGCTATTTTTATGTTTTTGTGCATTATTTGTTGCCGTCATCATTAAACGAACAGGTTACTCATCAGTTACTCGAGTAGTTTTTTCACAACATACTTTTTACTTTTACTCAAGTGAATATTTGGGCGACTACTCCTTACTTTTACTTGAGTAATACATCTCTAAAGTAACATTACTCTTACTTGAGTACAATTTCTGACTACTCTACCCACCTCTGGTCATATGTGAGTCAAGGCAGGTGGCCAAATACTTTTGGCAATATAGTGTATGTTTGTAATTATTTTTTGATTGACACACCCTCCGCAATCGACCTAATGGGCACCCCTGTTATAGCTACTCGCCATTCCCACCCTTAAAAAAAATATCAAATGTGTACTTTATTCCTAAACATTACAAATGCAGTGTCTCCAACCATCTTGCAAACTAATAAAACACACTAAATTATTGAAAATCCTCCCGAGTTTTTTTTTTTTTTTTTTTTTCCCCCTTGCACGAAACAACTTTGCAAGCTCCAGAGAAGATGTTGACATCAAGGATATGAAATTGTAGTCCTCATCGTTCTTGTCGTCCTCCGCTCCTTTAATATATGTCTACAGGATATTTATCCAGGAGTGTTTATCGTTCCTCCTTTGCCTATATCGTCTCTCTCTCTCTCTCTCGCCCTCTGCTATCTCCTCATCATGGCCGCCCTTTTTCTGCTGTGTAAGCAGAAAGCAGGCCCGCTACCCATCACTCCCCCCCCCCCCCCGAAGCGGACCCCCCTCCTACTACTACTCCTCCACCACTTCTCGCCGTGCAATCTCGGCGCCTCCGTAATGGCTGATGCAGTTACCATATTTCAGCCCTAATTGGGTTGGCGCTACAGAGCCAATTTGGGGCTGGGGGGTGGTGGGGGTGGTGGTGGAGTTTGGGGAATGGAGTCGAGATCCTCTCCTCTGCGACGTCGTTAGGAATTGTGTTGTCTGGTGTGCTGCCAGCCAGGCAGCACACCATTGCCGCTGAATGAGAAGCGCTCCTCCGAAGTGGCCCGCGGTTTTGTAGCGTGGTGTTTTATTCACAACAGCATTTTTTTTTTTTTTTTTTTTTTTTTTTCCTCAGCTCGATAAGTCCCATTCAGACAAAATGAGATTAGGTGTCTTGTTTGGGTTGCTTTGTGTTGCCCGAGAAAGCGCGTAAAGAGACATATTGTGTTACGGTTGTACAGGGGAAGAAGTCGTCTTAGCTCTATGTATATATATATATATATGAACAATATATCTAAATATGAAAATAATAATAATAAACAAGGGAATGGAGTGTGACTAATCCAGGTGTGTAGGCATTAAACGAGGAGTGTTACCCGTAGTGTTGAGCGAGAGGCGGAGGTCCAAGAGGGGCAAGGCTGGCTCGGAAGGTCCGTGAGCAGACGTGAGAGTCAAGGGCAGGAGAGAGGCGTCAAAGTCCGTGTATCCAGGCGGGAGTTTGAGATCCAAGAGGCAGCCGGGGATGCATAGGGAACACGGGGAAACGAGGTACTTAGCTCGTGACGCGGGAACGGAGGTATTGCTGCTGCAAGGCGACGAGGAGGACACGAGACAATTGAACACGGCAAGGGGGAGGAAACACGGAGAGAGAAAAGAGTGCATAGAGCTAGCGATCAAAAGTTGACATACACTTGTAAAGAACATAATGTCATGGCTGTTTTGAGTTTCCAATCATTTCTACAAGTCTTATTGTTGTGTGATAGAGTGATTGGAGCACATACTTGTTGGGCACAAAAAATATTCATGAAGTTTGGTTCTTTTATAAATTTATTATGGGTCTACTGAAAATGTGAGCAAATCTGCTAGGTCAAAAGTATACATACAGCAATGTTAATATTTGCTTACATGTCCCTTGGCAAGTTTCACTGCAATAAGGCGCTTTTGGTAGCCATCCACAAGCTTCTGCTTGAATTTTTTGACCACTCCTCTTGACAAAATTAGTGCAAATCAGCTAAATGTGTTGGTTTTCTGCCATGAATTTGTTTCTTCAGCATTGTCCACACGTTTAAGTCAGGACTTTGGGAAGGCCATTCTAAAACCTTCATTCTAGCCTGATTTAGCCATTCCTTTACCACTTTTGAGGTGTGTTTGGGGGTCATCGTCCTGTTGGAACACCCAACTGCGCCCAAGACCCAACTTCCGGGCTGATGATTTTAGCTTGTCCTGAAGAATTTGGAGGTAATCCTCATTTTTCATTGTCCCATTTACTCTCTGTAAAGCACCAGTTCCATTGGCACTAAAACAGGCCCAGAGCAGGAACAGGTCGCTACGTTCTGGCACGGGATAGCAGGTTGCTCTGGCTTAAGAAGGCAGGTCCTCTCAATCAGCGACAGGTGCGTCGATTGCTGATGATTGAATGCAGCTGCTTGCTGCATCCGGAGTTGTCCCATTTACTCTCCGTAAAGCACCTGTTCCATTGGCAGCAAAACAGGCCCAGAGCATAATACTACCACCACCGTGCTTGACGGTAGGAGTGGTGTTCCTGGGATTAAAGCCCTCATCTTTCCTCCTCCAAACATATAGCTGAGTATTGTGGCCAAACAGCTCAATTTTTGTTTAATCTGACCACAGAACTTTTCTCCAGAAGGTCTTATCTTTGTCCATGTGATGTCAGGCTTATGTTTGGCTTACTGTCCGGGACAGGTCGCTATGTTCTGGCACGGGATAGCAGGTTGCTCTGGCTTAAGAAGGCAGGTCCTCTCAATCAGCGACCGGTGCGTCGATTGCTGATGATTGAATGCAGCTGCCATTTACTCTCTGTAAAGCACCAGTTCCATTGGCAGCAAAACAGGCCCAGAGCATAATACTACCACCACCGTGCTTGACGGTAGGAGTGGTGTTCCTGGGATTAAAGCCCTCATCTTTCCTCCTCCAAACATATTGCTGGGTATTGTGGCCAAACAGCTCCATTTTTGTTTCATCTGACCACAGAACTTTTCTCCAGAAGGTCTTATCTTTGTCCATGTGACGTCAGGCTTATGTTCGGCTTACTGTACAGGAACAGGTCGCTACGTTCCGGCACGGGACAGCGGGTTGCTCTGGCTTAAGAAGGCGGGTCCTCTCAATCAGCGACAGGTGCGTCGATTGCTGATGATTGAATGCAGCTGCTTGCTGCAGCCGGAGTTGTCCTATTTACTCTCTGTAAAGCACTCGTTCCATTGGCAGCAAAACAGGCCCAGAGCATAATACTACCACCACCGTGCTTGACGGTAGGAGTGGCGTTCCTGGGATTAAAGCCCTCATCTTTCCTCCTCCAAACATATAGCTGAGTATTGTGGCCAAACAGCTCCATTTTTGTTTCATCTGACCACAGAACTTTTCTCCAGAAGGTCTTATCTTTGTCCATGTGATGTCAGGCTTATGTTTGGCTTACTGTCCGGGACAGGTCGCTATGTTCTGGCACGGGATAGCAGGTTGCTCTGGCTTAAGAAGGCAGGTCCTCTCAATCAGCGACCGGTGCATCGATTGCTGATGATTGAATGCAGCTGCCATTTACTCTCTGTAAAGCACCAGTTCCATTGGCAGCAAAACAAGCCCAGGGCATAATACTACCACCACCATGCTTGACGGTAGCCATGGTGTTCCTGGGATTAAAGCCCTCATCTTTCGTCCTCCAAACATATTGCTGGGTATTGTGGCCAAACAGCTCCATTTTTGTTTCATCTGACCACCACAGAACTTTCCCCCAGAAGGTCTTATCTTTGTCCATGTGATGTCAGGCTTATGTTCGGCTTACTGTCCGGGACAGGTCGCTATGTTCTGGCACGGGATAGCAGGTTGCTCTGGCTTAAGAAGGCAGGTCCTCTCAATCAGCGACAGGTGCGTCGATTGCTGATGATTGAATGCAGCTGCCATTTACTCTCTGTAAAGCACCAGTTCCATTGGCAGCAAAACAGGCCCAGAGCATAATACTACCACCACCGTGCTTGACAGTAGGAGTGGTGTTCCTGGGATTAAAGCCCTCATCTTTCCTCCTCCAAACATATTGCTGGGTATTGTGGCCAAACAGCTCCATTTTTGTTTCAGCTGACCACAAAACTTTCCCCCAGAAGGTCTTATCTTTGTCCATGTGATGTCAGGCTTATGTTCGGCTTACTGTACAGGAACAGGTCGCTACGTTCCGGCACGGGACAGCAGGTTGCTCTGGCTTAAGAAGGCAGGTCCTCTCAATCAGCGACAGGTGCGTCGATTGCTGATGATTGAATGCAGCTGCTTGCTGCAGCCGGAGTGGCGCGCGCCCACGGGCCGTGACACACTGCGGTCTATTCCCTGCCCTCATCTTACTTCCTTTTCTTGCATCGCATCGCTCCGACCCTCCGGGTCAGTATGACCTTGCGGGCCGCCGGCCATCCTCAGAAACCACGATCTACGGGCGGTCGTTTCGGCGAAGAAGCAAAGAGATGTTAATGTCAGCCGCTGTCGCCTTAACACTCAATAAAAAGACGGCGATTGGGCCCTTCCACTCCGCCAGTCGATTGGCCATCTAATGAGGAGAGCCCCGGCCATAACTCTGCAAGATTCACTGGTGTTTGCGTTCCGCCAGAGGCCCGAGCGCCGTAATAATTCCAAGTGGATAAATGTTTTCCCGATAACAAGCTGAAATAACCTGTCGGGCTGAAGTTGATGTGGACAAGAGGAATCGCACAATTAGCGATCAGCAGGGATTTATCCTGGGAGCGGGAGATACAAGGCAGGAGGAGGGTTTTTTTCTCTCTTTTTTTCCTGTCTGGCGAATATCAAGGCTAGCTCGCTCGCATGTCTTCTGTATTTCCTCACCCAGGGTGTCATCAGTCAGGCGTTTTACCTCCGTACCTTTTTTTTCCCGCTCCCACCTCGCCCTCGCATTTAGCTCGTTAATGTAATTGAAGCCGTGCGCCGAGGAAATGGATGACGCTCTTGAAATGAGACAATGCTGCCCTAATCTCGCTTTATCTCCGGGCTATCTTCAAAAAAAAAAAAAGGAAAAAAAGGAACATTGCATCCATCGTGTCCCATTTAGATTAGTTGGGGGAGATGATAACATTGAGGATTCTTCAATTAGAAACATCCATTACTTCATGTTATGATTCTGTCTTTGGACACATTATTCAATGTTGGCTTTTTTGCAATTAAGAAATGGAAGAAGAACACCACTGGCCATGTTACCATTAGTGCTTCAAAATACACGAAATGGCCAAAAGTATTTGGCCACCCATCCAAATGATCAGGAGCTCAGTGGTTTCCAGCATGGAACTGTCATAGGATGCCACCTGTGCAACAAATCCAGTCGTGAAATGCCCTCGCTCCTAAATACTCCAAAGTCAACTGTCGGCTTTATTATACAAACCCCGTTTCCATATGAGTTGGGAAATTGTGTTAGAAGTAAATATAAACGTAAAACAATGATTTGCAAATCCTTTTCAACCCATATTCAGTTGAATATGCTACAAAGACAACATATTTGATGTTCAAACTTAGAATTTCATGGCTGCAACACGTGCCAAAGTAGTTGGGAAAGGGCATGTTCACCACTGTGTTACATGGCCTTTCCTTTTAACAACACTCAGTAAAGGTTTGGGAACTGAGGAGACACATTTTTGAAGCTTCTCAGGTGGAATTCTTTCCCATTCTTGCTTGATGTACAGCTTAAGTTGTTCAACAGTCCGGGGGTCTCCCTTCTGCTATTTTAGGTGCCACACATTTTCAATGGGAGACAGGTCTGGACTACAGGCAGGCCAGTCTAGTACCCGCACTCTTTTACTATGAAGCCACGTTGATGTAACACGTGGCTTGGCGTTGTCTTGCTGAAATAAGCAGATGTGTAAGTTACCCATGCCTTGGGCACTAATACACCCCCATACCATCACACATGCTGGCTTTTACACTTTGCGCCTATAACAATCCGGATGGTTCTTTTCCTCTTTGGTCCGGAGGACACGACGTCCACCGTTTCCAAAAACAATTTGAAATGTGGACTCGTCAGACCACAGAACACTTTTCCACTTTGCATCAGTCCATCTTAGATGAGCTCAGGCCCAGCGAAGCCGACGGCGTTTCTGGGTGTTGTTGATAAACGGTTTTCGCCTTGCATAGGAGAGTTTTAACTTGCACTTACAGATGTAGCGACCAACTGTAGTTACTGACAGTGGGTTTCTGAAGTGTTCCTGAGCCCATGTGGTGATTTCCTTTACACACTGATGTCACTTGTTGATGCAGTACAGCCTGAGGGATGGAAGGTCACGGGCTTAGCTGCTTACGTGCAGTGATTTCTCCAGATTCTCTGAACCCTTTGATGGTATTACAGACCGTAGATGGTGAAATCCCTAAATTCCTTGCAATAGCTGGTTGAGAAAGGTTTTTCTTAAACTGTTCAACAAGTTGCTCACGCATTTGTTGACAAAGTGGTGACCCTCGCCCCGTCCTTGTTTGTGAATGACTGAGCATTTCATGGAATCTACTTTTATACCCAATCATGGCACCCACCTGTTCCCAATTAGCCTGCACACCTGTGGGATGTTCCAAATAAGTGTTTGATGAGCATTCCTCAACTTTATCAGTATTTATTTCCACCTTTCCCAACTTCTTTGTTCTTCTAAAGTTAAAGATTATTTGCAAAAAACATTTTTTTTTATCAGTTTGAACATCAAACATGTTGTCTTTGTAGCATATTCTACTGAATATGGGTTGAAAATGATTTGCAAATCATTGTATTCCGTTTATATTTACATCTAACACAATTTCCCAACTCATATGGAAGAAAATGGAAGAGTTTGGGGAACAACAGCAACTCAGCCACCAAGTGGTAGGCCACGTAAACTGACAAGAAAGGGGTCAGCGGATGCTGAAGCGCATAGTGCAAAGACTTTCTGCACAGTCAGTTGCTACAGAGCTCCAAACTTCATGTGACCATCCAATTAGCCCACGTACAGTACGCAGAGTGTTACGATGGGCTTGCAGCTTACTGCGAGGTTTGTTCTCCCAGGATGCAAACGGACGACTCCGGACAGGACTTGCAGGTAGGAACATGATTTAATCGTAAATGAACACTCAAAGAGGTACAAAACAGAAAACGAACCGACGGAACAATGTGCCGATCGCACCTGAAGCTAAGGCTACTACTTAGCACAGACTAGAGATCACTAGCAGGGGCTAGGAGACGAGCAGAACTTACGTAACAGTAGCGTGACGCAAACAAAGAAGCCGGACCGACTGACTGGCAAAGGCGGGCTTAAATAATGTCTCTGATTACAAACAGGTGTGCGTCCCGAACACAAGAGGCAGGTGAAACTAATACGTAGCCATGGTAACAAACTCAGAGGTGCATAAACAGGAACTAAAGGAGTCCAAAACTAACAGAAAACACAAGTGACTCGAAAAAATTAAACAGACTACGATCCGGGCAACGGATCACAACACAGAGAGCTTCATAGAATGGGTTTCCATGGCTGAGCGGCTGCATCTAAGCCATGCATCACCAAGTCCAAATGCACGTCGCCATTGGACTCTAGAGCAGTGGAGACGCCTTTTCTGGAGTGATGAATCACGCTTTCCCATCTGGCAATCTGATTGATCAGTCTGGATTTGGAGGTTGCCAGGAGAACGGTACATTTCCGAAATTTGGTGGAGGAGGAATTATGTTGTGGGGTTGTTTTTTAGGAGTTGGGCTTGGCCCCTTAGTTCCAGTGAAAGGAACCTTGAATGCTCCAGGATACCAAAATCTTTTGGACATTTTGGCCGTTTTGGCCTTCCCAGAAGAGTTGAAGCTGTGATAGCTGCAAAAGGTGGACCGGCATCATTTTGGACCCTACGGGTTAGGAATGGGATGGCACTTCAAGTTCTTATGTGAGTCAAGGCAGGTGGCCAAATACTTTTGTATTTTTTCACAATTACAATGGAATCCCTTGATTTATAAACCTAATCGGTGCTTGAACAGGGTTCATAAATAGAAACGTATACTGGACCATATTCCGGACCATAGGGCGCACCGGATTATAAAGCGCACTGTCGATGAGGAGGTCTAGTCAGGTCTATTTTCATAGAATAGGCGCATTAAAGGGGTCTTTTTTAAATTTGAAAACACTTCCTTGTGACCTTAGGCATTGGTCAGCTTTTGTCATTTTTGTATTATTTATTAAGTCAGGAAATACGTCCCTGGACACATGAGAACTTTAATTATGACCAATGTATGATCCTGTAACTACTTGGTATCGGATTGATACCAAAATGTGTGGTATCACCTAAAATTAATGGAAAGCATCCAAACAACAGAAGAATAAGAGATTATTACATTTGAACAGAAGTGTAGATAGAACATGTTGAAACAGAAAATAACCAGATATTAACTGTAAATGAACAAGGAGATTAATAATCAATTTTTTACAGTTTGTCCCTCATAATTTTGACAAAACAATAGAATGGGAAATTTTAGTCAGCAGACTAAATTAG
Organism: Entelurus aequoreus; assembly: GCF_033978785.1. Classification (NCBI taxonomy): domain Eukaryota; kingdom Metazoa; phylum Chordata; class Actinopteri; order Syngnathiformes; family Syngnathidae; genus Entelurus; species Entelurus aequoreus. Next base: position 7,944,364 of record NC_084739.1, on the reverse strand, counting down.
GAGCCTTTGTTTGTTTACTTACTACTAAAAGACAAGATGTCTAGTATGTTCACTATTTTATTTAAGGACAACATTATTATTTGATTGTAATAAGAAACTTATGTTTAATCTATCATATGATTTTATGTTAAAATAATTTTGAAAAGTATCAAAGTATCGGAATACATGTTGGTACCTTACAGGCCAGTGTTTTTCAACCTTTTTTGAGCCAAGGCACATTTTTTTGCGTTGAAAATATCCGGAGGCACACCACCAGCAGAAATCGTTAAAAAAAACAAACTCAGTTGACAGTAAAAAGTCGTTGTCGCAATTGCAATTTAAAGCATAACCAAGCATGCATGACTATAGCTCTTGTCTCAAAGTAGGTGTACTGTCACATCATGCCATTTTTTGCTGTTTTCCTGTGTGTAGTGTTTTGGTTCTTGTCTTGCGCTCCTATTTTGGTGTCTTTTTCTCTTTTTTTTGGTATTTTCCTGTAGCAGTTTCATGTCTTCCTTTGAGCGATATTTCCCGCATCTACTTTGTTTTAGCAATCAAGAATATTTCAGTTGTTTTTGTACCTTCTTTGTGGGGACATTGTCGATTGTCATGTCATGTTCGGATGTACATTGTGGACGCCGTCTTTGCCCCACAGTAAGTCTTTGCTGTCGTCCAGCATTCTGTTTTTGTTTACTTTGTAGCCAGTTCAGTTTTAGTTTCGTTCTGCATAGCCTTCCCTAAGCTTCAATGCCTTTTCTTAGGGGCACTCACCTTTTGTTTATTTTTTGTTTAAGCATTAAACACCTTTTTACCTGCACACTGCCTCCCGCTGTTTCCGACATCTACAAAGCAATTATACCTGCTGCCACCTACTGATATGGAAGAGTATTACACGGTTACTCTGCCGAGCTCTACACTGCAAAAACTGAAATCTAAGTAAGATGAAATATCTCAAATAAGGGTGATATTTGCTTATTTTCTGTCTGATAAGATCATTCTTCTCACTAAGCAGATTTTATGTTAGAGTGTTTTACTTGTTTTAAGGGTTTTGGTCCTAAATGATCTCAGTAAGATATTACAGCTTGTTGCTGAGATTTTATGACCTATATTGAGTAAAAAATGCTATAAACTAGAACATCAACTGTTGCAAAGCTGTGTCATCAACACTCACAAGTATAAAACTACTTTTTTAAAGTAATCATTTCTTATTTCAAGCATGAAAAAAAAAAAATCATGATTTTTGACACAATTGTGTCTCGTAATTAAAACCGATGACAGCCAAATGGACTTTGCTGTTTTATTTTCAATGCAACAATAGAAAACACGTACTCATATAGTAGTACAGTTGGCACAGTACAGTAAACTGACAGTTAATATTCAAACATTTAACATTTCAAACAATTTTGAACAGAAATAGTTCATGCACATTCAGATCAATTCTTCAAAATTACAATTAAAAAAATTTGTTGGACTGTATATATGCGCACTAATTGACTGGAAGAGCACGCACTTGGCGCGATGATGTCATGTTATCCATGGAAAAATGCATTTTTAGACCATATGATTAGCCTGAGCGGCTAGGAGACCCCGAGAGTAACAAGCGCTTGCCTTGTTGCCTTTCCATTAAGAACAATAAATTAGTTTTTATTTATTCATCATTTAGTTTTTAGTATAAGTTTGCTGGTTTCAAGAAATGAGCATATCATTATGTCAAGACAATGGCACTAGCATTTACTTCATTTAAGAATACTTTTTCAACATATTGAGCAAAAAGGTCTTTTTTTTTCTCTACCAAAAAAAGTGCACTTGTTATTAGTGAGAATACACTTATTTTAAGGTATTTTTAATTTTACTTGTTTTGGAAAGCCTTGACAAGCCACATTTTATTGTTCTATTGGCAGATAATTTTGCTTAGTTCAAATAAAATACCCCTCATTTTTGTGTGTTTTTTTCTTGTTTTTGAACACTGACTTTTTGCAGTGCAGACAGCACCCGACACTCAACAACAACACATCATTTGCAGACTATAATTACTGGTTTGCAAAAAAATATTTTGAACCCACATACACTACCATTCAAAAGTTTGGGGTCACATTGAAATGTCCTTATTTTTGAAGGAAAAGCACTGTACTTTTCAATGAAGATAACTTTAAACTAGTCTTAACTTTACAGAAATACACTCTATACATTGCTAATGTGGTAAATGACTATTCTAGCTGCAAATGTCTGTTTTTTTGTTGCAATATCTACATAGGTGTATAGAGGCCCATTTCCAGCAACTATCCCTCCAGTGTTCTAATGGTACAATGTGTTTGCTCATTGGCTCAGAAGGCTAATTGATGATTAGAAAACCCTTGTGAGATCATGTTCACACATCTGAAAACAGTTCAGCTCGTTACAGAAGCTCCTTTGAGCAGATTGAGTTTCTGGAGCATCACATTTGTGCGGGGTCAATTAAACGCTCAAAATGGCCAGAAAAAGAGAACTTTCATCTGAAACTCCACAGTCTATTCTTGTTCTTAGAAATGAAGGCTATTCCACAAAATTGTTTGGGTGACCCCCAAACTTTTGAACGGTAGTGTAGGTGGAATTTGATAATCTCCCACGGCACACCAGACTGTATCTCACGGCACACTAGTGGTTGAAAAAGACCGCTACAGGCTACTAAAAACAAAAACCAAAAAAAAACAATGTCGCGGCCCAACATTTAGAATATACTTATGATAACATTGAGTATTTTCTTACTTAAAAACATCAGTTTAAATACAAAATTTGAATCAAAGTTTGTCAACTGTCACTTTTCCCTCTAATAACACTGGAATAAAAATCTTATGTAATTATCCTCAAAAGACAAGAGATTAGATAAAGTCACTCCATTACGCCTTTTACAGCTCATAATGTTACAAGGCACTCTAAAGTTGATTAATAACAACCACTTTCCTCATAAATAGCGAGGACTACTGTGGCTGTTGTAATTAACCTTTAAGTGTGATGGACTTTATTGTATATTGCCCATTCCTATTACTGACCCGCATGCATCATCGCAGAGTGTTCCGTGCATCCGGGCCCCGGCCCCCGGGAGCCCCTGGCGTACTCAGATGTGTCAAATGACATCATCCCCCCGCGGGAGTTGTGAATGATCTTGTTTTCTCCCGATCGTACACGTGTTATTCTCCCCGCACAAAAATGTATCATTTAAACCATTAGCAGTGGCTAGCTTTTTCATTAGAATAAACGATATCATCCCCTCCCCAGAGGCGCCCGCCAGCCAGCCAGCGGACTGTGGGAATACATATCGAAGGCGGCAACATGCCGACGAGGTAAAAGTATTACTTCATTTGTATGGCTAATATATGGCATTGATTCTCTGCAGGGAGGTGGGGGGGGGGGGGGGGGGGGGGGGGATAAAGGACGACACATTTTCAGCACCCACATCATTAAAGGTTTAATAATTTAGACCCGGTTAGCGCTGATAATAAATATACTCGCGGGAACTTATGTGCGGGGTTTGTGGTGATGAATGCAATGAGAGAATGCTGCACTGGCACAGAAGTGCAAGACGTATGGGGTGTGGATATCAGTTGGACTTGGAGCAATGGTGTGGCTTGTGGTGTTTCATGGGAGGGATACCAACTATTGCCAATGATGCATTTTTATTCTACCAGCACAACCTCAAATGTTGAAAGAGCCATATTGGACCACAAGTACAAAAAAGTAATTGGTCTGGAGCCGCAAAAAAATTAAAAGACTTATTTAAGTGTTATAATGAAGGCAACACATGATGTAAGTCAGTGGTCCCCAACCTTTTTGTACTTGCGGACCGGTCAATGCCTGATAATTTGTCCCACGGACCAGGGGTGGGAGTAGGGGTTTAGTAAAAAAAAAAAAAATTTTTTTTTTTTTTTTTTTTGTCATAAAGAAATACAATCATGTGTGCTTACGGACTGTATCCCTGCAGACTGTATTGATTTATATTGATATATAATGTATATATTGTGTTTTTTTATGTTGATTTAAAATTTTTTTTTTTTTTTTTTTTTTTTTTTTTTAATCTTGTGCGGCCGCGGCCCGGTACCGGTCTGTGTACCGATTGGTAACCGGGCCGCGGCCGCACAAGAAATTAAAAAAAAAAAAAGTTTTATTTTTTTTTTGGTTGGGGACCACTGATGTAAGTGGCTAATTAGCTATATTAGCCTACTATCCAAATGACTATGTGACGCAATCTTTGTTGACGGAAATGTTGAAACGTAATATTTATTCTGCGCATTTTCACAACATTGGAAAAACATTCATAAAACTTCTCAGAGGGTGAGATAACTCCTGGAAATGACTGTCTTAGAACGGCCGAAGGTATACACTACCGTTCAAAAGTTTGGGGTCACCCAAACAATTTTGTGGAAAAGCCTTCATTTCTAAGAACAAGAAAAGACTGTCGAGTTTCAGATGAAAGTTCTCTTTTTCTGGCCATTTTGAGCGTTTAATTGACCCCGCAAACGTGATGCTCCAGAAACTCAATCTGCTCAAAGGAAGGTCCGTTTTGTAGCTTCTGTAACGAGCTGAACTGTTTTCAGATGTGTGAACATGATTGCACAAGGGTTTTCTAATCATCAATTCGCCTTCTGAGCCAATGAGCAAACACATTGTACCATTAGAACACTGGAGGGATAGTTGCCTGGAAATGGGCCTCTATACACCTATGTAGATATTGCACCAAAAACCAGACATTTGCAGCTAGAATAGTCATTTACCACATTAGCAATGTATAGAGTGTATTTCTTTAAAGTTAAGACTAGTTTAAAGTTATCTTCATTGAAAAGTACAGTGCTTTTCCTTCAAAAATAAGGACATTTTAATGTGACCCCAAACTTTTGAACGGTAGTGTATATATATGTATATATATCTCTTAATTAGATTATCCAAAAAAAATAGTGCTCGATACCGTGGTAGAGCGTAATATGTATGTGTGGGAAAAAATCACAAGACTATTTCATCTCTACAGGCCTGTTTCATGAGGGTTTCCTCAATCATCAGGAGATTAAATCTCCTGATGATATATATATGTGTGTATATATGTGTGTGTGTGTATATATATATATATATATATATATATATATATATATATATATATATATATATATATATATATATATATATATATATATATATATATATATATATATATATATATATATATATATATATATATATATATATATATCAATCAATCAATCAATCAATGTTTATTTATATAGCCCTAAATCACAAGTGTCTCAAAGGGCTGATATATATATAAAGAATATATGTGTATATGAGTATAAATATATATATATATAGATTAATTATTAATTGCTAATTATTATTATGTTTGTTTACTAGCAATAGTAAGCGTTATCGTACTCTGGTGTTGCTGTTGGTGAGTTTAGCCTGTTTAACATGCGACAGTAGCAAACATGTAGTCTTTTATATAAAGTGCAATATTGGTTCAGAAACGCAGTGCAAGTTCCTGCAAAAAAGCAAACCGAGCATCAGGTCTATTTTATTTATTCAGAGACCTTGCTCTTCTGAGGGGGGAGTGGGGGGGGGGGGGGGGAGAAAAAGATGGCGGGCTTTTACCGCGCACATTTTTACGCTCCACCATGAGATGAATAAACGCCGCCCTTGAAAAATGGAAAATCAGAGGTATTGAAAAGCTCCGAGGGATTAGAGCTGGGGAGTCTGATATCAAGCCCAGTTTACGCTTTATGATGTCATTTTCTTTTTTTATGGAAGAATCAGAGGGTGAAAGCTCAAGGCAAGATATGGAATCCAGGTTTGGGCGTAATCTCCCTCCCCTCCCTCTCATACCGCACTACATAAATCTCCCCCATTGATCTCCGGACTAACGTGTCTATTGACATGAGCCAGTCTCTTTCGTTTTGAAAAGTGATAACATCGCCAATAAACCGTCACGGCTATCATTCCTGCGTGCGCATGGGTAAACAGGCTTGGAGCGTCAGGTAACACTCCTACGTGTGTGCGAGGCCCCGCTGAGCGCGTTTATGCAAGCCGTTAATCACGAGCCGTGCCAGCTGGCCGTAGCCACTGGGCAGGTGCGCCTGTCAGGTCGGCAGCCTCTATCATGCAACCCTGAAACCGGAGCCCTCGGTGGGACGACCGTGGCCCCCCCCCCCCCATCCCCGATGGCTCTCATCCGCCCCGTGTCATCTGGTGCTTACCCGGTGCTATTTTGACTGATACTTTGGACAGCTTGGTGGTAGAATCCCAACAAACAGACTCATTGAAATGAAGACATGAGGTTTTATGACAGGGAGATTAGGTGGATTCGCCCGGGAGTGGATATCTTTGCCCTGTGGTCATGACAAGCTAGAAGAAGGGGGATTCCAGGATTTGGCAGACATACAGTCGTGGTCAAAAGTTGTGAAGAACATCATGTCATGGCTGTCTTGAGTTTCCTATCATTTCTACGACTCGTATTTGTTTGTGATAGAGTGTTGGTCACAAAAAACCATTCATGAAGTTTGGTTCTTTTATGAATTTATTATGGGTCTACTGAAAATGTGAGCTGGGTCAAAAGTATACATACAGCAATGTTCATATTTGCTTACATGTCCCTTGGCAAGTTTCACTGTAATAAGGCGCTTTTGGTAGCCATCCACAAGCTTCTGCTTGAGTTTTTTGACCACTCCTCTTGGCAAAATTGGTGTAGTTCAGCTAAATGTGTTGGTTTTCTGACATGGACTTGTTTTTTTCAGCATTGTCCACACGTTTAAGTCAGGACTTTGGGTAGGCCATTCTAAAACCTTCATTCTAGCCTGATTTAGCCATTCCTTTACCACTTTTGACGTGTGTTTGAGGTCATTGTCCTATTGGAACACTCAACTGCGCCCAAGACCCAACCTCCGGGCTGATGATTTTAGGTTGTCTTGAAGAATTTAAAGGTAATGCTCCTTTTTCATTGTCCCATTTACTCTCTGTAAAGCACCGGTTCCATTGGCAGCAAAACAGGCCCAGAGCATAATACTACCACCACCATGCTTGACGGTAGGTATTGTGGCCAAACAGCTCCATTTTTGTTTCATATGACCACAGAACTGTGACGATCGGTCACTTCATTTCTGTTTGTTTCCTTGTTTTTGTATTTACTTCCTATAAGTGCTCTTATTTTGGTTTCCACTTCCTGCTTGTTCCGCTGAGCACTGTTTTTGTTCACACACCTGCTGTTGATTGGCCGCCGGTCCACACCCGCGGCCAATCAACATGCGTCCTATTTACGCCTTGTCTCGAGCACTCCTCAGTGCTCGATGATAACTCTTTATGTTGGAACTGTTGTTTGCAAGACTGCTTCATTTCTCTGTTGATGATAATTAAAGTCATCTTACCTGCTAAAAAAAAACAAAACAAACAAAAAACAAAGGCAGGCTTAAATAATGCCTCTGATTAGTGCTCGGGTAGCAGGTGAGCGGCCGAACACTAATCAGAGACAGGTGAACATAATTAGCAACCATGGCAACCAAAACAAACTCTGGGAGGTACACACACAGGAACTAAAAGGAGTCCAAAACTAACATAACATAACTACACAAAACATGATCTAGACCAGTGGTCCCCAACCCCTGGGCCGTGGACCGATTGGTACCGGTACCGGTCCGTGGACCGATTGGCCGAACAAGAAATTAAAAAATAAATAAATAAATAAATAAATAAATAAATAAATAAATAAATAAATTATAAAATCAACATAAAAAACACAATATATACATTATATATCAATATAGATCAATACAGTCTGCAGGGATACAGTCCGTAAGCACACATGATTGTATTTATTTATGACAAAAAAAAGAAAAGAAAAAATACCATAACCCCCCCACCGGTCCGTGGGACAAACTTACAAGCGTTGACCGGTCCGCAGCTACAAAAAGGTTGGGGACCACTGATCTAGACCACAGATCATGACACAGAACTGTCATCCAGAAGGTCTTATCCTTGTCAATGTGATGTCAGATGAAACAAAAATTGAGCTGTTTGGCCACAATAAGTATTAAGGTTTTAGAATGTCCTTCCCAAAGTCAATCAATCAATCAATCAATCAATCAATGTTTATTTATATAGCCCTAAATCACAAAAGTCTCAAAGGGCTGCACACGCCACAACGACATCCTCGGCACAGAGCCCACACAAGGGACGTCGATGTGAATGACTATGAGAAACCTTGGAGGGGACCGCATATGTGGGTAACCCCCCCTCTAAGTACAGTCCCTAGTGGATCTAACATAACAGTGAGAGTCCAGTCCATAGTGGGGCCAGCAGGAGACCATCCCGAGCGGAGACAGGTCAGTAGCGCAGAGACGTCCCCAACCGATGCACAGGCGAGCGGTCCACCCCGGGTCCCAACTCTGGACAGCCAGCATCTCATCCATGGTCACCGGAACCGGAATAACCCGGCGAGGGGGAAAAGGATAAAAGAAAACGGCAGATCAACTGGTCTAAAAAAGGGGGGTCTATTTAAAGGCTAGAGTATACAAATGAGTTTTAAGATGGGACTTAAATGCTTCTACTGAGGTAGCATCTCTAACTTTTACCGGGAGGGCATTCCATAGTACTGGAGCCCGAACAGAAAACGCTCTACAGCCCGCAGACTTTTTTTGGGCTAATAAGCCAGAGTTCTTTGAACGCAGATTTCTTGCCGGGACATTTGGTACAATACAGTCAGCTAGATAGGATGGAGCTAGACCGTGTAGTATTTTATATGTAAGTAGTAAAACCTTAAAGTCACATCTTAAGTCCTAACTTATAATTGTGGACAATGCTGAAGAAACAAGTCCATGTCCGAAAACCAACAAACTTAGCTGAACTGCACCAATTTTGCCAAGAGGAGTGGTCAAAAACTCAAGCAGAAGCTTGTGGATGGCTACCAAAAGCGTCTTATTGCAGTGAAACTTGCCAAGGGACATGTAAGCAAATATTAACATTGCTGTATGTATACTTTTGACCCTCACATTTTCAGTAGACCCATAATAAATTCATAAAAGAACCAAACTTTATGAATGTTTTTTTGTGACCAACAAGTATGTGCTCCAATCACTCTATCACACAACTCATGACAGCCATGAAATTATGTTCTTTACAAGTGTATGTAAACTTTTGACCACGACTGTAGGTATCATTAATAGTCACTTGGTCATGGTATTTCACTCGGTCTGTTTCGGAGCTGAACTATTAATACCCTGATCCCTGTAAGACCGAACCATTGACTTCCTATAATTCAGTATAGTTAGTAGCAAACCCCTAAACTGAGTCCTTCACAGACAAGACATCAGACTTCGAAGCGTTCCTCGCTGTAAGTTAACACTGAAGAGCTCTGGGCGGCGTGTTTTCTTCCATCCGTCGTCCTGAAGGGGCGCTGACAGTCAAGCATCTGTTGCCTGTCTTATGAAAACCGAGAGGCTTGTTCAGGTCCCCAGATTAGCACTGTGGCCCGGGATGAAATGTCTTGTTGGCATGCAAAGTGGAGGAGGGTCAAAAGAAGCCAGCCTGGTATGTTCATGACCGAGACCCTCTGTTAATCTGCTGGTTCCAATCCCTCTTGATGTCATTGTTCTCATCAACCAAAGACTTTTTACAACTTGAGAGTTACTTGACTCGGTGCCAGAAACCTCCATTGACTGCCGTATTTTACAACTTTACGACAAGTTGCTTGCACCTTTTACAAAAAGGCTTGAAAACAAACCAGTTTGGCCTTTCTTGTGTTTCACACGGTCGTCAAAGTGTCAGGCCCAGGAACGCACGGTCTACCCTTTAGTGTCTCCTCATCCGTTGCTGTGCCAGTAAATTATCCGCCGAGCGCTTTATTTACGACCGTCATTGCCGCCCTACCCTTCCATCTTTCTCTCAACATATGGAGAGGGTCTTGTCGTTATAACTCTTTAAGAGACCAATTAATTAAGCGGTGGCGTGGTCGTCTTTCTCACCACGGCTGCCACGTCCGCAGCTTTGCCGCTCGGTCTTAAGTTCATCTCCCGAGCCCAGTTTCTCTGCATAAAGGTATTTGTTACAGAATAAATGGCCGGCACCTCATGAATCCCCACTCGTAAAGCTCGGTGCTGACGATTCTATGGCGACACGGGTTGTGCATGTTGGCCGAGGGTTGTCCCGATACCAATATTCCATCCACCCATCTTCTTCCGCTTATCCGAGGTTGGGTCGCAGGGGCAGCAGCCTAAGCAGGGAAACCCAGACTTCCCTCTCCCCAGCCACTTCGTCCAGCTCTTCCCGGGGGATCCCGAGGCGTTCCCAGGCAAGCCGGGAGACATAGTCTTCCCAACGTGTCCTGGGTCTTCCCCGTGGCCTCCTATCGGTTGGACGTGCCCTAAACACCTCCCTAGGGAGGCGTTCGGGTGGCATCCTGACCAGATGCCCGAACCACCTCAACTGGCTCCTCTAGATGTGGAGGAGCAGCGGCTTTACTTTGAGCTCCCCCCGGATGGCAGAGCTTCTCACCCTATCTCTAAGGGAGAGCCCCGCCACCCGGCGGAGGAAACTCACTTGGGCCGCTTGTACCCGTGATCTTGTCCTTTCGGTCATAACCCAAAGCTCATGACCATAGGTGAGGATGGGAACGTAGATCGACCGGTAAATGTGTGACTGCCATCTACTGGTCACACTTATCCGACGGTATAATGTATGTGGGGGTTTGTTGGCCAAAACAATAAAAAGAATAATAAATGATAAAAGTTGAAGTTCATACAATAATAATATGGCATTGCACCAGGCCCATAATAATAGTACTACTACTACTACTAATAATAATAATAATATTAAATTATGACTACTACTACTACTACTACTAATAATAATAGTAGTAGCAAAACTACTATATTATTATGATAATATAATAGTAGTCATACTATTATTATTATTATTAATAATAGAAGTACTATTATTATTATTATTATTATTATTATTATTATTATTATTATTATTATTATTATTATTATTATTATTATTATCATTATCGTCATTAACATCATAGTGCAGTCTACACATATCTCTTATGTGTGACTGCCATCTACTGGTCACACTTATCCGACGGTATAATGTATGTGGGGGTTTGTTGGCCAAAACAATAAAAAGAATAATAAATAATACAAGTTGAAGTTCGAACAAAAATAATATGGCATTGCACCAGGCCCATAATAATAGTACTACTACTACTAATAATAATAATAATAATATTAAATTATGACTACTACTACTACTAATAATAATAGTAGTAGCAAAACTACTATATTATTATGATAATATAATAGTAGTCGTAGTAGTCATACTATTATTATTATTAATAATAGAACTACTATTATTAATATTATTATAATTATTATTATTATTATTATTATTATTATTATTATTATTATTATTATCATTATCATTATCTTCATTAACATCCTAGTGCAGTCTACACATATCTCTTATGTGTGACTGCCATCTACTGGTCACACTTATCCGACGGTATAATGTATGTGGGGGTTTGTTGGCCAAAACAATAAAAAGAATAATAAATAATACAAGTTGAAGTTCGAACAATAATAATATGGCATTGCACCAGGCCCATAATAATAGTACTACTACTACTAATAATAATGATAATATTAAATTATGACTACTACTACTAATAATAATAATAATAAAAGTAGTAGCAAAACTACTATATTATTATGATAATATATAAGTAGTCGTAGTAGTCGTAATATTATTATTATTAATAATAGAAGTACTATTATTAATATTATTATTATTATTATTATCATTATCATGCAGTCTAAACGTATCTCTTATGTTTGACTGCCATCTACGGGTCACACTTATCATTACACCATGTACCAAATGCAATTGCTTAGAGGTGGGTAAGCACAACCAGAATTATTCCGTACATTAGGCTAGGTTATAAGGCGCACTGTCGAGTTTTGGGGGGGGGGGAATTGTATTTTAAGTGTGCCTTATATGGTAGTTCTGAGAAGTATTTAGTTTTTCTGTTTTTGTTTTTTTGGAAAGACCAGTAAGGGACTCTCTGACTGGTTTCCAAACATCTGTTCAAGCGTTCATCCAGCAGATTGGCCTGCAAGGAAAGAAAGCTTGGGGGTGGGTTTGGGTGTACAGGTGTTTGTGGCCCGAGCCAGAACACATCAAACCAAAGAGCCGGTCCAAATCCACCAAAGCACAAGCGGAATGACTCACTGCCTGTCCCACAGATAATAAAACAAGTATAAAGTTTGCTTAAAGTGCAGGTGGGGGTGTTTGGTAGCGTTCTCCAGAGAGAGAGAGAGAGAGAGAGAGAGAGAGACCAGGCGGCAGCTCCATGCACGGGGAAGGTAATTGGATGCATATGGGAGGACGTAAATGAAAGAATTGTGCGAATATCCCTGCGGAATACCTAATGGGGGACGGGACTGAAAAGGAAATTAAAAATTATTTGAAGCAGATGGAGCGCTCTTTGAGTTTTTCAGGGAAATTTATTAGCGGCGTGAAAGAAACGTGTCTGTTTATTTTGCGCGGCCATGAAAGCAGCGGCCTGCTGAGTCGTGCTCATGTTAGTTTACGACCGCCGGGCCATTAGTCATCATTTAGAATGCATTTGTTTATCGATTCGCGATTTAGCGTGATTTATCACTTCCCGTCAGCTTTTATTCGGAACTTCACTCGTTTCATTTCACCCGCGTGAAGAAATATAAAGAAAGTTGGACGGCGCGCAGATACGGTGTCACCGGACGCCTAATTACATGACAGCCTTGGCGGAGGTCTAGTGGCACATCGCTCTAATTCATTTCTTCCTGTTATTTCCTCACTGCCAAATACAATAAAACCTCGCCGAATATGAACCCGATCATTAAGCGCGTGCTTGTTTTTTGGCCGTGCTGAGGCGGAAAGTCTCTCCGAGGACACTTCAGGAACACGTCAAACAATCAGGCGTAGTAGATTCAGGCTGGATTCGGAGTCCGTCCAAAGAGGACATGTTGGGGGGCTCTTTGGTTCCTTAAAGTAAGTACCATGAAGTCTGCTGGCTCGGAACGTCTGGAAGCATAAAGGTTAGTGTGGATATTAACCCGACATATGGTTGCAATTTGCAAGAAGTAGTGGAGAGTTTAACAATCTCCCACTATAAGAGGGTCACTGCGAGATGTTCACGACGTACACGCGCTGTTGTGGATTTAGCAGAGTGGCTAAGAGATTTTAATTTTATTTGTCTTTTTTTTTTAAGCATCATATTTGTTGTTGTGAATTTAATGCAATCAAACTGCGGCACTGTAATTTTTTTATAATTAATGTGTGAATAAAAATAGGAATACTTAGCATGTAATGTCTGATTTTTGTTGTTTTTTAAATGTATTTATATATTTTTTTTAATAATAAATCAATAATAATATCAGTATTGTTAATGATGATAATGATAATAATAATAATATTAATAATAGTACTTCTACTATTAATAATAATAATAGTACGACTACTACTACTATTATATTATTGTAATATAGTAGTTACTAGTTAATAGTACTTCCTACTACTATTATTATTATTATTATTATTATTATTATTATTATTATTATTATTATTATTATTATTAATAGTAGTTCCTACTACTATTATTATTATTAGTAGTAGTAGTAGTACTTTTATTATAATAATAATTATATTATATTAATAATAATTATATTATATTAATAATAATTATAGTACGACTACTACTACTACTATTATATTATCATAATAATACTCATGAGTTTGACTCCCATGATCTAACATAATAATGGGAGTCCAGTCCATAGTGGATCTAAGATAATAGTGAGAGTCCAGTCCATAGTGGATCTAGCATAATATTGTGAGAGTACAGTCCATAGTGGATCTAACATAATAGTGTGAGAGTCCAGTCCATAGTGGATCTAACATAATAGTGTGAGAGTACAGTCCATAGTGGATCTGACATAATAGTGTGAGAGTCCAGTCCATAGTGGATCTAAGATAATAGTGAGAGTCCAGTCCATAGTGGATCTAGCATAATATTGTGAGAGTACAGTCCATAGTGGATCTAACATAATAGTGTGAGAGTCCAGTCCATAGTGGATCTAACATAATAGTGTGAGAGTCTAGTCCATAGTGGATCTAACATAATAGTGTGAGAGTCCAGTCCATAGTGGGTCTAACATATTAGCGTGAGAGTACAGTCCATAGTGGATCTAACATAATAGTGTGAGAGTCCAGTCCATAGTGGATCTAACATAATAGTGTGAGAGTCCAGTCCATAGTGGATCTAACATAATAGTGTGAGAGTCTAGTCCATAGTGGATCTAACATAATAGTGAGAGTCCAGTCCATAGTGGATCTAGCATAATATTGTGAGAGTCCAGTCCATAGTGGATCTAACATAATAGTGTGAGAGTCCAGTCTATAGTGGATCTAACATAATAGTGAGAGTCCAGTCCATAGTGGATCTAACATAATAGTGAGAGTCCAGTCCATAGTGGATCTAACATAATAGTGAGAGTCCAGTCCATAGTGGATCTAACATAATAGTGAGAGTCCAGTCCATAGTGGATCTAACATAATAGTGAGAGTCCAGTCCATAGTGGATCTAACATAATAGTGAGAGTCCAGTCCATAGTGGATCTAACATAATAGTGAGAGTCCAGTCCATAGTGGATCTAACATAATAGTGTGAGAGTCCAGTCCATAGTGGATCTAACATAATATTGTGAGAGTCCAGTCCATAGTGGATCCAACATAATAGTGAGAGTCCAGTCCATAGTGGATCTAACATAATAGTGAGAGTCCAGTCCATAGTAGATCTAGCATAATATTGTGAGAGTCCAGTCCATAGTGGATCTAACATAATATTGAGAGAGTCCAGTCCATAGTGGATCTAACATAATAGTGAGAGTCTAGTCCATAGTGGATCTAACATAATAGTGAGAGTCCAGTCCATAGTGGATCTAACATAATAGTGAGAGTCTAGTCCATAGTGGATCTAACATAATAGTGAGAGTCCAGTCCATAGTGGATCTAACATAATAGTGTGAGAGTCCAGTCCATAGTGGATCTAACATAATAGTGTGAGAGTCCAGTCCATAGTGGATCTAACATAATAGTGTGAGAGTCCAGTCCATAGTGGATCTAACATAATAGTGTGAGAGTCCAGTCCATAGTGGATCTAACATAATAGTGAGAGTCCAGTCCATAGTGGATCTAACATAATAGTGAGAGTCCAGTCCATAGTGGATCCAACATAATAGTGAGAGTCCAGTCCATAGTGGATCTAACATAATAGTGAGAGTCCAGTCTATAGTGGATCTAACATAATAGTGAGAGTCCAGTCCATAGTGGATCTAACATAATAGTGAGAGTCCAGTCCATAGTGGATCTAACATAATAGTGTGAGAGTCTAGTCCATAGTGGATCTAACATAATAGTGAGAGTCCAGTCCATAGTGGATCTAACATAATAGTGAAAGTCCAGTCCATAGTGGATCTAACATAATAGTGAGAGTCCAGTCCATAGTGGATCTAACATAATAGTGTGAGAGTCTAGTCCATAGTGGATCTAACATAATAGTGAGAGTCCAGTCCATAGTGGATCTAACATAATAGTGAGAGTCCAGTCCATAGTGGATCCAACATAATAGTGAGAGTCCAGTCCATAGTGGATCTAACATAATAGTGAGAGTCCAGTCTATAGTGGATCTAACATAATAGTGAGAGTCCAGTCCATAGTGGATCCAACATAATAGTGAGAGTCCAGTCCATAGTGGATCTAACATAATAGTGAGAGTCCAGTCTATAGTGGATCTAACATAATAGTGAGAGTCCAGTCCATAGTGGATCTAACATAATAGTGAGAGTCCAGTCCATAGTGGATCTAACATAATAGTGAGAGTCCAGTCTATAGTGGATCTAACATAATAGTGAGAGTCCAGTCCATAGTGGATCTAACATAATAGTGAGAGTCCAGTCCATAGTGGATCTAACATAATAGTGTGAGAGTCCAGTCCATAGTGGATCTAACATAATAGTGTGAGAGTCCAGTCCATAGTGGATCTAACATAATAGTGAGAGTCCAGTCCATAGTGGGGCCAGCAGGAGACCACCCCGAGCGGAGACGGGTCAGCAGCACAGAGATGTCCCCAACTGATGCACAGGCAAGCGGTCCACCCCGGGTCCCGACTCTGGACAGCCAGCACTTCATCAAATAACCGTTAAGGAACCGAGTCGTTAAGCAGAATCGAAAGTGGACTTCCCTTCCCTAATAATCAATAAATAAAACATACTGCTAGGAATATTCGGATGACACTTTTGCACCAATTGAACAATTCCACTCAGTGGTTACTTCAACTCCATCTTGGTGTAGTCCTCACATCCCAAATAAACGTATAAGAGGCCTGTCGACCCCGTCTCGCTGTTTTAAACACGGCCCCTGCGGCCAAAAGCGGAGCAGCGCTGCAAGAGTGGTGTGACCAAACACAATTCTCACCTTGAAGTAAACACGAGTGTTTTGTGACGCTCGCCACCTTCCTGCTGCGCTCAGACACCTTCACTTTGCCGGTCCACATTGAAGAAACGTGAGAGGATTTGACGCGACGTGGGTAATAAATAGAAGAAATAAAGCGGGCTGGCAAAGTTGAGTCTTTGCTCCGTAGATTTGAGTAATATCAAAGTTTAATGCGGCCTGAAAGTGAGGAGATGAAACAATTAGCGTTTTACTTGAATAACAACAGACTTCATTTCGATCAACGTGAGAGCTGACTTTTTCTCATATTCTTTCTGTTTCTGTAATATTGCAATATTTTCTCTTAAAATAATTAATTTTTCATATAAAATTATTACTTTTTAATGCAAAACAGTGACATTTGTCATATAAAATTCAGATTTTTCTCACAATATTGCAATTTTTTTTGTGTTGCTCCTGTAAAAAATGGACATTTTGGGGTTAAAAATTCCGATTATTATTATAATATTGGAAAATGTTGAAGTTTTCTTATAAAATTGTGACTTTTGTCGAGTAAAATTACGACTTTTTTCACAAAATTGCCAACATTTTAAGCTTTTCTTGTAAAATTGCGACAGTTATTGAGTAAAATTCAGACATTTATCACAATATTGCCAATTGTTTTTTTGTTGTTCTTGTAAAACAGTGACATTTTTTGGGTAAAAAGATGACTTTTGTCATCTTTTTGCCAAGTGAAAATTCCGATTATTATTATAATATTGCCACATTTTTAAAGTTTTCTTATAAAATTGTGACTTTTGTCGAGTAAAATTACGACTCTTTTCATAAAATTGCCAAAATGTTAAGCTTTTCTTGTAAAACTGCGACTGTTGTTGAGTAAAATTCAGACATTCATCACAATATTGACAATTTTTTTGTTGCTCTTGTAAAACAGTGAATTTTTTGGGGTGAAATTATGACTTTTGGCATCATTTTGCCAAGTAAAAATTCCGATTATTATTATAATATTGGAAAATGTTGAAGTTTTCTTATAAAATTGTGACTTTTGTCGAGTAAAATTACGACTCTTTTCATAAAATTGCCAACACTTTAAGCTTTTCTTGTCAAATTGCAACTGTTGTTGAGTAAAATTCAGACTTTTATCACAATATTGCCAATTGTTTTTTTGTTGTTCTTGTAAAACAATGACATTTTTTGGGTAAAATGATGACTTTTGTCATCATTTTGCCAAGTAAAAATTCCGATTATTATTATAATATTGCCACATTTTTAAAGTCTTCCTATAAAATTGTGACTTTTGTCGAGTAAAAATACGACTCTTTTCATAAAATTGCCAAAATTTTAAGTTTTTCTTGTAAAATTGCGACTGTTATTGAGTAAAATTCAGACTTTTATCACAATATTGACAATTGTTTTTTTGTTGCTCTTGTAAAACAGTGACATTTTTTGGGTAAAAAGATGACTTTTGTCATCATTTTGCCAAGTAAAAATTCCGATTATTATTATAATATTGCCAAAATGTTAAAGTTTTCTTATAAAATTGTGACATTTGTCGAGCAAAATTACGACTCTTTTCATAACATTTCTTCTAAAATAGCGACTGTTATTGACTAAAATTCCAACTTTTATCACAATATTGCACAAATGTTCAGTTTTTCTTGTAAAAATTTGACTTGCGTCGAGTAAAATGACCACTTTTATTATAATACCGCCAAAATTCTAAGTTTTTCTTGTGAAATTGTAACCTTTTTCTTGTGTAATTCCAACTCATTTTTCACAACAAGCTTTTTTATATTTGCAACGCGTGTATATATTATTAATGTTGTAAATACACATCTTTTAATGTCTAGAAAGGGTGGTCCTAAAGATGTAGGCGTTTTTCGGAGGTCTCACAAAGGTAACAAATACAAGAATGTGTGTGTGTGTGTGTGTGTTCCTGTATTTCTACCCTTCTTGAGACATCAACAAGGAAAAGTAGCTTCCATATGGAGGTGTGAACAAGTGAGGACATAAATCATGGTCCCAATACGTAAAACCATTGCATCTAATATAAAATGTCTCATTTGCACCCCCTGGTGGTGAAATCTATCAAAATGAGGGTGGTCCCAAAAAAGAGGGATTTTTCAAATTGACTGTGTGTCGGTTTTAAAAGTGCTCCCCCTCTGGTCAACATATGAACTAACAAGTTTGTGTAAGAAATTGAAATGCGTCTCCATTGGCCAAAATTAATTTAAAAAAAAATAAAAAAAAATGTATATAGAGACATACTTTAATAACTTGAAGTAAATTATGAAGATTAAAAAAAAAAAAAAAAAATTAAATTAACTAAAAGCAGTCTTTTTCTCACAATGTGTCGACTTTTTTCTTAAAAAAATTACGAACAATATCACTTATTCTTTCTGTTTCTGTAATATTGCAATATTTTCTTGTAAAATTATTACTTTTTTAACGTAAAATTATTACTTTTTAATGCAAAATGGTGACATTTGTCATATAAAATTCTGACTTTTATCACAATATTGCCAATTTTATTTGTTGTTGCTCTTGTAAAACAGTGACATTTTGGGGGGGTAAAATGATGACTTTTGTCATCATTTTGCCAAGTACAAATTCCGATTATTATTATAATATTGCCAAAATGTTAAAGTTTTCTTATACAATTGTGACTTTTATCGAGTAAAATTACGACTCCTTTCATAAAATTGCCAAAATGTTAAGCTTTTCTTGTAAAACTGCGACTGTTGTTGAGTAAAATTCAGACTTTTATCACAATATTGCCAATTTTTTTTGTTGCTCTTGTAAAACAGTGACATTTTTGGGGGTAAAATTATGACTTTTGGCATCATTTTGCAAGTAAAAATTCCTATTATTATTATAATATTGCCAAAATGTTAAAGTTTTCCTATAAAATTGTGACTTTTGTTGAGTAAAATTACGACTTTTCATAAAATTACCAACATTTTAAGCTTTTCTTGTAAAATTGTGACTGTTATTGAGTAAAATTCAGACTTTTATCACAATATTGCCAACTTTTGTTGTTGTTGCTCTTATAAAACAGTGACGTTTTTGGGGGTAAAATTACGACTTTTGTCATCATTTTGCCAAGTAAAAATTCCGATTATTATTATAATATTGCCAAAATGTTTAAGTTCTCTTATAAAATTGTGACTTTTGTCGAGTAAAATCCCGACTCGTTTCATAAAATTGCCACTGTTTTTGAGTAAAATTCCAACTTTTATCACAATATTGCCCAAATGTTCAGTTTTTCTTGTTAAATTTTGACTTGCGTTGAGTAAAATGATGACTTTTGTGATAATACTGCCAAAATTATACGTTTTTCTAGTGAAATTGTGACCTTTTTCTTGTGTAATTCCAACTCATTTTTCACAACAAGCTTTTTTATATTTGCATAGTATGTATATATTATTAATGTTGTAAATACAAATCTTTATATATCTAGAAAGGGTGGTCCTAAAGATGTAGGCGTTTTTCGGAGGTCTCAAGAAGGTAACAAATACAAGAATGTGTGTGTGTGTGTGTGTGTGTGTGTGTTTCATCAAGATCCAAACCCAGTTGTACCTTTCAAGTGTCACATCTGCACGGAAACAAACAAAACTCCACTTTGACAGCACGAAAGCCTTTCAGTGTGTGTGTAAGTTGGACATGCGCCGAGCTTGACATGTGCTGGAAGAAACGACTGCTTCATTAGCGGGAGGTGATACGACTTCAAAAAGGCTGTTTGTTGTGTCGAGATGGATTTAATATGCTCCAGTTTGCAAATTAGGCTGGCGAATGACAAGATCATGTGGCAGCGGCGACTGTATTTTACTGTATTTTGTCGGAGAGACTGGAGTTTTTGAAATGGAAATGGAGGTTAACTTTTTTTCTTTTTTTTTTACTTTAGATATGGCAGCAATGTCTGTTTCTATTATCCCGCAAACATCACTGAACCTTTTTGTTTTATACCTTATTAACCTGAAAATAAGTAGGTATGATTACTGGGGATAAGTACCAAAACTTGGTTCCTTAATAGCGCCGGTGCCAACGTACTCGGTAGTGATGCACTTTTACAAGAAAAGCTTAACATTTTGGCAATTTTATGAAAAGAGTCGTAATTTTTACTTGGCAAAATGATGACAAAAGTCATAATTTTACTCAAAAAATGTCACTGTTATACAACAACAACAACAAAAAATGGCAATATTGTGATAAAAGTCTGAATTTTGCTCAATACCAGTCGCACTTTTACAAGAAAAGCTTAACATTTTGGCAATTTTATGAAAGGAGTCGTAATTTTACTCGACAAAAGTCACAATTTTATAAGAAAACTTTAACATTTTGGCAATATTATAATAATAATCGGAATTTGTACTTGGCAAAATGATGACAAAAGTCATCATTTTACTCAAAAAACGTCACTGTTTTACGAGAACAACAAAAAAAATGGCAATATTGTGATAAAAGTCTGAATTTTGCTCAATACCAGTCGCACTTTTACAAGAAAAGCTTAACATTTTGGCATTTTTATGAAAGGAGTCGTAATTTTACTCGACAAAAGTCACAATTTTATAAGAAAACTTTAACATTTTGGCAATATTATAATAATAATCGGAATTTGTACTTGGCAAAATGATGATAAAAGTCATAATTTTACCCCCAAAAATGTCACTGTTTTACAAGAACAACAAAAAAAATTAGCAATATTATGATAAAAGTCGGAATTTTGCTCAATAACAGTCGCACTTTTACAAGAAAAGCTTAACATTTTGGCAATTTTATGAAAAGAGTTGTAATTTTACTCGACAAAAGTCACAATTTTATAAGAAAACTTTAACATTTTGGCAATATTATAATAATAATCGGAATTTGTACTTGGCAAAATGATGATAAAAGTCATAATTTTACTCAAAAAATTAACTGTTTTACGAGAACAACAAAAAAAAGTTGGCAATATTGTGATAAAAGTCTGAATTTTACTCAATAACAGTCGCACTTTTACAAGAAAAGCTTAACATTTTGGCAATTTTATGAAAAGAGTTGTAATTTTACTCGACAATAGTCACAATTTTATAAGAAACCTTTAACATTTTGGCAATATTATAATAATAATCAGAATTTTTACTTGGCAAAATGATGACAAAAGTCGTCATTTTACCCCAAAAAATGTCACTGTTTTACAAGAGCAACAACAACAACAAAAAGGCAATATTGTGATAAAAGTCAGAATTTGATATGACATTTTGCATTCAAAAGTAATAATTTTACATTAAAAAAGTAATACTTTTACGAGAAAATATTGCAATATTACAGAAACAGAAAGAATATGAGAAATTTTTCCCAATTTTATAAGAAAGAAGTCAACACATTATGAGAAAAATACCTCTTTTAGTAAATTGTATTTTTTATTTTTTGTTTGTAATTGGTTTTTAATCTTTATTATTTACTTGAAGTTTTTACAGTATGTCTCTATATACATTTTTATTTATTTATTTTGTTTATTAATTTTGGCCAAAGGAGGCTCATTTCTATTTCTTACACAAACTTGTTATTTCATATGTTGACCAGAGGGGGAGCACTTTTAAAACCGACACACAGTCAATTTGAAAAATCCCTCCTTTTTAACAACACAAGAAAAAGGTCACAATTTCACAAGAAAACTTAGAATTTTGGCAGTACTATAATAAAAGTTGTCATTTTACTCAATGCAAGTCAAAATTTTACAAGAAAAATAGAACATTTGTGCAATTTTGTGATAAAAGTTGGAATTTTACTCAATAACAGTCGCAATTTTACAAGAAAAGCTTAAAATTTGGGCAATTTTATGAAAATAGTCTTAATTTTACTCGACAAAAGTCACAATTTTATAAGAAAACTTAAAAATATTGGCAATATTATAATAATAATCGGAATTTGTACTTGGCAAAATGATGATAAAAGTCATCATTTTACTCAAAATATTTCACTGTATTACAAGAACAACAAAACAAATTGGCAATATTGTGATAAAAGTCTGAATTTTACTCAATAACAGTCGCACTTTTACAAGAAAAGCTAAACATTTTGGCAATTTTATGAAAACAGTCGTAACTTTACTCGACAAAAGTCACAATTTTATAAGAAAACTTTAACATTTTGGCAATATTATAATAAGAATCGGAATTTGTACTTGGCAAAATGATGATAAAAGTCATAATTTTACTCAAAAAACGTCACTGTTTTACAAGAACAACAAAAAAATTGGCAATACTGTGATAAAAGTCTGAAATTTGCTCAATAACAGTCGCACTTTTACAAGAAAAGCTTAACATTTTGGCATTTTTATGAAAAGAGTCGTAATTTTACTCGACAAAAGTCACAATTGTATAAGAAAACTTTAACATTTTGGCAATATTATAATGATAATCGGAATTTGTACTTGGCAAAATGATGACAAAAGTCATAATTTTACTCAAAAAACTTCACTGTTTTACAAGAACAACAAAAAAATTGGCAATATTATGATAAAAGTCAGAATTTGACTCAATAACAGTCGCACTTTTACAAGAAAAGCTTAACATTTTGGCAATTTTATGAAAAGAGTCGTAATTTTACTCGACAAAAGTCACAATTTTATAAGAAAACTTTAACATTTTGGCAATATTATAATGATAATCGGAATTTGTACTTGGCAAAATGATGACAAAAGTCATCATTTTACGCAAAAAATGTCACTGTTTTACAAAAATAACGAAAAAAAATTGGCAATTTTGTGATAAAAGTCTGAATTTCACTCAATACCAGTCGCACTTTTACAAGAAGAGCTTAACAATTTGGCAATTTTATGAAAAGAGTCGTAATTTTACTGTACAAAAGTCACAATTTTATAAGAAAACTTTAACATTTTGGCAATATTAAAATACCAATCGGAATTTGTACTCAATTGAACAATGGTAACTACCAGCTTGTTTTATCGACCGTCTTCTCTGCACTGCGCCAGAGCTCATCTGATGACCTCACCAAATTTCCAAATCTTTACAGTGTCTCACCATTTTTATTTGAGGTAGAAAATATTACAAATTAGAATTAGAATTAACAGTTTTCGTCATCATTTCAATTATTGTAACGTCTGCCGAGACGCTTCAAGGAGGACACGAATTCCATCGATCGCTTTATTGAGCAAAACTCTTTATTGTTAGCCATAAACACATCACCAAAAACATTGGTAAACAAATTATATCTCGCAAAACTGGTCATTTTCTACCGGACAAACTAGACCAAAGCCAACTTTGTCATCTGTCATATCAACAGCAGCCGCTTGCTCTTTCTCATTTGCGCCAACACATGCACATATGGCACCTAGCCAGTGATGCGTTTACAGCCACACAAAAAGTCGGACAACTCCAACACCACACATCATTATTATTATTATTCTAGTGTCATTTAATTTATGAATATTAATCATGAAATGCTGTTATTATATTAGATAAATACTAATAAAAATATATATTTTACAAACAGAAAGTTTCAGAAATGCACACATGATCCCATGCTTACATCTCATTGTGCAACATGTGAAGGTTTTAAAGGCCTACTGAAATGAATTTTTTAAATTTAAACGGGGATAGCAGATCCATTCTATGTGTCATACTTGATCATTTCACGATATTGCCATATTTTTGCTGAAAGGATTTAGTAGAGAACATCGACGATAAAGTTTGCAATTTTTGGTCGCTGATAAAAAAATTAAAAAAGCCTTGCCTGTACCGGAAGTAGCGTGACGTCGCAGGTTGAAAGGCTCCTCACATTTCCCCATTGTTTACACCAGCAGCGAGAGCGATTCGGACCGAGAAAGCGACGATTACCCCATTAATTTGAGCGAGGATGAAAGATTCGTGGATGAGGAACGTGAGAGTGAAGGACTAGAGTGCAGTGCAGGACGTATCTTTTTTCGCTCTGACCGTAACTTAGGTACAAGCTGGCTCATTGGATTCCACACTCTCTCCATTTTCTATTGTGGATCACGGATTTGTATTTCAAACCACCTCGGATACTATATCCTCTTGAAAATGAGAGTCAAGAACGCAAAATGGACATTCACAGTGACTTTTATCTCCCCGACAATACTACGGAGCTAACGTGATAGCATCGGGCTTAACTGCAGATAGAAACAAAAGAAATAAACCCCTGACTGGAAGGATAGACAGAAAATCAACAATACTACACGGTTAATGCTTTCCAGCTTGGCGAAGCTTAACAATGCTGTTGCTAACGACGCCATTGAAGCTAACTTAGCTACGGGACCTCACAGAGCTATGCTAATAACATTAGCTATCCACCTACGCCAGCCAGCCCTCATCTGCTCATCAACACCCGTGCTCACCTGCGTTCCAGCGGTCGACGGAGCGAGGAAGGACTTCACCCGATGCGGTCGGCGGCCACCGTCGGATAGCGCGTCTGCTATCCAAGTCAAAGTCCTCCTGGTTGTGTTGCTGCAGCCAGCCGCTAATACACCGCTTCCCACCTACAGCTTTCTTCTTTGCAGCCTCCATTGTCCATTAAACAAATTGCAAAAGATTCACCAACACAGATGTCCAGAATACTGTGGAATTTTGCGATGAAAACAGAGCTTTTTTGTATTGGATACAATAGTGTCCGAATACTTTTGTTTCAACCATTGACGTCACGCGCATACGACATCATACATAGACGTTTTCAACCGGAAGTTTCGCGGGAAATTTAAAATTGCAAACTCGGCCGTATTGGCATGTTAAGATTTCATCATTGATATATAAACTATCAGACTGCGTGGTTGGTAGTAGTGGCTTTCAGTAGGCCTTTAATGGTAACTAAATGCGATATCAGAAAGGGGTACACATTATTTCCAAAGCAAGACCCCCCCCCCCACACACCCTCACCCAGACACACAATACTAGTACACAGCTCATGAAAAACAATATTTGTTGTTATTGTCATTGTAAGTGGGACAAAACACTTACATTAGAAAATAATCTCATGGAAATGACCGCTGTCGGGTTTGTGCTGCTGGTGTGGCCAGAGTGTGCACGTCTGATGTCGCCCACATGTGCTTCCACTGAATGCTTTTTGAGTTTGCTCACACACACGAAAAATTAGAGGGTTAACGTTGATTGCCACGACCTGCAACACTGCATCTGGCAGACATGTTGGATAATTCCTTCAAATTCTTCTCATCAAACTGGAAAACCCGGCCATACTTCATGACAACAAAGAACGTACCTTTTATAAACCAGCGTTGTGTCCTCCCGTCGCACCACATGTTCAAGCCGACCGTCAACACCCCCGCCCCATGATGGATGAGAAGCTTACTTGAATTGAATGTGCATGTCAGCGGGAGAGCATGGCTCCGCCATTGTAATGGATGCCAACATACTTAAAGCCATCATGTTAGACATTAGCCTCCACTGCTAAAGAACCCCGCTTCTGGAAGCACTTTTCTCACCCACTTAGAGCCTCTCCTTTGGGCCCAGAAAGACGCTCCTCTGCTTTCGTTTCCTATACCTCTCCCCGAGTTGAAGTGGGTGTTTGGTTGGTGCTAAGAAGTTCAAGATGTGCCAGCCGGAGAGAGATAGGACAGCATGAAGGTGTTTGAACCGCTGCTTAATGCAGCCAGGATGGTTATTACACATAAAAGAAATGCAGCGCAAAGTGCTTTACAAAGTCAAAAACTTAAATTCCCCATCATCACATGCGTACGCACGGATACGGATACCAAACACACCCACACAACGTACACACATACATAACTATATGGACAGATGATTGCATGGCTGAGTACAGAGGAGACATGTGAGTAAACACTATCACAGGAGCCATCTGCACCAGGAGGTCATCAGACCATGGCCACCAGTACGCTCAGGGCCGGCCCCGTGGCATAGGCCGTATAGGCAAATGCTAAGGGCGCCGTCCATCAGGGGGCGCCACGCCAGTGCCACAAATGTTGGAGAAAAAAAAAAGAAAAAAAAGTTGATACTATTATTTCTAAATACAAAAAATAATCCCACGTTAATTAAAATGCAAAGTAAAGCCTATTTAATAGAAATATTATTTGTTACAAAATTACGCACCCCCCTCCCCCCCTCCAACTCCCCGCACGGTGCGCCCCCTCCCTTCCCGTATCATGACTCTTACCACATCAAAAAATCAACACAAGATGTCAAAACGGCCAAAACTGTCAGGTGCCCAGGGAAGAAAAAATAGAAAAGAAGAGGAGGAGAAACGAGAAAAAAATACAGAAGTAGCAGGTAGGTAACGTTAGCCTACATGAAATTATTTGTCTGTTACAGAATGCGATAGTAACCTGTCTTTTTAGCATTAAGCTAATGTTACATGATTCGGCAATTGCTAATCAATAAATAGCTAGTTCTGTTTTAACGTCGGGTTAATATTGTGGAGGGGCTAAATTGTTATGTAAAATAATAATGTAACGTTAGGTAATTACAGTACTCCCACCTTACATTCCTCAGGGACATTTGTATTAGATCTTTTAAGTAGTTGTTTTTTGTTTACATTGTTATTGCCTTCTGGTCAGCTAATGTTTGCCCTGCAGGTAATAGTCACTTTTCCACCCCTTTATATATTAGGTATAGCTGTAAGCCTAGTTGTTAAAGTGCACATCATTAATGTTAATTAAGCAATATCACATGAGAGGGAATGCTGTTTTTTAATTTGAGCACTGCTGTGATTCGGTTAAAGATAATCATAACATAACATTCTCATATAATATGTTAATTTGCTTTCTTTAAGTAAAAAAAAAGGTCGAAGACAAAACTATTCGTTTTTTTGTGAGTATATACACTTCACTGTCGATGTGGGGGGGGCACCTAAAATCTTGCCTAGGGCGCCAGATTGGTTAGGGCCAGGCCTGAGTACGCTGACACAAAAGCGACCCCCAGAAGCACGGCCGATAACCCCTGAGGCACATGGCTCATCTGAGGAACGTTGGAATATAAAAATAATAAAACTTGTAAAATAGTAAGAGCCATGTGTAGAGATAAAGAATAAAATATAAGTACCGTATTTTTCGGACTATGAGTCGCAGTTTTTTTCATAGTTTGGCCGGGGGGTGCGACTTATACTCAGGAGCGACTTATGTGTGAAATTATTAACACATTAGCGTAAAATATCAAATAATATTATTTAGCTCGTTCACGTAAGAGACTAGACGTATAAGATTTCATGGGATTTAGCGATTAGGAGTGACAGATTGTTTGGTAAACGTATAGCATGTTCTATATGTTATAGTTATTTGAATGACTCTTACCATAATATGTTACGTTAACATACCAGGCACCTTCTCAGTTGGTTATTTATGCCTCATATAACGTACACTTATTCAGCCTGTTGTTCACTATTCTTTATTTATTTTAAATTGCCTTTCAAATGTCTATTCTTGGTGTTGGCTTTTATCAAATATGTTTCCCCAAAAAATGCGACTTATACTCCAGAGCGACTTATATATGTTTTTTTCCTTCTTTATTATGCATTTTCAGCCGGACATATGAAGATTAATAGAGAAAAAAAAAATATATATATATATATATTCAGTAAATAAATAATAAATAAATATAACTAAATAACATCTTGCATAACTAATAGGATAAAAAGTAAAATATAAATTACTTCAATAAAATAATTAATATCAGGTAAAAGCCAAGGCAAAAAGGTGGGTCTTAAGCCTGCTCTTGAAAACGTGAACCCTGTGGTCCTCCGGCAAGCTGTTCCATAGGCGGGGGCCAAAATGGTGGAAAGATGCCATCCCGTGACTTTGTGTCCTGACTTTGGAAACAATTAGGAGATGAGTGCCGGAGGATCTCAGGGCCCGGGAAGTCTCCTAAGTTAAAACATACTTGCCAACCCTCCCGGTTTTCCCGGTAGACTCCCGAATTTCAGTGCCCCTCCCGAAGAAGAAGGCTCGTAAGACTCCACTGTGTAAGGGGGAAAGCCACATGAAGGGTTTTCTGTCTTCTTTCATGTATGGTAATCAACAGAAATATATTGTTCTAAACCAAGGACTTTAAAGCGGGGAGAAGACAGGATCTGCCCAATTTCCAGACGACCTCTTTTTGAACCTCCTTTTTGAACTGGTTTACGAACGTCTTTTTAAACCCGTTTACGACCTTTTATTTTGAACTGTTCGGTAACCAAAGGCAACGCTGTTTACGACCCACTTCCCTCTGGAAGCAGCGGTGGTCATGTGGTCGGAGAAAGTCAAATAAAGAAGGAGGAGTACAATCTTTCGCCAGAGCGTGCTGAGATACCGTGCAAGGGTACAGTGTACAGGCGACTCTCCTCAAGATTGAGTCCAAATTGAATTATGTCACTGCTTAATTCTTTGCCTCTTGTCTTGTTTAATAGATGCCATCAGTGTTTGAACCTGACACAAAGCAAATCTGAAATACCATAAAAACATTTATAAACCATAAGAAGAACCTTTAAATGGATCCTGAAACACACGGGGAGCCGATGCGGAGATTTTAAAACTGGTGTAATGTGAGCCCGCCTTCTCGTCTTAGTCAGGACACGTGCCGCTGAATTTTGGAGTAATTGTAAAGGTGCAATAACCTTTGTAGGAAGACCAGAAAGCAGTGCGTTACAATATTATATACGACTTGTAACAAAATAATGCATTAGCGTCTCCGTGTTGCCTTGAGAGAGAATTGGGCGAACTCTGGCTATATTCTCAAGATGATAAAAAACTATTTTTCTAATATTTTTTACATGTGGTATAAAACTAGGGTCGGAGTCGAAAACGACGCCCAGATTTTTCACTTGTAGTGACGGAGTTAAAGACAATGCTTGCAGTTTTGATATAGTCATGATCCGTGGTCCGGATCATGTTTTTGTTATGTTCTGTTAGTTTTGGACTATTTTACTTCCTGTTTGACACCTGAGTTTGTTTTAGTTACCATGGCTACTTATGATTTTCACCTGCCTCTGGTGTTCGGGACGCGCACCTGCTTCTAATCAGAGGACTATTTAAGCCTATGTTTGCCGGTCAGTCGTCCTGGCGTCATTAGTTGTTTGCCTGGACTACGTAAGTCTCGTTTATTTCATGCCACAGTTTCATAAGTTCTCTATGTCCATAGTCGATGCTAAGTGTTAGCTTTTGGCTCCAAGTGCGATCAGCGCGTTGAGCCTTCGCCTTGTTTTTTGTACCCTTTTGAGTTTTGAGAAATAAATATGTTCCTACCTGCACGCCTTGTCCGGAATAGTCCGTTTGCATCCTGGGAGAACAAACCTCGCAGCAAGCTGCGACCCCTCCGTCGTGACAGATATGTGCTTAGGGCTGATGACCAAGACTTCAGTCTTGTCCTGGTTAAGACTCAGGGTGCTTTCTATGGACCAGTTGCTGATCTATGGACGGCCTGTGAACTCCCGCGGCCGACAGGGTGGGGTCGGGGTGGGAGATCACAGCCACACAACTGCAACTAAGCCCCCACTATTTTTTTTCCCCCTCGGAGAAAAAGAGAGCGAGCGCCTTTTTTACGCCGTTCTTCATGCCAAACTGCTTTACATGGCAATTAGCTATGTCCTCATTTAGCTCGCCCCATCTCAAAGGGTAATGAAAGTCATACATCATCTTCAGGGTCTGCTAATTATCCAGCTCAGTTGCAGGTTACCACAAGAAGGTCCTGTCAGCCAGATATTTATTGCACGGCCAATAAGCCGCGGTTAAAAAAAAAAAAAAAAACTCTTAAAAGGTT
This sequence comes from Entelurus aequoreus, assembly GCF_033978785.1. Lineage (NCBI taxonomy): Eukaryota > Metazoa > Chordata > Actinopteri > Syngnathiformes > Syngnathidae > Entelurus > Entelurus aequoreus. The sequence continues at coordinate 7,914,170 of NC_084739.1, read as the reverse complement.
GCCTTTTTACCTTTTTTTTTTTTTTTTTTTTTTTTCAACCAGTCAAAGAGGGAAATGTCCTCAGTCCGCAAATAAATCACGTCTTGTGGGGCGGCAACGACATGTTCCACCGGAGCGGGTGCACCAAGTGTTGGAAACCGGAGAGCACAAACATTTTGGGGGTCAGCTCGTCTGTGATGATTTACATGCATTTGGCTAATGGAGGGAGCACAAGTGAATTACTGTACTCCGAAATGACTCAGCAGGAGTTAGGAGGCATGCATGCTATGCAGCGCTGTGTGGGGCTGAGTAAAAATCACAATATTTATATCTACTACGCACAGATTTTGTAGACAAATAAAATGACTTTGCATAAGTTCTGAGACTAGTCGGGCTCCCCCGGAGGTTCGGAAGTATAATGATTATTTTTAAATAAATAAACAAGTTGAATTAAAGTCAATGTAATACAATCAAGGCAAGGCAACTTTATTTATATAGCACGTTTACATTTTTTTTTTTAATTGAACCAAAGTGCTTTACAGGTTAAAAAGCAGAGGAAAAAAAACAAAACAAACATAATAAGCTTAACAAGATAGTGCAAAAGCAATATGGTGAAAGGGTTCGGATAAAAAGTAAAATTGCAAGATAAAAATAATGAAATAATAAAACTGTGACAAATTTTAAAAATACAAATAAAAATTAGGGATGTCCGATAATGGCTTTTTGCCGATATCCGATATTCCGATATTGTCCAACTCTTTAATTACCGATACCGATATCAACCGATACCGATATCAACCGATATATGCAGTCGTGGAATTAACACATTATTATGCCTAACTTGGACAACCAGGTATGGTGAAGATAAGGTACTTTTTAAAAAAATTAGTAAAATAAGATAAATAAATTAAAAACATTTTCTTGAATAAAAAAGAAAGTACAACAATATAAAAACAGTTACATAGAAACTAGTAATGAATGAAAATGAGTAAAATTAACTGTTGAATGTTAGTACTATTAGTGGAGCAGCAGCACGCACAATCATGTGTGCTTACGGACTGTATCCCTTGCAGACTGTATTGATATATATTGATATATAATGTAGGAAGCAGAATATTAATAACAGAAAGAAACAACCCTTTTGTGTGAATGAGTGTAAATGGGGGAGGGAGGTTTTTTGGGTTGGTGCACTAATTGTAAGTGTATCTTGTGTTTTTTATGTTCATTTAATTAAAAAACAACAAAAAAAACCAACAAAAAAAACGATACCGATAATAAAAAAAACGATACCGATAATTTCCAATATTACATTTTAACGCATTTATCGGCCGATAATATCGGCAGGCCGATATTATCGGACATCTCTAATAAAAATCGTTGTGTTTTAATTAGGGTTGTCAAGCAATTAAAATATTTATCGCGATTAATGGCATTGTTCATTGTTAACTCAAAATACATCGCAGATAGATATCGTTTTTCATCAAGTGTACCCCAGACTAGACTTGTATGAAGGACTTTTAGGGCCACACTGGGTAATTTTTCATAAACTGCAGGAATAAGAATAACATTTTATGAGAATTAAATAGTATTGCCAAAAATGTGTAAATTTAAATTACATAACTATTCAAAAATATATTTGGAATTGTACATGAAAAATTGTGATAACAGTTCCTAATTTTATGAGTTAATTAAAAAAAAAAAGTATTTCTGTAATATAATGATCAAAATCATACAGCTATGTCAAATGTGATCTTACTACCTAAATTCATATAGGAAGTGGGTTTTTTTTTTTTTTTTTTTAATGGACTGTTTACATTGTTGAAATAATGACTTTTTTCTTATATAATTTTGACTATTTTTTATTTTTTTTTATATATATATATATATAAATTATTCAAGGTAGTTGTTTTTTTTCAATGAACAGGTTTTGATTGGAAACATGCATCTGCCAGAAGGTGATATTAAAAATAATAATATATTTCCCAGCATTGATTTAAATTTGAACAAAATATATATATATATATATATATATATATATATATATATATATATATATATATATATATATATATATATATATATAACATAATACTATTATGTTAGATCCACTATGGACTGGACTCTCAAACTATTATGTTAGATCCACTATGGACTGGACTCTCACAATATTATGATAGATCCACTATGGACTGGACTCTCAAACTATTATGTTAGATCCACTATGGACTGGACTCTCACAATATTATGTTAGATCCACTATGGACTGGACTCTCACACTATTATGTTAGATCCGCTATGGACTGGACTCTCACAATATTATGTTAGATCCACTATGGACTGGACTCTCACACTATTATGTTAGATCCACAATGGACTGGACTCTCACACTATTGTGTTAGATCCACTATGGACTGGACCCTCACAATATTATGCTAGATCCACTATGGACTGGACTCTCACACTATTATGTTAGATCCACTATGGACTGGACTCTCACTATTATGTTAGATCCACTATGGACTGGACTCTCACTATTATGTTAGATCCACTATGGACTGGACTCTCACAATATTATGTTAGATCCACTATGGACTGGACTCTCACTATTATGTTAGATCCACTATGGACTGGACTCTCACACTATTATGTTAGATCCACTATGGACTGGACTCTCACTATTATGTTAGATCCACTATGGACTGGACTCTCACAATATTATGTTAGATCCACTATGGACTGGACTCTCACTATTATGTTAGATCCACTATGGACTGGACTCTCTCACTATTATGTTAGATCCACTACGGACTTGACTCTCACTATTATGTTAGATCCACTATGGACTGGACTCTCACTATTATGTTAGATCCACTATGGACTGGACTCTCACTATTATGTTAGATCCACTATGGACTGGACTCTCTCACTATTATGTTAGATCCACTACGGACTTGACTCTCACTATTATGTTTGATCCACTATGGACTGGACTCTCACTATTATGTTAGATCCACTACGGACTTGACTCTCACAATATTATGCTAGATCCACTCAATGTCCATTGCACCAGTCGCAAAGAAGGTGGTGGTGGTGGTGGTGGTGGGGGGGGGGGGGGGGGTTGTCACCACATCTGTGGTCCCCTCCAAGGTTTCTCATTGTCCCATCGAGTTGATTTTTTCCTTGCCCTGATGTGGGATCTGAGCCGAGGATGTCGTTGTGGCTTGTGCAGCCCTTTGAGACACTTGTGATTTAGGGCTATATAAGTAAATATTGATTGATTGATTGATTGATAATACATCCCAACATCAGTCTCTTTTTGTCTCTGTGGGTGGAGGCGGGAATGTACAGAAGTCGAGGCTCGTAACAGAATGATCCGGATCAGGGACCAAAATCGAAGAAGTTGTTCCTATTTCAGACTGTGGAAGACTTGCTCTTCCGGGTTCTTCAGACCACCAATGACGGACATGACCGCCTCGTTCATCTTTCTGAACAATGATTTATTTTGCAATAAATGTTTTTTTGTGTTCGTTTTCTGTCATTTTTGTCCGTCTCGCCCTCACTCTCGTTCGTGCTCGGGTTTTCTCTCCACCGTCAACCCCTCTCCTTCCCGGCTGCTGCTCTTTAAAGGCCTACTGAAAGCCACTACTAGCGACCACGCAGTCTGATAGTTTATATATCAATGATGAAATCTTAACGTTGCAACACATGCCAATACGGCCGGGTTAACTTATAAAGTGCCATTTTAAATTTCCCGCGAAATATCCTGCTGAAAACGTCTCGGTATGATGACGTTTGCGCGTGACGTCACGGATTGTAGCGGACATTTTGGGACAGCATTGTGGCCAGCTATTAAGTCGTCTGTTTTCATCGCAAAATTCCACAGTATTCTGGACATCTGTGTTGGTGAATCTTTTGCAATTTGTTCAATGAACAATGGAGACAGCAAAGAAGAAAGCTGTAGGTAGGAATCGGTGTATTAGCGGCCGGCTGCAGCAACACAAACACGTAGAGAACTGGTACAACAGAGACTCTTACCAGGAGGACTTTGAGTTGGATACGCGCTACCATGAGTACGCAGCTGCGGCTTCCAAACATTTGATCGCTTGCCTGTCCGTGCGTGCCGCTATGTGCATGTCACGTACGTAACTTTGGGGAAATATATGTGCTGTATGAACTTTGGGGGAGGTGAACGGTACTTTGGGCTGTGGGATTGAGTGTGTTGTGCGGGTGTTTGATTTGTATTGGCGGGTTATATGGACGGGTTGGGGGGAGGTGTTTGTTATGCGGGATTAATTTGTGACATATTAAATATAAGCCTGGTTGTGTTGTGGCTAATAGAGTATATATATGTCTTGTGTTTATTTACTGTTTTAGTCATTCCCAGCTGAATATCAGGTCCCACCCGCCTCTCACATCATCTTCCCTATCTGAATTGCTTCCACTGCCCTCTAATCCTTCACTCTCACTTTCCTCATCCACAAATCTTTCATCCTCGCTCAAATTAACGGGGTAATCGTCACTTTCTCGGTCCAAATCGCTCTCGCTGCTGGTGGCCATGATTGTAAACAATGTGCAGATGTGAGGAGCTCCACAACCGGTGACGTCACGCTACTTCCGGTACAGGCAAGGCTTTTTTTTTATCAGCGACCAAAAGTTGCAAACTTTATCGTCGATGTTCTCTACTAAATCCTTTCAGCAAAAATATGGCAATATTGCGAAATGATCAAGTATGACACATGGAATGTATCTGCTATTCCTCGTTTCAATCAATCAATCAATCAATGTTTATTTATATAGCCCTAAATCACAAGTGTCTCAAAGGGCTGTACAAGCCACAACGACATCCTCGGTACAGAGCCCACATAAAGGGCAAGGAAAACTCACCCCAGTGGGACGTCAATGTGAATGACTATGAGAAACCTTGGAGAGGACCGCATATGTGGGTAACCCCCCCCTAGGGGAGACCGAAAGCAATGGATGTCGAGTGGGTCTGACATAATATTGTGAAAGTCCAGTCCACAGTGGATCCAACACATCAGCGAAAGTCCAGTCCATAGTGGGGCCAGCAGGAACCATCCCGAGCGGAGACGGGTCAGCAGCGTAGAGATGTCCCCAACCGATGCACAGGCTAGCGGTCCACCCCCGGTCCCGACTCTGGACAACCAGCACTTCATCCGTGGCCACCGGACCTGTGCAACTCCCCCTCCATAAGGGAGAGGGAAGCAGAGGAGAAAAGAAAAGAAAAGAAACGGCAGATCAACTGGTCTAAAAAGGGAGTCTATTTAAAGACTAGAGTATACAAATTAGTTTTAAGATGGGACTTAAATGCTTCTACTGAGGTAGCATCTCCAACTGTTACCGGGAGGGCATTCCATAGTATTAGAGCCCGAATAGAAAACGCTCTATAGCCCGCAGACTTTTTTTGGGCTCTGGGAATCACTAATAAGCCGGAGTTCTTTGAACGCAGATTTCTTGTCGGGACATATGGTACAATACAATCGGCAAGATAGGCAGGAGCTTGACCGTGTAGTATTTTACACGTAAGTAGTAAAACCTTAAAGTCGCATCTTAAGTGCACAGGAAGCCAGTGCAGGTGAGCCAGTATAGGCGTAATATGATCAAACTTTCTTGTTTTTGTCAAAAGTCTAGCAAACCTCATTTCAGTAGGCCTTTAACAGAGCGACCGGTGATTAGATAAGCCAGCCCAGGTGTGCCATCTACGCACCTGTCGCTAATCTCGAAAAAGGCCCTGGCACACCCCGCTTCACTGCAGGTCCGCAGGCCACGCCACCCCCCACACAGACCTTTTTTGACTTTCTGAGTATCGTTGCTAACGATTCCGTGACCTTTTGGCGAAGGTAATAACACACGGGTGACTGGTTTTCAAGTCGTACAAGGTGCAAACAGAGTCGGCGTTACATTCCAAAGTGTCGCTGTCATCGCCGGAACGACTGCGAGGCCCGGACATGTACGGTCCAGCGACACTCCTGTCACCTCACATAGGAGACGTGGACGGTGGCCGTGGCTGCTCTGCCGTGAGCCCCCGGCAGCCGGTGCCGAGTCTGAGGTCTGGAGTCAGGAGAGCACACACACAGGCCGGGGTTGAGAGCTGGAGGCAAAGAGGAGACTAATTGTCAAGGTTACGCCTCGGAAGATGATTGATGTCAGGCCGGGCTTCCCTGTCAGCCTGTCAGGAGGCAGGAATGTTTAATGTTCTCATTATTGGTTACGCTGTTGTGTATATTTCTCTGTCAGCGCCACCGAGCCATCTGAACTGCCAACGCACTTCAAAGGCCTGCAGGTCATTTATCTTCCCCCGACGCTCCCAATGCTCAGCCTCAGCTGAGTGCCAGTGATTTGTTATGACTTGAGAGCTGGCTGACAGACGGGCCCTCTGTAAAGGCGGAGAGGGGGGGGGGAAGGAATCCTTTTTGTCACACTATGAAAACATCAATGTTGCCATAATGGGCTACAACTGTCAGCCCGGGCCAGCACCTGACAGTCGTGCGGCCTCGCTAATTTGCAGTCCCGGTGACTTGCACTTCCCCGTCGAGGTGGAGAGGGGGGGCCGCGCAAACACGCCATCTGCTGACGGAAAAGGCGAGGCTGAGTCATTTGGCGTTAATCGTCTTTTCTCCCGTTGTCAGGAGAGAAAACCAGGGACGCCGCCCTCGACACACCAGGGCGAGATAGAGCGAGGGCGGGTGGGGGAGAAAATCAGATCTTTGTTTCCTTTCCCAGGCCCTGACATGATTAATCGTTTTCCTCTGATCTAATTTTGGAACGTGAAAAGCAGCGCGTTTGTCTGGAAGAGAAACGGCGGCGGCGTTCCGCGCAGATGGAAATTTCGAAAGGGAAAAAAAAAAAAAAAGATTCAAGTGAAATTCCACTCCTTCGAACTAATCACGAGATGGAGATGATACTGTCGTCCTAACCCAGGGGTCGGCAACCTTTACCACTCAAAGAGCCATTTTGGCAAGTTTCACAAATTAAAGAAAGTAATGGGAGCCACAAAAAAAAATGTAAAATTTAAAATGAAAAACACCGCATACAAAGCTTAAATGCTTTGTGCTATGTTAACCAGGGGTTAATGTGGAAATTTGATGTTAGTGCAGCCCGCGAGTTTTGAATGAATGGCGCTTGATAGCGTCATGCTTGCCAACCCTCTCATTTTTCCCGGGAGACTCCCGAATATCAGAGCGTGATGACACTGCATTTGGCGCCCTCTACAGTCTGCCCTAACAGTGTACCTGCTCAACCACACATAGAATGCAATTTCAGCTTGGTCATGTAAGTGACAGCAAGGCGTACTAACTCAGCAGCCACACATCTTACACTGACGGTGCCAATACCCAGAATCCCATGCAGCCCTAACTCTTCCGCTCAACCAACGCACGGAGAGGGGGGGGGGGGGGGGGGTTGATGTGTGGGGGGATTTGGTGGTAGCGGGGGTGTATAATGTAGACCGGAAGAGTTAGGGCTGCATGGGATTCTGGGTAATGGTTGTGTTGTGTTTATGTTGTGTTACGGTGGGATGTTCTCCAAAAATGTGTTTTTCATTCTTTTTTGGTGTGGGTTCACAGTGTGGCGCATATTTGTAACGTAACAATGTTAAAGTTGTTTGATACGGCTACCGTCAGTGTAAGCTGTGTGGCTGATGAGTAAGTATGCTTTGCTGTCTCCTGTGTGTGCAAGTAATATCAACATGCAACATGTGGCTGGACTGGCACGCTGTATGTAAATGCTATAGAGGACAATTGCTGCAGTGCAATTAGGGCACGCCCTTTATTTAGTAATTAGAGTGTAAATAGGATTATTTTTTCCCTGGGAGTAATCTATGAGAGACACTGAGATCCATAAATCTCCTGGGAAAATCGGGGGGGTCGGCAAGTATGTAGCTGAGCCGCATCAGAGTGGTCAAGGAGCCGCATGCGGCTCCGGAGCCGCGGGTTGCCGACCCCTGTCCTAACCAGATGGCGGGGTTTTGATTGGGAGGACCCTTCCTCGTATTAATGAATGCTTGACTGTTGGGCTATGTCTACATTAAGCCGGATAACCCCTTAAACAAATAATTATTTAGCCTAAGCCAGTGGTTCTTAACCTTGTTGGAGGTACCGAACCCCACCAGTTTCATACGCGCATTCACCGAACCCTTCTTTAGTGAAAAATTAAATGTTGTATTTTTTCAAATTCAAGACAAAGTTATATGTTTTTGGTAACACTTTAGTATGGCGAACATATTCTAAGTAACAACGACTTAATTTAAAGTTATTTGGTTAGGGTCAGGGTTAGAGCAGGGGTGCTCACACTTTTTCTGCAGGCGAGCTACTTTTCAATTGATCAAGTCGCGGGGATCTACCTCATTCATATATATAATTTATATTTACTTATTTATGAAATATATGTTTTTGTTAACAAGTTAAAGGTGTTTAAAGATAATGCAAGCATGTTTAACACATATAGTTAATATTGTTAATAAATTAAAGGTGTTTAATGATATTACAAGAATGTTTAATACATATGGTTAATATTGTTAACAAGTTAAAGGTGTTTAATGATAATGCAAGCATGTTTAACACATATAGTTAATATTGTTAACAAGTTAAAGGTGATTAAAGGCCTACTGAAAGCCACTACTACCGACCACGCAGTCTGATAGTTTATATATCAATGATGAAATCTTAACATTGCAACACATGCCAATACGGCCGGGTTAACTTATGAAGTGCAATTTTAAATTTCCCGCTAAACTTCCGGTTGAAAAAGCCTTTGGAGGATGACGTATGCGCGTGACGTAGCCAGGGGAACAGAGGTATGGCTGCCCCATTGAATACAATACAAAAAAGCTCTGTTTTCATTTCATAATTCCACAGTATTCTGGACATCTGTGTTGGTGAATCTTTTGCAATTTGCTTAATGAACAATGAAGACTGCAAAGAAGAAAGTTGTAGGTGGGATCGGTGTATTAGCGGCTGGCTGTAGCAACACAACAAGAAGGACTTACTTGGATAGCAGACGCGCCAGCCGATGCTAGCCGCCAACCACATCTGTGTTGGGGTGAAGTCCTTCGTCGCGTCGTCGATCGCTGGAACGCAGGTGAGCATGGGTGTTGATGAGCAGATGAGGGCTGACTGGCGTAGGTGGAGTGCTAATGTTTTTATCATAGCTCTGTGAGGTCCGGTTGCTAAGTTGCTAAGTTAGCGTCGTTAGCAACAGCATTGTTAAGCTTTGCCAGGCTGAGAATTATTAGCTGTGTAGTTACATGTATATGGTTTAATAGTATTGTTGATCTTCTGTCTATCCTTCCAGTCAGGGATTTATTTATTTTGTTTCTATCTGCATTTGAGACAGATGCTATCAAGTTAGCTCATGCTAAAGAGCTTCGCCGATGTATTGTCGTGGCGATAAAAGTCACTGCGAATGTCCATTTCGCGTTCTCGACTCTCATTTTCAAGAGGATATAGTATCCGAGGTGGTTTGAAATACAAATCCGTGATCCACAATAGAAAAAGGAGATAGTGTGGAATCCAATGAGCCAGCTTGTACCTAAGTTACGGTCAGAGCGAAAAAAAATAAGTATTTCACTGCATTCTAGTCCGTCACTCTAACGTTCCTCATCCACGAATCTTTCATCCTCGCTCAAATTAATGGGGTAATCGTCGCTTTCTCGGTCCGAATAGCTCTAGCTGCGTTGAAAACAATAGGAAAATATGAGGAAGTGAACAACTGACAACGTCACGCTACTTCCGGTAGGGGCAAGGCTTTTTTTTATCAGAGACCAAAAGTTGCAAACTTTATTGACGTTGTTCTATACTAAATCCTTTCAGCAAAAATATGGCAATATCGCAAAATGATCAAGTATGACACATAGAATGGATCTGCTATCACCGTTTAAATAAAACAAATTCATTTCAGTAGGCCTTTAATGATAATACAAGCATGTTTAACACATATAGTTAATATTGTTAATAAATTAAAGGTGTTTAAAGATAATACAAGCATGTTTAACACATATAGTTAATATTGTTAACAAGTGAAAGGTGTTTAAAGATAATACAAGCATGTTTAACACATATAGTTAATATTGTTAACAAGTTAAAGGTGTTTAATGATAATACAAGCATGTTTAACACATATAGTTAATATTGTAAACAAGTTAAAGGTGTTTAATGATAATACAAGCATGTTTAACACATATAGTTAATATTTTTAATAAATTACAGGTGTTTAAAGATAATACAAGCATGTTTAACACATATAGTTAATATTGTTAACAAGTGAAAGGTGTTTAAAGATAATACAAGCATGTTTAACACATATAGTTAATCTTTTTAATAAATTAAAGGTGTTTAAAGATAATGCAAGCATGTTTAACACATATAGATTCCTTTCTTTCATGAAGACAAGAATATAAGTTGGTGTATTACCTTGCATTGCTAGGAATCAGACAGTGGTGCTGATAACGTTTGCATTTTCGAATGGAGGAGAAAAAAAGTCCCCCTTTCTGTCCAATACCACATGAAAGTGGTTGGTTTTTGGCATCTTATTTGTCCAGCTTCCGTACTCCTTTGTATGCACTTTACAAGAAATGCATCGGCGGCAAACTCCGTAGCTTGCTAGCTTGTGCACGCCAGCTTAGTGAGACTCTTATTTTGTTAGCGCGGGCAGGATGAAGCAGCGCTTTTATTGTGCAACTGTGCAGTCGGTCTTTGGAGTTTTGACGACAGGTACGGCGCCAGAGTCTGTTGAAATAAAAAAGTGTTTCTCGTCTTCCTGTCGGTCATTTTTTCTTAATAATGAGCTGGCAGCAGCCAGCGTCATCTCAGAAGACCCTCTAGGTGCCGTGAATGTCAATCAAGTGACGGAAGTGACGTCATAGTGAAGATTTATGATCGCTCATTTTTAGGACTATTTTTTTAATGCCTGACGGGCGATCGACTGACACACCCTCCGTGATCGACCGGTAGCTCGCGATCAACGTAATGGGCACCCGTGGGTTAGAGGGTTAGGGCCAGGGTTAGAGGGTTAGGGTTATAATAAGGCCATGCCGAATAAGGCATTAATAAGTACTTAATAATGACTACTTCAGAGCCAATATGTTACTAATTTGCATGTTAATAAGCAACTAATTAATGGTGAATATTTTCCCCATACTAAAGTGTTACCATGTTTTTGTACTGGTGCACAAAATGAAGCGTGCATGAACATCACCTTGTTCAAAGAACAAAACCAACACAGTGCATAAACTCACAACAAATTACACACCTGCAAATCAGTCTGACTTCTGCGGTTACCGTATCCGTAATACGCCGATAGGGAGAAGTTTATATTTACACGATGAGTCGGGTGTGTCTTGACGTCCGCCGAACCCCTGAGGCCGACTCACCGAACCCCTAGGGTTCGTTCGAACCCAGGTTAAGAACCACTGGCCTAAGCCCCGTGTCCGCCACACTAAACTATCGTTTGAGGTCCCCAATTTTTTACACGGGTAAGTGCGCCGTGTATTTCTTGAATCTCCGGCTCTTAGCTTTGTATGGACTCATTGATCGTTTACAATCTGAGCTCGGAGAGGAAGTGACGCCAGAAAGACCGCGCCCCACACAGGAAGTGACGCCAGAAACGCCGCCCCCCACACAGGAAGTGACGTCAGAAAGAAAGCGCCACAACCAGCTTCATAATAAAGCGGTTTTGTAACTCGGAACTGGAAATATGGAGGCGAGTCAACCAGACATGCCCGGGTTTCTCCTTCTTCTACATGTACAGACGCTTGTGGAAATCACACATGAATACCTTAAGAGAAAGCCATTGCAGCTATTTGGGATACAACACTTCTCAGACGGCAAGAGAACTTTCCAACGTCCAGGTCAGCTGTGGTTCTACTTACCGAAAAACTTTGTCCATTTGTCGAAGGGGAGACAACGAGAATGCAAAATATAATATAAAAGACTGTTATAGTTATTTTGATAGTAGGCTAATATAACTAATATAGACACTTACATCATGTGTTACCTTTATTATAACACTTATATAAGACTTTTAAAGTCATTTTGATAGTAGGCTAATATAGGACCTTACATCATGTGTTGCCTTCATTATAACACATATATAAGACTTTTAAAGTCCCTTTGATAGTAGGCTATTATAACTAATATAGAGACTTACGTCATGTGTTGCCTTCATTAAAACACTTATATAAGGCTTTTAAAGTCATTTTGATAGTAAGCTAATATAGACACTTACATCATGTGTTGTCTTCATTATAACACTTATATAAGACTTTTAAAGACATTTTGATAGTAGGCTAATATAACTAATATAGACACATCATGTGTTGCCTTTGTTATAACACTTATATAAGGCTTTTAAAGTCATTTTGATAGTAAGCTAATATAGACACTTACATCATGTGTTGTCTTCATTATAACACTTATATAAGACTTTTAAAGACATTTTGATAGTAGGCTAATATAACTAATATAGACACATCATGTGTTGCCTTTGTTATAACACTTATATAAGACTTTTAAAGACATTTTGATAGTAGGCTAATATAACTAAAATAGACACATCATGTGTTGCCTTTGTTATAACACTTATATAAGACTTTTAAAGTAATTTTGATAGTAGGCTAATATAGACACTTACATCATGTGTTGTCTTCATTATAACACTTATACAAGACTTTTAAAGTCATTTTAATAGTAGGCTAATATAACTAATATAGACACTTACATCATGTGTTGCCTTCATTATAACACTTATATGACTTTTAAAGTCATTTTGATAGTAGGCTAATATAACTAGTACAGACACTTACATCATGTGTTGCCTTCATTAAAACACTTATATAAGGCTTTAAATTTTTTGTGGCTCCAGACAGGGTTTTTTTTAATATTTTCGGTTCAATATTTCAACATTTTGGGTTGCCGACACTCGCCCCATGCAGAACATTGTGCGTCCTCCTCTGCCTCCCGCCGCCACATTTTTTCACACCCAGGACAAGAACAAACTTGTGTCGGCGGCTAATTTCCTCCCGTAGGTTAGGGCCATAACTCTGGACTCCCCCGCGTCACCTGGGGGGGGCCAGCAGAGACGGGAACTCGATGGTAATGTGATTAGGCTCCCGGTCAATATGGCTGCATACACAGCAGTATGTTAACCAACCTAATTATGAGAGGGCTGATAAAAGGAGGAGTGGGTGGCCGACCGCCCCGTGGCACTGTCCTTTCCCACTGTGGAGACCGCCCGTCTATTTCATTTGGAGGAGGGCTCGTTTTTCACCTGCCAGACGCACAGGTGCGAAACGTTAGCTGTGTTCGGTGACGTTCAGTGTTCTAAAAAATTACCTTTAAAAAGTAATTAATTATAGTTACTCGTTACTTAACCAAAAACGCAATTTCTCTTTAATTTTTATTTATTTAATTTCATTTTTATTTATTTATTTATGTATTTATGTATTTATGTATTTATGTATTTATGTATTTATTTTTAATTTTTAATTTTTAATTTTTAATTTTTAATTTTTAATTTTTAATTTTTAACTTTAATTTTTAATTTTTAATTTTTAATTTTTAATTTTTAATTTTTAATTTTTAATTTTTAATTTTTAATTTTTTATATTTATTTTTTTTAAAGAGCAATTACACTTTAATAAATGTACTTAATTACTAAGGAAAGTTATTCCCAATTTATACGTTACTTTAAAAAACTAAACTTTAAATATCTCGCATATGCATTTGAGTGATGTTTACTATAAGTGCGCAGTGTGCGCAGTGTGCGGAGTCTGCGCGTTTAGAAGGCGGGGCCTGTTGCCTAGCGACGTGTGACGTCATCGAGGGTTTCAAGGGCGCTGTGTTTTGTAGCTTTAGCAGTTAGCAGCGGCTTTGACGCCAGCGCTGCTTAATAAAGAGACTGAATGTGCTGTCATATCTTCTTGTCAACAAACGGGGTATTGTTTGGAGGGCATGTTTGTCGCTTCAATCATTGATTTGTCGTTCATTGTGTACGCGTGCGTATATTGTCGTCTGCCGTGTCACAGCGTGATGTTTTCACTTCCTGTTTGATATCGTGTTCATGTTAGTGCGATACTGCTTGTTGGTTTAACTAGTTATGATATATTTCCTTGCTGCACTTATGACGCTGTCTTGTTGTCGACATAAAACCACATCAAAAGTAGCGTGATGCATTACATCAAGCTCTCGCTAATGGCGTTAGAGTCATTAATTAGATTACTCGTTGTTAGTAAAAGTAACGGCTATTACGAACACTGGTAACATTACGATATTAGCTGAAAAATCTGTATAGTACACACTTAATATTTCAAAAAGTAGTCTGTTTACCAGACTATAGAGCCGGTATAGAAGCCGCACCCACTAAACTGTAGAAGAAAATAATATTTTTTTATATATTAGCCGCAGATGTACAGTCGCGATCAAAAGTTTACATAATCCGGGCTTTCTACTCCGCCACTCCCACTCTGTGGAACGCTCTCCCTGACCACCTGAGGGCACCACAGACTGTGGATGCTTTTAAAAAGGCTTAAAAACCCTTTTTTAAAAAAAAAAAAGCCTTTTTTTAGATAAATGCATACTAGTTTTAGCTATTTGGCTGTTCTAGTTTTTATTTGTATTTATTTTTTTTATTATCTTTTTATTTTTATTTTTTTTAATACACTGTAGCACTTTGAGGTTGTTTACTCAATGTAAAGTGCTTTTTTTTACAAATAAAATCTATTATTATTATTATTACTAAAAATGTACCATAGTAGCGATATAAAATATAACATATACAGCGTGGCGTCGTAAAAAAAAAGAGTGCGGGTTCTTTCCTGGCCCGCCTGCAGTCCAGACCTGTCTCTCATCGAAAATGTGTGGCGCATTATGAAGCGTAAAATACGACAGCGGAGACCCCGGACTGTTGAACGACTGAAGCTCTACATAAAACAGTTCCCAATCGTTTATTGAGTGTTGTTAAAAGAAAAGGTGATGTAACACAGTGGTGAACATGCCCTTTCCCAACTACTTTGGCACGTGTTGCAGCCATGAATTTTTTATTTTATTTTTTTTATTTTTTTTTTTAATGTCCTTGTTAGCTTCTCAGGCAAATCATATAGTAGATGTAGAAGCCATGCAATTCTAAGTTAATTATTATTTGCAAAATAAAATAAAGTTTATGAGTTTGAACATCAAATATCTTGTCTTTGTACTGCATTCAATTGAATATGGGTTGAAAATGATTTGCAAATCATTGTATTCCGTTTATATTTACATCTAACACAATTTCCCAACTCATATGGAAACGGGGTTTGTATATTACATTATATTTTTATATTATATAGAGCTTCACTACTCACTGCCAATGACTCAACACAGCCATTATTGTCTCAATAGCTGGAAACACTAAGATAATTGTGTCTTGTCTGCGGTCAAGCATGGTGGTGGTAATAGTGTCATGGTCTGGGGGCTGCATGAGAGCTGCCAGCGGTGAGGAGCTGTGGTTCATTGAGGGGAAACATGAAATCCGACATAAAACAGAGCATGGTTTTCTCCTTTGGACAAACGGAGCCACATGGCAGTCTTCCATCACAATAACAAAAGGTGACAACTGATGGCGTGGCCAAGTATGTGTTCACTAGACCCGAACCTAATCGGGGGATTTAAGGATCCTCCTGAGGAAGAAAGGAAGGCGGAGGAGCGAAAGGAGTGAAGGAGGATTCCTGTAACAACCTGTGCAGCTCTGGTGAGTTCTACGCCCAGAAGGATTACGGCAAATAACCATGGTGCTGAGAGTAAATATTGACACTTTGGACACGATTTGATATCTTCACTGTGAGGTGTGCCCGATATTTAGACAATCATGGAACATGTTTGGATCTACAGTCGTGGTCAAAAGTTTAAACACACTTGTAAAGAATATAATGTCATGGCTGTGTTGAGTTTCCAATCATTTCTACAACTCTTTTTGTGTGATTGGAGCACATACTTGTTGGTCACAAAAAACATTCATGAAGTTTGGTTCTTTTATGAATTTATTATGGGTCTACTGAAAATGTGAGCAAATCTGCTGTTTCAAAAGTATACATAACACTTTTGACGTGTGTTTGAAGAATTTTCACTGTCCCATTTACTCTCTGTAAAGCACCAGTTCCATTGGCAGCAAAACAGGCCCAGAGCATAATACTACCACCACCATGGTTGACGGTATGCATGGTGTTCCTGGGATTAAAGGCCTCACCTTTTCTCCTCCAAACATATTGCTGGGTATTGTGGCCAAACAGCTCAATTTTTGTTTCATCTTGTGAGGAGGCGTGGCCTGCGGCCCTGCAGCGAGGCGGGGTGTGCCGGGGCCCGGCTCCAAGATCGGCGACAGGTGCGTATATGGCCCACCTGGGCGCAGTTGGCTAATCACCTGTCACTCTGTAAAAGGGCAGCAGCCGAGAAGGACGGGGTGGGGAGAAGTTAGAGCTGATGAGAGAGAGAGAGAACTCGAGAACGAACCCGAGCACGAGCGAAAGCGAGAGCAAGACGGAGACGGGGAAGGCTGAAAAGTAACCCAAAGAGCACGACTGTCACCAGAGGCGAGTGCTGAAAAGCAGAAGGGAAACAAAAGAAGAGTTTAAAACTGCAACACCTGTCATGTCCGTCATTGGTGGTCCGAGGAACCCGGAGGTGTGAATCCTCCACACATCTGACATCACATGGACGAAGATAAGACCTTCTGGTGGAAAGTTTTGAAACAAAAATTGAACTGTTTGGCCACAATACCCAGCAATATGTTTGGTGTTTCTACGGTATTACCACTTTCAGTGAAAAGTGACAAGCTGATCAGTGGGACCTTCCTCGGTCAAATTGGTACCAGCTTGATCTGAAGTTGCTGTCCGTCGTTTTGCCGCTCTGTCTTGTGACTTGTACCTACAAAAAAAGCCGAGTGCTGAAAAGCAGAAGGGAAACAAAAGAAGAGTTTATTGCAAAAAAAACTAAATCTCAAAACTGCCACGCCTGTCATGTCCGTTATTGGTGGTCCGAGGAACCCGAAGGTGCGAGTCCTCCACACATCTGACCAGGGGCGCCGAAAAGGGGGGGTAAAGGAGACGGATTCTAGGGGCCCATGATGGAGGGAGGCCCAGAGAGGCCCCTAATGATGATGAAATTATAATACAGGGGGCCCTGTAAAGATTATTTTCACGGGGCCCAAAATCCCTAGCGGCGCCCCTGCATCTGACAATCACATGGACGAAGATAAGACCTTCTGGTGGAAAGTTTTGAAACAAAAATTTAACTGTTTGGCCACAATACCCAGCAATATGTTTGGTGTTTCTACGGTATTACCACTTTCAGTGAAAAGTGACAAGCCGATCTGTGGGACCGTCCTCTGTCAAATTGGTACCAGCTTGATCTGAAGTTGTTGTCCGTCGTTTTGCCGCTCTGTCTTGTGACTCGTACCTAGAAAAAAAAGCAGAGTACTGAAAAGCAGAAGGGAAACAAAAGAAGAGTTTATTGCAAAATAAACAAAATCTCACGCCTGTCATGTCCGTTATTGGTGGTCCGAGGAACCCGGAGGTGTGAGTCCTCCACACATCTGACATCACATGGACGAAGATAAGACCTTCTGGTGGAAAGTTCTGTGGCCACAATACCCAGCAATATGTTTGGTGTTTCTACGGTATTACCACTTTCAGTGAAAAGTGACAAGCTGATCTGTGGTACCGTCCTCGGTCTAATTGGTACCAGCTTGATCTGAAGTTGCTATCTGTCGTTTTGCCGCTCTGTCTTGTGACTCGTACCTACAAAAAAAAGCAGAGTAACTTTGGCCGCCGTCTGAAAACCTGGAGGCCCGGTCCGTCCAATCTCCATCCAGCTCACCGCTGTCCACTCCCTGGCTCGTCTCTCAGCTTCTCCCGTCTGCTTCTCGACAGCCAGAAGTCTAAAAATGTGCCGGTTGACGACTCTCCGTGGCAGGCTGCCACTCTCCTTGTTCGCTAATAAAGCCGAGGCAAATGTGTGGACAGGGCCGGGGGAAGGGGGGAGAAACCAAAAGGTGCGCGGCCAGCACAAAACGTTATTCATGCCGAGGGGCAGATTGAAAACAACCGCCCTCTGAAACTTGGACGACGTCATGAACCGCAAACATGACTGAAGGGAGACGGAGAGCACACAACGCCAATATGTCACGCACTAAATAGTTTTAAATTAGAGGCTGTACTCGCCTGTTGGAGACTACATTCATCATCCTCAACATTGGTCTGTTCCTTGCAAACCCTGGCAGTAAGAGCTTCCACATGCCACATGCCTTGGCGCTCGGGAGAAAGAGAATCGGGTTATCAGCAGAAGTTTACTTGTCTTTAATCAGCCTGTAGCTAATTACCAGGCTTCCACACGGCGTTGGCCATAAGTCATTAATCATGCGGGGCGTCTGGGAGCTCTCAGCGTTGTCACGCGGCGTTGCCGCAGACAGGAGCTCCGTTCTCCACGTTGGAGCTGCGTACAGCGTTGACCATCCGGGTGTAAATTACACGACGACGCCCCCCCCCCCCCCCCCTCTCAGCGAGAGAGGCCATGTGTTGTGTCACACAAAAGCTTGCTTAAACAAAACACCCTCCATGTTTGGCCGGTCAGAGGACGCTCTCTCCAGTTGGGGTTCACTCTTAGACTACGTTAAAACTGCAGGCCAAAGTGGACCGCATCTGATTTTTTTGGGAGATCTGATTTTTTTCCAGCTGACTGTTTATACTGCAAGAAAATTTTTATTTTTATCAGACTCCGGTTTAAACGCGCACAGGCCCCAATGTGGCCCTAATGTGGCCCTAATGTGGTCTCGACGTCCCTTGCATGCAGAGTTCATGCCATCCAAGCAACGTCTTTTAGTTAACATCACTGAGGCTGCTTCTGAAGGGAGGGGTAATGCAAGCAGCCCCAGTAGACACAATACATGATTATTCAGAATGGAAATGTGCCGACACGCATGATTTCGCCCTGTCTCTGTTTTGTCTGCGTTGAGGTACTCGATGTCCGTCCTTGGCTGTCAGCAGGCAGCAGCGCCGGCCCAAGCCTCCATGGGGCCCTAAGCAAAATTTGATTTTGGGGCCCTCTATTTCTGCCAATAATATTGATTGTTGATCATTCACACACCTACTATAAACTCATTGCGGCTCTGGCAGTGTTGTTTACATGATCCTATTGTCAGCCTGGCAAGTCTTTACAAATGACATGTCATTTATAAAGATATGGGGGTGGCCCAGTTAAGAACATAAATAATACCAATGAATGAACGAATGATGTCCAGAGTGCCACATATGGTTCCTAAACTTAAAATGTAGAAAACATTCAGCTACAAGAGTGGCCTGGGGTTGAACAGTCCAAGTGATAAAGATTTGTATTTACAGTAAAAGTGTCATCTTGTCTCATCAGTCTTGTACATATTAGTCTTTAATTACCAGTTTATATTTTTAGTTAATTGTTCATATTTAATGTTTACTTTGTACAAAGAGAGCGCAGTCTACTGAAGTTAAATTCCATGTGTGTTAAACATAACTGGACAATAAAGCTGATTCTGATTCACTTTAATATTTTAGGTAACAAAAACCTGAAACAGCAATGTGCAAAAATAATTCGTAGCGCAAGAAAAACAATAAGGTGCAACAATAAAATCACTTAAATATATATAAAAAGGAACAAATTCAATTGTACAAAAAACAACATAATTAAATTAAATATCAAGCAAATACTTAAATAATATTAATGAACAGAGTTACCAGAAACAAGGTAACATAACGATTTATAAACAAATATAAAGTTACTATATATTAAAACTATGTAAATGTACATAACGATGTGCAAAAAATTTTTGGGGAAAAAATCAAAATAAACTACCTTAAATTAAGGTCCTTAATTCACACATTTGATCATCACATCACAGTTTTGTTCCTCTGTTCTTCACCACCCACACCACTCCACCCACTCCTTAAAACCTGTGCTTCCTGGCTTTTCTGGAGGCAAAGTCATTTATGACATCGCTGTAAGAAATCTGATGGCCGACTTTGTTATTAATACTAATCACTGCCATGTACGAGTCTGACTCAGACTCGTACATGCAAAAAATAAAAAATAAGAATGTTTTGTTAATTGCTTTTGGGGGCCCCCTGGTGGCCGCGGGGCCCTAAGCAAGCGCTTAGTACGCTTATGCCTTGGGCCGGCTCTGGCAGGCAGGGTCTGGAAACAAACTGCTGACACGAGACTGTCACACAAAAGCTTGCTTAAACAAAACACCCTCCGTGTTTGGGCGTTCAGAGGACGCTGTCTCCATTTGGGGTTCACTCTTAGACTACGTTAAAACTGCAGGCCAAAGTGGACCGAATCTGATATTTTCTTTGGAGATCTGATTTTTTTTTCCAGCTGACTGTTTATACTGCAAGAAAAGTTAGATTTTTATCAGACTCCGGTGTAAACGTGCACAGGCCCCAATGTGACCCCAATGTGGCCCTAATGTGGCCTCGACGTCCCTTGCATGCAGAGTTCATGCCATCCAAGCAACGTCTTATTCATGGACGCCCCTGCTTATTTCAGCAAGGCAATGCCAAGCCACATTCTGCCCGTGTTACAACGGCGTGGCTTCGTAGTAGAAGAGTGCGGGTACTAGACTGGTCAGACCTGTCCCCCATTGAAAATGTGTGGCGCATTATGAAGCCTAAAATACCACAACGGAGACCCCGGAATGTTGAACAACTTAAGCTGTACATCAAGCAAGAATGGGAAATATTTCCACCTGAAAAGCTTCAAAAATGTGTCTCCTCAGTTCCCAAACGTTTACAGAGTGTTGTTAATAGGAAAGGCCATGTAACACAGTGGTAAATATGCCCCAAACTGATTTCGTACAGCATGGCAACATAAGCTAGCTGAATTCTGATTGGATACAAACTCTAACCTAAAACAGGAGCATAATATGACATGAAGAGAACATGAATACTTTTAGATCAGTGGTTCTTAACCTGGGTTCGACTGAACCCTAGGGGTTCGGTGAGTCGGGCTCAGGGGTTCGGCGGAGGTCAAGACACACCCGACTCATCGTGTAAATAAAAACTTCTCCCTATCGGCGTATTACGGATACGGCAACAGCAGAAGTCAGACTGATTTGCAGGTGTGTAATTTGTTGTGAGTTTATGCACTGTGTTGGTTTTGTTCTTTGAACAAGGTGATGTTCATGCACGCTTCATTTTGTGCACAAGTAAAAAAACATGGTAACACTTTAGTATGGGGAACATATTCACCATTAATTAGTTGCTTATTAACATGCAAATTAGTAACATATTGGCTCTTAACTAGTCATTATTAAGTACTTATTAATGTCTTATTCGGCATGGCCTTATTAAAACCCTAACCCTCTAACCCTGGCCCTAACCCTCTAACCCTAACCCTAACCCCAACCAAGTAACTCTAAATTAAGTCTTTGTTACTTAGAATATGTTCCCCATACTAAAGTGTTACCAAAAACATATAACTTTGTCTTTAATTTGAAAAAATACAACATTTTATTTTTCACTAAAGAAGGGTTCGGTGAATGCGCGTATGAAACTGGTGGGGTTCGGTACCTCCAACAAGGTTAAGAACCACTGTTTTAGATATTTAGGGAAAGTAAATTAAAAATGACTTTTATCTTTAATTATGATCATGATTTCTGCTAATTTAGGCCAGCAGAGAAGGCCTCACTGGCCCCGATGGCACACCACTGCCAAAAGATCAGATTTGAAGCACTTTGGAGCATTTAACTGGCAAAAAAGATCAGGGGCCGTACTTATCAAGCTTCTTAGAATTACTCCTAAGAAGTCTGCTAAGAGTTGACTTAAGAGTAAATAAATTCTTCGCTGAAAGCTGCACTTAGAAGTTAGTTATCAAGCGTCTTACTCACACTTTCAGCGAAGTGTAGGACTGAATCTTAAGTGTCACACTCAGAGCTGAATTACGACATTACTATGTGCCGTAAATGGAATTTTAGGTGACGTCATTTCTGTGTCTATAGAAATGACCAATCACGGAAGGGAATCCGTTGTCTAAGAATAAAGAAATATCTTGGAAATATTTAAGTGGACAATGGGAGTGTATATTTTGACAATAAACTACAAAATAATACAAAACAAACTAGTCCCCGCCGGCACTCACGCTACCGCTCCCTCTCTTCTCTCGCCCACACACTCACTGACGTCACTCACCTCACGGCCACACACATACGCTACTGTCATAACATTTTCTTTCCAATTCATTAATTAGGCAACTAATTTGAAACTGGTGTGGGTGGCTCTATATATACTAGCCCACTGCAGACACATGCAGAAATCAACAAGGAATCAAAAAGTATTAAATCTGTGACAAAAATAATATCCGCTCTGTCTAAACGATACCGTTTGATCAGCTGCTCGTCATAAAAAAAAATAACATTGTTCCGTTCCCTGAACGTTGGCGCACGTCTCTCTCGCCTCAGTGCCATCCCCTGCTGGCAACTCCTAACCACTTAAGACACCTCTGAAGGTCTCTTAAATATCGTGGAGAGTAGGAGTGATTCTTAGACTTAAGAACGTTGATAAAAAGCTTTTATTCTTAAGTTTGAGAGTAGGACTAAATTTCGTAAATTCTCAGGACTTAAGTGTAAAATGGCACTCTAAGAAGCTTGATAAGTACGGCCCCAGATCTATGTCACTTGAGGGCAAAAAATTCATATTTGGTGTGCAGTGTAAACGGGGCTTTAAAGTTTCCATGAGTAACATGCAGCTAAATTAGAGGTGAGGAATAAACTTTTTTTCTTCAAATTACAACACAGGAGTTTTGCCCCTAAAAGGTTCATCTGAGCGACAGCCAGACAGATTATTCCCGTGAAAGGTTTCTAATGGTTACATCCAAGCGGCCCGACGCCACGCGTGTAATAACAGGAGGGAAGGAACTGAAGGATGCGGACGCCCGTCACTCTCGCCCACCATTCGCCGTCCTCTCCGGCGCTTCCGGCAAGCCAACTCTCCGCGCCGCCGACGTTTCGCGGGGGCTTTCAGCTTATTTTCACGCTCGCTCGCGTCTCCATCGAGCCAGTCCGACAAAACGAGGCTCCGTTCACCTTGGCGCTCCCCCGCCAAAGAGCCCGTACTATAAAACACAGGCTGTGGGTTTTAAGTGCACTGCAAAAACTGAAATCCAAGTAAGATTAAATATCTCAAATAAGGGTGATATTTGCTTATTTTCTGTCTGATTAGATAATTCTTCTCACGAAGCAGATTTTATGTTAGAGTGTTTTACTTGTTTTAAGGCAGTGGTTCTTAACCTTGTTGGAGGTACCGAACCCCACCAGTTTCATATGCGCATTTACCCGAACCCTTCTTTAATGAAAAATAAAATGTTTTTTTTCCAAATTCAAGACAAAGTTATATGTTTTTGGTAACACTTTAGTATGGGGAACATATTCTAAGTAACAAAGACTTAAAGGCCTACTGAAATGAATTTTATTTAAACGGGGATAGCAGATCCATTCTATGTGTCATACTTGATCATTTCGCGATATTGCCATATTTTTGCTGAAAGGATTTAGTAGAGAACATCGACGATAAAGTTCGCAACTTTTGCTCGCTGATAAAAAAAAAGCATTGCCCCTACCGGAAGTAGCGTGACGTCACAAGCGGTAGTGCTGCTCACAATTCCCCGTTGTTTACAATGGAGCGAGAGATATTCGGAGCGAGAAAGCGACGATTACCCCATTAATTTGAGCGAGGATGAAAGATTTGTGGATGAGGAACATTAGAGTGGCAGACTAGAATGCAGTTCAAGAGATATCTTTTTTCGCTCCGACCGTAACTTAGGTACAAGTTGGCTCATTGGAATCCACACTCTCTCTTTTTTCTATTGTGGATCACGGATTTGTATTTTAAACCACCTCGGATACTATATCCTCTTGAAAATGAGAGTCGAGAAGGCGAAATGGACATTCACAGTGACTTTTATCCCCACGACAATACATCGACGAAGCTCTTTAGCATGAGCTAACGTGATAGCATCTGTCTCAAATGCAGATAGAAACAAAATAAATAAATCCCTGACTGGAAGGATAGACGGAAGATCAACAATACTACTATCAGGAGACACCGAACCAAACACTGGACATGTAAATACACGGATAATGCTATGCCGCCTGTCGAAGCCTAGCAATGCTGTTGCTAACGACACTAACTTAGCAACGGGACCTCGTCAGAGCTACGATAAAAACAATAGCGCTCCACCTACGCTAGCCAGCCCTCATCAACACCCGTGCTCACCTGCGTTCCAGCGATCGGCGATGCGGTCGGCGGCCCGGAGACGTAGGAAGTCAAGGTGAGGTCGCCGGCGCTAGCGTCTGCTATCCAACAAAGTCCTCCTTGATGTGTTGCTACAGCCAGCCGCTAATACACCGATCCCACCTACAACGTTCTTCTTTGCAGCCTCCATTGTTCATTAAACAAATTGCAAAAGATTCACCAACACAGATGTCCAGAATACTGTGGAATTTTGTCGAAGAAAACAGAGCTTTGTGTATTGTGTCCAATAGGGTCCAAACACTTCCGTGGACCTTGCGACGTCACGCGCATACGTCATCCTCCAAAGGGGTTTTGAACCGGAAGTTCCCCGGGAAAATTAAAATTGCACTTTATAAGTTAACCCTGTAAGACCCAAATATAGAAAAAACCTAAAAAAAATAAAATGTGACCTTTCAGATGTTGTTGTAGGAGGCATTTGATGCAGAAATTGAAGAGTTTAAAAAAAACAAACATATTTATGTATGTTTTTAGAGAAATGTTGTAATATTGCAACATCGGGCTTTGATAGCCGAATTTCTGTATTTGTACTCACGTTGTCTGAACAACTAAGGGTTCATTCGCAGGGTTGATTGCTTACTTAGCCCCATAACGGTATATACCATTAATAATAATCACACATTAGTTATATTTTTATGAAGTATAAAAAATATGAAACAAGATAAAACTCTTAAAAAACGCTTTTCCCCCTCTTTTATAATTGCAAAAATTATATAACAAGCTCTAAATGAAATTTGATGCATCTGTTCCGCAATAACTACATATGTACATGCTCTAGACATTGTAATAACAACCCCAAAAAATATTAAAAGACATTTTAATTACTTGAATCTGATGAATCCAGTCCAATGAAACAAATTGATTTTGTTCGAAGGAAACCTTGAGAGGTTGTGTGAGTTCATGGCCAGAAGGCGTGACTTATAAACAAATGTACGATCCAATAGCCTTGTGAGACTGAACAATAGGACTCAATGACGATGTAAATGTGGTAAAAAAAATATATAACAGATTGTTTTTTAGGACGGTTAAAGGCAACGTTGTAATTTTACAACGAGGGGTGTTACAGGGTTAACCCGGCCGTATTGGCATGTGTTGCAATGATAAGATTTCATCATTGATATATAAACTATCAGACTGCGTGGTCGGTAGTAGTGGCTTTCAGTAGGCCTTTAATTTAGAGTTATTTGGTTAGGGTTAGGGTTAGGGTTAGGGTTAGAGGGTTGGGCCAGGGTTAGAGGGTTAGGGTTATAATAAGGCATTAATAAGTACTTAATAATGACTAGTTAAGAGCCAGTATGTTACTAATTTGCATGTTAATAAGCAACTAATTAATGGTGAATATGTTCCCCATACTAAAGTGTTACCATGTTTTTTTTACTGGTGCACAAAATGAACCGTGCATGAACATCACCTTGTTCAAAGAACAAAACCAACACAGTGCATAAACTCACAACAAATTACACACCTGCAAATCAGTCTGACTTCTGCTGTTGCCGTATCCGTAATACGCCGATAGGGAGAAGTTTGTATTTACACGATGAGTCGGGTGTGTCTCGACCTTCGCCGAACCCCTGAGCCCGACTCACCGAACCCCTAGGGTTCCATCAAACCCAGGTTAAGAACCACTGTTTTAAGGGTTTTGGTCCTAAATGATCTCAGTAAGATATTACAGCTTGTTGCTGAGATGTGATGACCTATATTGAGTAAAAACATGCTTGAAACTACAATATCAACACTCACAAAGTATAAAACTACTTTTTTAAAGTAATGATTTCTTATTTCAAGCATGAAAAAAAAAAAAAAATTTAACATGTGACATTTCAAACAATTTTGAACAGAAATAGTTCATGCACATTCAGATAAATTCTTCAAAATTACAATTAAAAAATATTTGGCCGGGGTTCCGGGCTGTATATATGCGCACTAATTGACTGAAAGAGCACGCACTTGGCGCGATGATGTCATGTTATCCATGGAAAAATGCATTTTTAGACCATATGATTTGCCTGAGCGGCTAGGAGACCCCGAGAGTAACAAGCGGTTGCCTTGTTGCCTTTCCATTAAGAACATTAAATTAGTTTTTAGTATAAGTTTGCTGGTTTCAAGAAAAGTAATGCCGAGCGCATATCATTATGTCAAGATAATTGCACTAACACTTACTTCATTTAAGAATATTTTTCAACATATTGAGCAAAAAAGGTCTCTTTTTTTTCTACTAAGAAAAGTGCACTTAGTGAGAATATACTTATTTTAAGATATTTTTGGGTTCATTGAGGTTAGCTAATTAGGGACCAAATGTCCCATTGGGACAGAGGACCCTATTGTGATTGTAGGGTTTTATTATTATTATTCCGCCGCCTCTTTGAGCTGTAATTTGACCCCCTTAACATGCTTCAAAACTCACCATATTTGACACACACATCAGGGAATTGCGATCTAATCAAAAAAACCTAGCCCCAAAACTCAAGATTGCGCTCTAGCGCCCCCTAGGAAAAAAACACAGACAAAACTGCCTGTAACTCCCACTAGGAATGTCATAGCGACATGAAACAAAAACCTCTATGTAGGTCTCACTTAGACCTAGATTTCATACACTGACATCCTTCAGCAAACACCAACAGTAAGTTTGCAATTCCCCTTTCAAAACAAAAGTTTTGTAAAAACAGTCACTTTTGCCTCTTTGAGCTGTAATTTGACCCCCTTAACATGCTTCAAAACTCACCAAACTGGACACACACATCAGGACTGGCAAAAATTGCGCTCTAGCGCCCCCTAGGAAGAAAACACAGACACAACTGCCCCTAGGAAGAAAACACCGACAAAACTGCCTGTAACTCCCACTAGGAATGTCATAGAGACATGAAACAAAAACCTCTATGTAGGTCTCACTTAGACCTACATTTGATTCATTGACAACCCCCAGCAAAAATCAACAGGAAGTTTACAATTGCCCCTTCAAAACAAAAGTCGGGTCTAAACAGTCTCCTTTTTTTTTAAACATTACTGTATCTCCTCTGAGCGCGTTTGTCGTGTCGGCTTCAAATTAGCACAGGAGAGAGATTGAACCCTTCTGATTAAAAGTTGACGAAAGAGTTTTAATTACTGCTCCGGTTTGGATTTTATGTGCCGTCAAAGTCGGTCCCGTCCATCGCTGCTTGCAGCTTTAATTTTTAGGGACCAAATGTCCCATTGGGACAGAGGACCCTATTGTAATTGTAGGGTTTTATTATTATTATTCCGCCGCCTCTTTGAGCTGTAATTTGACCCCCTTAACATGCTTCAAAACTCACCATATTTGACACACACATCAGGAAATTGCGATCTAATCAAAAAAACCTAGCCCCAAAACTCAAGATTGTGCTCTAGCGCCCCGTAGGTAGAAAACACAGACAAAACTGCCTGTAACTCCCACTAGGAATGTCATACAGACATGAAACAAAAACCTCTATGTAGGTCTCACTTAGACCTAGATTTCATACACTGACATCCTTCAGCAAACACCAACAGTAAGTTTGCAATTCCCCTTTCAAAACAAAAGTTTTGTAAAAACAGTCACTTTTGCCTCTTTGAGCTGTAATTTGACCCCCTTAACATGCTTCAAAACTCACCAAACTGGACACACACATCAGGACTGGCAAAAATTGCGCTCTAGCGCCCCCTAGGAAGAAAACACAGACACAACTGCCCCTAGGAAGAAAACACAGACAAAACTGCCTGTAACTCCCACTAGGAATGTCATAGAGACATGAAACAAAAACCTCTATGTAGGTCTCACTTAGACCTACATTTGATTCATTGACAACCCCCAGCAAAAATCAACAGGAAGTTTACAATTTCCCCTTCAAAACAAAAGTTGGGTCTAAAACAGTCTCCTTTTTTTAAAACATTACTGTATCTCCTCCGAGCGCGTTTGTCGTTTTGGCTTCAAACTAGCACAGGAGAGAGATTGAACCCTTCTGATTAAAATTTGACGAAAGAGTTTTAATTAATGCTACCGTTTGGATTTTATGTGCCGTCAAAGTCGGTCCCGTCCATCGCTGCTTGAAGCTTTAATTTTTTTACTTGTTTTGGAAAGTCTTGATAAGCCAAACTCTCTTGTTCTATTGGCAGATAATTTTGCTTAGTTCAAATAAAATACCCCTCATTTTTGTATTATTTTTTCTTGTTTTTGAACACTGACTTTTTGCAGTGCAACCCTCCGCGCCGTCGACGTTTCCCGGGGGCTTTCGGCTTATTTTCACGCTCGCTCGCGTCTCCATCGAGCCGATCCGACAAAACGAGGCTCGATTCACCTTGGCGCTCCCCCGCCAAAGAGCCCATACTATAAAACACGGGCTGTGGGTTTTAAGTGGAGGAGTCGGACGCGAAGAATCCGCACTTTTGTCCTCGATGGTTGAGCACAAGGTTGCTAAGCTAAGACAGACGAGCGCGTCTTGTAAAAAAGTAAAAGACTCCGGCGTGGGGATGAGTGATTGTTTTACGTCGGAGCTGCCAAATCTTTATACTCGTCATTTATCTTGTTACCAATAGATCAAATTCACTTGGAGCAAGATTCATGAAAATGTATGAGGATGTAAATGGACGCGTGACCCATTCGTCTTCTTTAAAGTGGCAAATGTAACATGCTTCTCATCCCGGGTGATAAACTCGTGCCTCACTCTTCTATGAAGGATTCATCGTCGGCGTCCTCCCGAAATTCCATTACGCCGTACAGGTACAGACGCTCTGCCAAGGTGCGCATCGCTCAAATGTGTCAGGGCGGCGAAGATTTCTCCCTGCCAGTTCAAAAATGCTCTTCTTGACATTTTTACTTCATGCGTTTTCATTTCTTTGGATGCTGTTTCCTGCAAAATAACATCAATCCTTTCATTTCCGAGGGAGAAAAAAGGGAGTGATTCCCATTTGGCCCGATACCGTAGGTCGTATCCTGCGAGGACGCCGCGGCCAAGAGGCAATATTTCTGCTGGACGCGGTGAGTGTTGAGTGAATGGAAGGGCGACGGCCCGTGTCCGCGTTCGTCGCTAGACAGAAACGTACACACATTAGTCGACGCCCAGGTGGCTTGTACGTCTTGTCAGTCGCGATGAAGTAATGATTCATAGGGTGGATGTTTGGCTCAAATAAACAGTGAGGGGTCTTCAGGGGGTGGGGATGATTAAACGGACGTTTCACAGCTGAATGAGCGTCCGTCCGTTCCTTGCTAACTCTAGCGCTGGCTGTCCAGAGCCGGGACTCGGGGTGGACCGCTTGTCTGTGCATCAGTTGGGGACGTCTCTGCTCGGGATGGTCTCCCGCTGGCCCCACTATGGACTGGACTCTCACTATTATGTTAGATCCACTATGGACTGGACTCTCACACTATTATGTTAGATCCACTATGGACTGGACTCTCACTATTATGTTAGATCCACTACGGACTGGACTCTCACTATTATGTCAGATCCACCATGGACTGGACTCTCACACTATTATGTTAAATCCACTATGGACTGGACTCTCACTATTATGTTAGATCCACTATGGACTGGACTCTCACACTATTATGTTAAATCCACTATGGACTGGACTCTCACTATTATGTTAGGTCCACTATGGACTGGACTTTCACAATATTATGCTACATCCACTATGGACTGGACTCTCACTATTATGTTAGGTCCACTATGGACTGGACTTTCACAATATTATGCTACATCCACTATGGACTGGACTCTCACTATTATGTTAGGTCCACTATGGACTGGACTTTCACAATATTATGCTACATCCACTATGGACTGGACTCTCACTACTATGTTAGATCCACTATGGACTGGACTCACACTATTATGTTAGATCCACTATGGACTGGACTCTCACTATTATGTTACATCCACTATGGACTGGACTTTCACTAGTATGTTAGATCCACTATGGACTGGACTCTCACTATTATGTTAGATCCACTATGGACTGGACTCTCACTAGTATGTTAGATCCACTATGGACTGGACTCTCACTATTATGTTAGATCCACTATGGACTGGACTCTCACTATTATGTTAGATCCACTATAGACTGGACTCTCACTATTATGTTAGATCCACTATGGACTGGACTCTCACTAGTATGTTAGATCCAATATGGACTGGACTCTCACTATTATGTTAGATCCACTATGGACTGGACTCTCACTATTATGTTAGATCCACTACGGACTGGACTCTCACTATTATGTTAGATCCACCATGGACTGGACTCTCACACTATTATGTTAAATCCACTATGGACTGGACTCTCACTATTATGTTAGCTCCACTATGGACTGGACTCTCACTATTATGTTAGATCCACTATGGACTGGAATTTCACTATTATGTTAGATCCACTATGGACTGGACTTTCACTATTATGTTAGATCCACTATGGACTGGACTCTCACTATTATGTTAGATCCACCATGGACTGGACTCTCACACTATTATGTTAAATCCACTATGGACAGGACTCTCACTATTATGTTAGATCCACTACGGACTGGACTCTCACTATTATGTTGGATCCACCATGGACTGGACTCTCACACTATTATGTTAAATCCACTATGGACTGGACTCTCACTATTATGTTAGGTCCACTATGGACTGGACTTTCACAATATTATGCTACATCCACTATGGACTGGACTCTCACTATTATGTTAGATCCACTATGGACTGGACTCTCACTACTATGTTAGATCCACTATGGACTGGACTCACACTATTATGTTAGGTCCACAATGGACTGGACTTTCACTAGTATGTTAGATCCACTATGGACTGGACTCTCACTATTATGTTAGATCCACTATGGACTGGACTCTCACACTATTATGTTAGATCCACTATGGACTGGACTCTCACTATTATGTTAGATCCACTGTGGACTGGACTCTCACTATTATGTTAGATCCACTACGGACTGGACTCTCACTATTATGTCAGATCCACCATGGACTGGACTCTCACACTATTATGTTAAATCCACTATGGACTGGACTCTCACTATTATGTTAGATCCACTATGGACTGGACTCTCACTATTATGTTAGATCCACTACGGACTGGACTCTCACTATTATGTTAGATCCACCATGGACTGGACTCTCACACTATTATGTTAAATCCACTATGGACTGGACTCTCACTATTATGTTAGATCCACTATGGACTGGACTCTCACTATTATGTTAGATCCACTATGGACTGGACTCTCACACTATTATGTTAGATCCACTATGGACTGGACTTTCACTATTATGTTAGATCCACTATGGACTGGACTCTCACTATTATGTTAGATCCACCATGGACTGGACTCTCACACTATTATGTTAAATCCACTATGGACTGGACTCTCACTATTATGTTAGATCCACTACGGACTGGACTCTCACTATTATGTTGGATCCACCATGGACTGGACTCTCACACTATTATGTTAAATCCACTATGGACTGGACTCTCACTATTATGTTAGGTCCACTATGGACTGGACTTTCACAATATTATGCTACATCCACTATGGACTGGACTCTCACTATTATGTTAGATCCACTATGGACTGGACTCTCACTACTATGTTAGATCCACTATGGACTGGACTCACACTATTATGTTAGGTCCACAATGGACTGGACTTTCACTAGTATGTTAGATCCACTATGGACTGGACTCTCACTATTATGTTAGATCCACTATGGACTGGACTCTCACTATTATGTTAGATCCACTATGGACTGGACTCTCACTAGTATGTTAGATCCACTATGGACTGGACTCTCACTATTATGTTAGATCCACTATGGACTGGACTCTCACTATTATGTTAGATCCACTATAGACTGGACTCTCACTATTATGTTAGATCCACTATGGACTGGACTCTCACTAGTATGTTAGATCCACTACGGACTGGACTCTCACTATTATGTTAGATCCACCATGGACTGGACTCTCACACTATTATGTTAAATCCACTATGGACTGGACTCTCACTATTATGTTAGCTCCACTATGGACTGGACTCTCACTATTATGTTAGATCCACTATGGACTGGAATTTCACTATTATGTTAGATCCACTATGGACTGGACTTTCACTATTATGTTAGATCCACTATGGACTGGACTCTCACTATTATGTTAGATCCACCATGGACTGGACTCTCACACTATTATGTTAAATCCACTATGGACAGGACTCTCACTATTATGTTAGATCCACTACGGACTGGACTCTCACTATTATGTTGGATCCACCATGGACTGGACTCTCACACTATTATGTTAAATCCACTATGGACTGGACTCTCACTATTATGTTAGGTCCACTATGGACT
This sequence comes from Entelurus aequoreus, assembly GCF_033978785.1. Lineage (NCBI taxonomy): Eukaryota > Metazoa > Chordata > Actinopteri > Syngnathiformes > Syngnathidae > Entelurus > Entelurus aequoreus. The sequence continues at coordinate 7,881,510 of NC_084739.1, read as the reverse complement.
GGACTTTCACAATATTATGCTACATCCACTATGGACTGGACTCTCACTATTATGTTAGATCCACTATGGGCTGGACTCTCACTACTATGTTAGATCCACTATGGACTGGACTCACACTATTATGTTAGGTCCACAATGGACTGGACTTTCACTAGTATGTTAGATCCACTATGGACTGGACTCTCACTATTATGTTAGATCCACTATGGACTGGACTCTCACACTATTATGTTAGATCCACTATGGACTGGACTCTCACTATTATGTTAGATCCACTGTGGACTGGACTCTCACTATTATGTTAGATCCACTACGGACTGGACTCTCACTATTATGTCAGATCCACCATGGACTGGACTCTCACACTATTACGTTAAATCCACTATGGACTGGACTCTCACTATTATGTTAGATCCACTATGGACTGGACTCTCACTATTATGTTAGATCCACTACGGACTGGACTCTCACTATTATGTTAGATCCACCATGGACTGGACTCTCACACTATTATGTTAAATCCACTATGGACTGGACTCTCACTATTATGTTAGATCCACTATGGACTGGACTCTCACTATTATGTTAGATCCACTATGGACTGGACTCTCACACTATTATGTTAGATCCACTATGGACTGGACTTTCACTATTATGTTAGATCCACTATGGACTGGACTCTCACTATTATGTTAGATCCACCATGGACTGGACTCTCACACTATTATGTTAAATCCACTATGGACTGGACTCTCACTATTATGTTAGATCCACTACGGACTGGACTCTCACTATTATGTTGGATCCACCATGGACTGGACTCTCACACTATTATGTTAAATCCACTATGGACTGGACTCTCACTATTATGTTAGGTCCACTATGGACTGGACTTTCACAATATTATGCTACATCCACTATGGACTGGACTCTCACTATTATGTTAGATCCACTATGGACTGGACTCTCACTACTATGTTAGATCCACTATGGACTGGACTCACACTATTATGTTAGGTCCACAATGGACTGGACTTTCACTAGTATGTTAGATCCACTATGGACTGGACTCTCACTATTATGTTAGATCCACTATGGACTGGACTCTCACTATTATGTTAGATCCACTATGGACTGGACTCTCACTAGTATGTTAGATCCACTATGGACTGGACTCTCACTATTATGTTAGATCCACTATGGACTGGACTCTCACTATTATGTTAGATCCACTATAGACTGGACTCTCACTATTATGATAATAATAGTGAGTAATAATAATGATACATTTCCAGATTCCAAGATGGCTGCGCTTCAGAGCAGTGGCTTCGTGCGAGCGCTCCTGGAAGTGAGGGCAAAAATACCCCTCAATTCAGTCAATTTCATGGCTGGCTCACAGCGTGTTCACTCCGTGATCACTTACGACCGACTTACAATTCTGGACCTACAATTCTATTATGTTAGATCCACTATGGACTGGACTCTCACTATTATGTTAGATCCACTATGGACTGGACTCTCACACTATTACGTTAGATCCACTATGGACTGGAGTCTCTCACTATTATGTTAAATCCACTATGGACTGGACTCTCACTATTATGTTAGCTCCACTATGGACTGGACTCTCACTATTATGTTAGATCCACTATGGACTGGAATTTCACTATTATGTTAGATCCACTATGGACTGGACTCTCACACTATTACGTTAGATCCACTATGGACTGGACTCTCACACTATTACGTTAGATCCACTATGGACTGGACTCTCACTATTATGTTAGATCCACTATGGACTGGACTCTCACACTATTACGTTAGATCCACTATGGACTGGACTCTCACACTATTATGTTAGATCCACTATGGACTGGACTCTCACACTATTATGTTAGATCCACTATGGACTGGACTCTCACTATTATGTTAGATCCACTATGGACTGGACTCTCACACTATTACGTTAGATCCACTATGGACTGGACTCTCACACTATTATGTTAGATCCACTATGGACTGGACACTCACTATTATGTAGATCCACTATGGACTGGACTTTCACTTTTATGTTAGATCTACTATGGACTGGACTCTCACTATTATGTTAGATCCACTATGGACTGGACTCTCACTATTATGTTAGATCCACTATGGACTGGACTCTCACTTTATTATGTTAGATCCACTATGGACTGGACTCTCACACTATTACGTTAGATCCACTATGGACTGGAATCTCAATATTATGCTAGATCCACTCGACGTCCATTGCACCGGTCGCCCAGGAGACCCCCGGACTGTTGAACAACTTAAGCTGTACATCAAGCAAGAATGGGAAAGAATTCCACCTGAAAAGCTTCAAAAATGTGTCTCCTCAGTTCCCAAACCTTTACTGAGTGTTGTTAAAAGGAAAGGCCATGTAACACAGTGGTGAACATGCCCTTTCCCAACTACTTTGGCACGTGTTGCTGCCATTAAATTCTAAGTTAAATTAAGTTTCTCAGTGTGAACATGAAATATCTTGTCTTTACAGTCTATTTAATTGAATATGGCTTGAAAAGGATTAGCAAATCATTGTATTCCGTTTATATTTACATCTAACACCGTTTCCCAACTCATATGGAAATGGGGTTTGTAATTGTGTGTTGTCGATGGCTCCGATTGACACTTGCACAGTAGTATTGTGTTCAGTATTATACACGGCCTTGAAAAATAGACCGAACAGGAATTGCTTTTTAACATTCAATTGATTGAAACCTATTAAATCCTCGTAAGAACGAGGCAGATGCAAGACGGGGGGGAAAAAAAAGCGCAGTTAAAAAGAAATAAAAAAAGACCCTGTAAAATGTAACCGCGTGGGCAAGCAGTCAAAGAAAATTGCTTTTGACAAGTCTCTCAGTATTATGTTGGTTTGTTGTGGACAGCATCTGGTGTGAAGTGGATGTGTGCTATTAACAAGTCCTCCAGTCGGGGTCCCACCCCAGCATGGCTGCTTGTAAATGGCACGCTCTTATGGAGACAAATCACCCGCCCGAGTCGGAGTTTCCATGAAAGCGGATACAGTTGGAGTGCATAAACAGCCCCCAGGAAGCACCCCGAACCATGTGCTACTCACCAGGTGGACTTTTTACGGAAGACTCCACTGACCTACTAGCTTGGAGTAGAAGTATGGAGGTTCAATCTGAAGTGCAATCCAAACTGTTTTTAGCATTTAGCTGATGAGATGGATCAGGCATTACGTTGAGAATTCTCAAGAGACTGCAGTTTTGGTGCGATTTAACCCGAAGGTCAGCAACCCTAAATGTTGAAGGAGTCATGTTGGACCAAAAATACGAGAGAAAAATCTGCCTGGAGCCGCAAAAAATGAAAAGCCTTTTATAAGTGTTATAATGAAGGCAACACATGATGTAAGTGTCTATATTAGCTATATTAGCCTGCTATCAAAATGAATTTAAAAGTCTTATACAAGTGTTATAATGAAGGCAACACATGATGTAAGTGTCTATATTAGCCTGCTATCAAAATGAATTTAAAAGTCTTATACAAGTGTTATAATGAAGGCAACACATGATGTAAGTGTCTATATTAGCATACTATCAAAATGACTTTAAAAGTCTTATATAAGTGTTATAATGAAGGCAACGCATGATGTAAATGTGTATAATAGCTATTTTAGCCTACTATCCAAATGAATTTAAAAGTCTTATATAAGAATTATAATAAAGGCAACACATGATGTAAGTGTCTGTATTAGCTATATTAGCCTACTATCAAAATGACTTTAAAAGTCTTATATAAGTGTTATAATGAAGACAACACATGATGTAAGTGTCTATATTAGCTGTATTAGCCTACTATCAAAATTAATTTAAAAGTCTTATGTACGTGTTATAGTGAAGGCAACACATGATGTAAGTGTCTATATTAGCCAACTATCAAAATGACTTTAAAAGTCTTATGCAATTGTTATAATGAAGGCAACACATGATGTAAGTGTCTATATTAGCCAACTATCAAAATGACTTTAAAAGTCTTATGCAATTGTTATAATGAAGGCAACACATGATGTAAGTGTCTATATTAGCCTACTATCAAAATGACTTTAAAAGTCTTATATAAGTGTCATAATGAAGGCAACACATGATGTAAGTGTCTATATTTACTATATTAGCCTACTATCAAAATGACTTTAAAAGTCTTGTATAAGTGTTATAATGAAGGCAACACATGATGTAAGTGTCTATATTAGCCTACTATCAAAATGACTTTAAAAGTCTTATATAAGTGTTATAATGAAGGCAACACATGATGTAAGTGTCTATATTAGCTATAATAGCCTACTATCAAAATTAATTTAAAAGTCTTATATAAGTGTTATAATGAAGGCAACACATGATGTAAGTGTCTATATTAGCCTACTATCAAAATGACTTTAAAAGTCTTATATAAGTGTTATAATGAAGGCAACACATGATGTAAGTGTCTATATTAGCCTACTATCAAAATGACTTTAAAAGTCTTATATAAGTGTTATAATGAAGGCAACACATGATGTAAGTGTCTATATTAGCTATAATAGCCTACTATCAAAATGAATTTAAAAAGTCTTATATAAGTGTTATAATGAAGGCAACACATGATGTAAGTGTCTATACTAGCTATATTAGCCTACTATCAAAATGACTTTAAAAGTCTTATATAAGTGTTATAATGAAGGCAACACATGATGTAAGTGTCTATATTAGTTATATTAGCCTACTATCAAAATGACTTTAAAAGTCTTATATAAGTGTTATAATGAAGGCAACACATGATGTAAGTGTCTATATTAGCCTACTATCAAATGACTTTAAAAGTCTTATATAAGTGTTATAATGAAGGCAACACATGATGTAAGTGTCTATATTAGCCTACTATCAAATGACTTTAAAAGTCTTATATAAGTGTTATAATGAAGGCAACACATGATGTAAGTGTCTATATTAGTTATAATAGCCTACTATCAAAATGAATTTAAAAAGTCTTATATAAGTGTTATAATGAAGGCAACACATGATGTAAGTGTCTATATTAGCTACAATAGCCTACTATCAAAATGACTATGTTTCGCAGGCTGAAGCAAATCTTCCTTGACAGATATGTTGAAATGTAATATTTTTTCGACACATTTTTAAAACATTGTAAAACATTAGTAAAACGGAGCCTCCTGGAAATGACTGTCTTAGAATGGCCAAAGGTATAGATGTGTGTGTCCAAGTTAAAGGAAACGGCAGGCCGTCTTCTTCTAATGGATTTATAACAATCTTTGCAAGCTGGGTAACATTTGCTGTGGTCTGGAACAACATGGCACACAGACAACTATCAGAAATGCAGCCAATATTTATACAGATAATGTGCCATGAGACATGCAAATATGAATTAAACACACAGAGGACATCAATAAAATAAATTACATGAGCTGAAATATACCTGATGCAATATGTACATACAGCTAGCCTCAATAGCAAGTTAGCATTGATTAGCTTGCAGTCACGCACTGACCAAATAGGCCTGATTAGCACTCCAACAAGTCAATAAAATCAACAAAGCTCACCTTTGTGTATTCATGCACAGTATAAAACGTTTGGTGGACAAAATGAGGCAAATAAGGAGTGGCATTAAACACGTCTTTTTGTGGCAACTTCGGAGAAAGTTGTAAACAAACTATGATGAGTTCAAGGACTGCCAAAATAAAAAATAAAAATGAATGGCACTCGCCAACTACTCTCATCCGTGAAGCGTGTTTAATATCAACAGCGGGATTTCTAACAATTAGGAAGGTTTCTCTCATGTTTGTCCTCCTACAGAAACCATATTAAAACAAAAACTATATGTTTCTCTCTCATCTTTATCCAGTTTTTAGGTCACCAAGTAGGTAATAGACAATAGAGAAACGTTCCAAAGCCGAACTCGTTACAGTTTGTCGTATTGTATATCCAATGTTGAATGGTGTTCTAGGTGTCTGTAATAGCTCTAAAATACTCAAATCTGGCCCACATCTGCGGTCCTCTCCAAGGTTTCTCATAGTCATTCACATTGACGTCCCACTGGGTTGTGAGTTTTTCCTTGCCCTTATGTGGGCTCTGAGCCGAGGATGTCGTTGTGGCTTGTGCAGCCCTTTGAGACACTCGTGATTTAGGGCTATATAAATAAACATTGATTGATTGATAGATAGTTGACTACACAAATTGATCCTTAAAGTAAAACTGTCGTGATCTGTGGTCTTGATCATGTTTTTGTTATTTTCTGTTAGTTTTAAGACTCCAGAAGTTCCTGTTTTTGTGCACCCTTGTTTGTTTTAGTTTCCACGGCGACTTATTAGTTTCACCTGCCTCTGGTGTTCAGGACACGGACCTGCTCTAATCCGTTTCATAATACACCTTACGGTGCAACCTGGACACATCATCAGTGATTCTCCCGGGGTCATAGGGTGTTTCGGGTCTTAATCAAACACCCTCTCCCGGACGACCCAGCCGAGGGTGATCAGTCCCTCGACTCGTGTCCAGGTAGCGCTCCACGCCACGCGTCCCCCCTCCGACGGTCTGCCCTGGGTTTGCGCCGGTGGTGCTTGGAGGTTCCAGGCACTGTGGGGAGTGTCCGGGCCTGGGTCCTCCTCCGTCTCATCAGGGCCGTACAAGGTACTGGCCCTGTGCGTTGCACCACGGGTTTCCTCAGACAGCCTATCTTGATCTTATGTGTCTTCAGGGTTTTTCGCAGCGTTATATGGGTGCTCCCTTGCGGGAGCTGCAGCTTGGGATGCTACCCCTCCCTGCCCCGGTTACCGTCTTTCCGAGCGGTCAACTGTCTCTCCAGTTGTCACCACTCTTTCGGGGTTGTCATCCAGCCTCTTCCTGGAAGTCAATGGCGATGCCATACTGGATCGGTTTCATAAATACACCTTACGGTGCAACCTGGACACATCATCAGTGATTCTCCCGGGGTCATAGGGTGTTTCGGGTCTTAATCAAACACCCTCTCCCGGGCGACCCAGCCGAGGGTGATCAGTCCCTCGACTTGTGTCCAGGTACACAAATTGATCCTTAAAGTAAAACTGTCGTGATCTGTGGTCTGGATCATGTTTTTGTTATTTTCTGTTAGTTTTAAGACTCCAGAAGTTCCTGTTTTTGTGCACCCTTGTTTGTTTTAGTTTCCACGGCGACTTATTAGTTTCACCTGCCTCTGGTGTTCGGGACACGCACCTGCTCTAATCAAGAGACCATTATTTAAGCCTGTCTTTGCCAGTCAGTCGGGGGGGCGTCATTGCTTGTTTCATGCGATGCCATAGTTCATGTTGCTCGTTTTCATGACCGATTCCATAGTTAATGCGATTTGTTTCATGCCACAGTTTAGTGAGGTCTTCATGTCTATAGTTTCATGTTTCATGTCCTAAGTTTCGCTTGCCTTCGGGTTGTTTTCTGTTTTTTACTTCGTTGAGTGTTAGTTGAATAATTAAATATGTTCCTACCTGCAAGCCTTGTCCGGAATAGTCCGATTGCATCCCGGGGGAACAAACCTCGCAGTAAACTGCGACCCCCCCCCCCGCCCCGTTATGACAAAAACTACTAAAAACAAAAGTTTGGTGACCCACTTACTGGAGGAGGACAGTTTAATGGGTAATTGTTAGAAACACAAAAAAATGTTTCCTTCATCCGGAGGTGCCCTTCATGAAACCGGGACAGTTCTCAGGAAAAGTGCGGACAACATTGCTCAGTGCCTGACTACGAGACGCAGTGTCACGCAACTCGTCAATCAAATTAGCAATTACGGCTTTGAAGTTCAAAAGATTAGACGAGTCTTCACAGTCTTGGTACTTTTCCGCAGCTGTTGCATTATTATTATTATTATTTTTTGTTGCCAAGAACAAGGGGGGGGCATTGTTCGGTGCTTGCAAAATAAAGGCACACAAGTCTGTTATTTGTTTAATTTGGAATTTGAAACAGTCATGAGATAAAACAAAAAATATGAGACATACTGACATGCATTATGATACAAGTTGATTATCTACCAGTCTTGGAGCTGCAAACTCTTGTTTGTCTGCAGATTTGTGCACATTTCGGCTTCAGGACACTTCTTTGCACTCTTAAATAAAGGCATTTTTTCTAATCCTTCCTCGTCCTGTAATGAGATCCTAACACAGGGGTCGGCAATCCAAAACAGTTTTCTAAACTGGACTTTCAATCGAAGCAGGAGGTAATCATTAAAGGATCATCTCCATCAAGACAGAGAGACTTTTAGAACTGAAGAAAGATAAGGAAGACTTCTATAAACTAGTTATCGATGCTTTTTTTCAAAAGGAGCTGCGCATGGACTTCATTTATAAGTAAAGGTAAAACCATAATCATGTTTTTTTTCATTAAATGTGCTTTTTTGTGTGCTACAGTTTGTATGTGTAAAGTTAAAGTTAAGTTAAAGTACCAATGATTGTCACACACACACTAGGGAGGTGAGGGGAGCAGTGGG
>NC_084739.1:7843008-7868008 GCF_033978785.1 Entelurus aequoreus | reverse complement strand
GTTGGGACCCTGGAGGTCAACTGCTATATATATGGGAATTAAGGGGAATTAATGGGAAATCCATGGGAATAAACATTGAATGCAACATAATTCCCCAGCATGACTTTATTGTCATTGCACAAGTACAACAAAACTATGTTTTCAGCACAAACCCGTTCAAGATTAGACCAACAAACAGTGTACAGGGTTACAGAACAGGAACGCTGATGGGTCGCCAAAGGCGCCTAGTAAAAGATGGGAAAAAAGGTAAAATGCTGGGGAAAAAGATGAGTAAAAAAATACAATCTAGACTGGGCTCCTAAGGAGGCCTAGTCTGGAGTGGGTGGAGTGGGAAAAAACCTCCATGCCATGCACACATAAACATGTTACATATAATCACGACAACTCGCAACAGGGGGTTGGGGGGGGAGTTGGGGCCCTGGAGGTCGACTGCTATATATATGGGAATTAACGGGAATTAATGGGAAATTCATGGGAATAAACATTGAATGCAACATGCTAGATCTTGCAGCATGATTATTGGCTAAAACAACCTGATGTAATACAAATTCAGTAGAATTTCAACCCTGCACAGTGCATTCCTCCATCACATGCACAGATAATTCCCCAGCATGACTTTATTGTCATTGCACAAGTACAACAAAACTATGTTTTCAGCACAAACCCGTTCAAGATTAGACCAACAAACAGTTTACAGGGTTACAGAACAGGAACGCTGATGGGTCGCCAAAGGCGCCTAGTAAAAGATGGGGAAAAAGGTAAAACGCTGGGGAAGAAGATGAGTACAAAAATACAATCTAGACTGGGCTCCTAAGGGGGCCTAGTCTGGAGTGGGAAAAAACCTCCATGCCATGCACACATAAACATGTTACATACAATCACGACAACTCGCAACAGAGGGGGTGGGGGAGTTGGTACCCTGGAGGTCAACTGCTATATATATGGGAATTAACAGGAATTAAAGGGAAATTCATGGGAATAAACATTGAATGCAACATGCTAGATCTTGCAGCATGATTATTGGCTAAAACAACCTGATGTAATACAAATTCAGTAGAATTTCAACCCTGCACAGTGCATTCCTCCATCACATGCACAGATAATTCCCCAGCATGACTTTGTTGTAATTGCACAAGTACAACCAAACTATGTTTTCAGCACAAACCTGTTGAAGAGTAGACAAACAAACAGTTTACAGGGTTACAGAACAGGAATGCTGGTGGGTCGCCAAAGGCTCCCCGTAAAAGATTGGGGAAAAAGGTAAAACGCTGGGGAAGAACATGAGTAAAAAAACACACTCCAGACTGGGCTCCTAAGGAGGCCTAGTCTGGAGTGGGTGTAGTGGGAAAAAACCTCCATGCCATGCACACATAAACATGTTACATATAATCACGACAACTCGCAACAGAGGGGGGGTTGGCACCCTGGAGGTCAACTGCTATATATATGGGAATTAACGGGAATTAATTGGAAATTCATGGGAATAAATATTGAATGCAACATGCTAGATCTTGCTGCATGATTATTGGCTAAAACAACCTGATTTAATGCAAATTCAGTTGAATTTCAACCCTGCACGGTGCATTCCTCCATCACATGCACAGATAATTCCCCAGCATGACTTTATTGTCATTGCACTAGTACAACAAAACTATGTTTTCAGCACAAACCCGTTCAAAATTAGACAAACAAACAGTTTACAGGGTTACAGAACAGGAACGCTGATGGGTCGCCAAAGGCTCCCCGTAAAAGATTGGGGGGAAAGTTTAAAACGCTGGGGAAAAAGATGAGTAAAAAAACACACTCCAGACTGGGCTCCTAAGGAGGCCTAGTCTGGAGTGGGTGGAGTGGGAAAAAATCTCCATGCCATGCACACATAAACATGTTACATATAATCACAACAACTCGCAACAGGGGGGGGGAGTTGGGGCCTGGAGGTCAACTGCTATATATATGGGAATTAACGGGAATTAATGGGAAATTCATGGGAATAAACATTGAATGCAACATGCTAGATCTTGCAGCATGATTATTGGCTAAAACAACCTGACTTAATGCAAATTCAGTTGAATTTAACCCTGCACTGTGCATTCCTCCATCACATGCACAGATAATTCCCCAGCATGACTTTATTGTCATTGCACAAGTACAACAAAACTATGTTTTCAGCACAAACCCGTTCAAGATTAGACAAACAAACAGTTTACAGGTTTACAGAACAGGAACGCTGATGGGTCGCCAAAGGCTCCCCGTAAAAGATTGGGGAAAAAGGTAAAACGCTGGGGAAGAACATGAGTAAAAAAATACAATCTAGACTGGGCTCCTAAGGAGGCCTAGTCTGGAGTGGGTGGAGTGGGAAAAAAAACCTATATTCCATGCACACATAAACATGTTACATATAATCACGACAACTCGCAACAGAGGGGGGGGGGGTCCTGGAGGTCGACTGCTATATATGGGAATTAACGGGAATTCATGGGAAATTCATTGGAATAAACATTGAATGCAACATGCTAGATCTTGCAGCATGATTATTGGCTAAAACAACCTGATTTAATGCAAATTCAGTAGAAATTCAACCCTGCACTCTGCATTCCTCCCATCACATGCACAGATAATTCCCAGCATGCTACACACTACAGCAGGGCTATTGAGGCCACACTAGTATTTGAGCCCAAGGACTTCATCCAGTCAGGTAAGTGTTGATGATTTTACTGGGGTAAATATATTTGATCTATGGTATTTAAGTTTAATAAAGGTGTAATTGCTTGTTACTGGATGACTGTAGCGACTCCAGCAGACTTCTACTCAAGGCTGTTCCTGTACTTGTTAAATGATTTTGGGGCCAATATCTCTAGCTAGCTAGGTTTATGTACCACCACCAGTCTCATAATGAACCGAAAATATTTTTCCGTTAGCCGCGATGCTAATTTTCTCTATGTTAAATCCCATTCATTTATGCAATCAATGTTAGCGATCCGAATTGACCTTTTTTGTGATCTGTAAAGTACAACTAGCAAATACTAAATCAAAACGTGTAGTTTCCTCTGCCTTCTGTTCTGCTAGCCATTCTGTTGTCATACAAGAATGTAGGTTATAGTTTGATTCAGCATGCTGATTGAGTGTTCATTTATTCATTGAGCCTATTACTATTCATTTGTCCATCAGTCAAATGTTTTTTAAAGACTACTCCAATTCAAATCTTTCTGTTGATTACGATACATCTGTCATGATCCATGGTCCGGATCATGTTTTTGTTATGTTCTGCTAAGTTTGGACTCTTTTAGTTCCTGTTTAACACCTGGGTTTGTTTTAGTTACCATGCCATGGCGACTTATGATTTTCACCTGCCTCTGGTGTTTGGGAAGCCCACCTGTTTCCAATCAAGATATATTATTTAAGCCCGCCTTTGCCAGTCAGTCGTCCTGGCGTCATTATTGGTTTCATGCCACAGTTTCGTGTTTGTTCTATGCCATAGTTAACGCTAGTTGTTTCATGCCACATTTTCGTGTTTGTTTCATGCCACAGTTTCGTGAGGTTCATGTCGATAGTTTCATGTCCTGAGCTTTTGCCTTAGCTTCCGCGTGCGATAGGCACGCTTGCCTTCGGGTTGTTTTCTGTTTTGTACATGGTTGATTGTTTCTTAAAATTAAATCATGTTCCTACCTGCAAGTCCTGTCCGGAGTCGTCGGTTTGCCTTCCTGGGAGAACGACCCCGCAGTAAGCGAAAACCACGTTGTGACAACATCAAAGAAACAGAACACCTTCATGTTGCTTCCCATCCTACACGGTGGAGTTTTACAAGCCTTCTTCTTGGTAGTTTCAAAGACAGCTTTTGTCTTCTCACCCCGGAACTCATTGAAACACAAAGTTCTGTGATAACTTCGATACAATTATTCTGACAAAACGTGTTCGCATCATTCAACTTACTGTTTCATGAGCTTAACTTTAATTACTTATTGTGGCCACTAGGGGTCACCAAAAAAACAACATTGACCAATTTACTTCATCCTAAAGACAGCATAAGTCCATTCCAGATGCATAATAATGAATAGGTTAGCGTTTTTCACGTGTTTGGTCATTTCACTTGATCAAGCCTTTTTCCAACATGAAGGCTTGAATATCGGAACTGAAAAAATGGTATCGCTAAGAACTTTAGCACGTGCACTACAGTATGTTCACCTTTGCAAGCATTATGATGGCCGTATGAAAAAAATCCACACCACACCTAGACAAGCCCATTAGAGCTCTGTTCACAACCACCTGTCAAACAAGTTCCCCAGAAGCCAAACCCTTGACACGCCGCCAACTTTTTTTATTACGCATTTATTTTTGATGTGCCCGCTCTCTCCCACAGCCCATCTTGAACTTGGCACATCCACGTCCACTTCAGGCTGAGAAATACTTTGAAGGTTGAGATCAGCTGGCTGAAGGATGGTTAGGGAGCGTCACCTGCGCCCGCACAAGGCCAGGTGTGCACGTCCTGACTTCACACGTTGTTGTTGTTGTTGTTTTCATGAGTGTAGCAACACGCTGACTGTTGGAGAGCACCGCAGGCACGCACGCGTCGGTGAATAAGATCAAATACAAAGCTGTGATTGACAATGTCAAAGAGGATTAAGTCAACACCTTTGGATATTGTGCTTAGAGTTTAAAAAAAAAAAAAGTTTTCAATCTTTATATTATTGATTTAAAAAACATTTTAGATCATTCTTATTGTAAATAATGATCAATCTTAAATATGTTTCAATGTATGTACAAGAAAAACATTAACTTTTTACTAGTTTTTAAAATATTGAATGGTTTGTTATTTGTTTTAATTGTATTATTGTAATAATGAAAAATGTTTAAAACTTGCAATTTCGAAAATAGGTTTATTGGTTTAGTGGTGTCGCAATTTTTAATTTTTTTATTTATAAATCTATGTATGTATATGTATGCGTGTATATATGTATATATTTTTTTTTGCATAATTTAAAATAAATTTGCATGTAAGGTCAAAATAATTAATTAATTAATCAATTACATGATTCCTACAAACATTCAAAAGTAGCCCCATTTTTTTCTTGTGATACAAATTGAAGATGAATTGTTTGAAAAATGTTTGACGCAGAAGTATAAAAAGATTTTTACACTTGTAATTTAGTAGTTTTACATTTTGTTTTAATATGTATTTAAATATAGGTTTTAGGTTCTCTTTCATACTTTAAATAAAACATATATGAAATACAAATAAATAAATAACTTATATACATTTGATGTATATATACACGTTCTCTATGTATATATATACATACATACATACATATATAATAAATTATATAATTATGATAACATATATATATATGTATATATAAAAATGTGTGTGTGTGTGTGTATGTGTATATATATATATATATATATATATATATATATATATATATATATATATATATATATATATATATATATATATATATATATATATATATATATATGTTTATATGTATATATGTGTATATATGTTTGTATATGTTTGTGTATATATATGTATATGTGTGTATTCATATGTGTCTGTATATATGTACAGTATATATGTATATATGTACAATATATATATATATATATATATATATATATATATATATATACATATATATATATATATATATATATATATATATATATATATATATATATGTGTGTGTGTATGCATATGTGTATGTATATATGTTTATTTGTATATATGTGTATATGTGTAGGTGTATATATATATGTGTGTGTATGCATATGTGTATGTATATATGTTTATTTGAAAATATGTGTATATATATATATGTGTATATATATGTATATGTGTGTATATATATGTGTATGTATATATGTACAGAATATATGTATATATGTACAGTATATATATATATATATGTATGTAGATAGGTTTATATGTATATATGTGTGTATATATATATATATATATATATATATATATATATATATATATATATATATATATATGTATATATATATATATATATATATATATATGTATATATATATATATATATATATATATATATATATATATATATATATATATATATATATATATATATATATAGGACGGCGTGGCGTAGTGGGTAGAGCAACCGTGCCAGAAACCTGAGGGTTGCAGGTTCGCTCCCCGCCTCTTACCATCCAAAAAGTCGCTGCCGTTGTGTCCTTGGGCAGGACACTTCACCCTTTGCCCCCGGTGCCACTCACACCGGTGAAATGAATGATGAATGAATGATAGGTGGTGGTTGGAGGGGCCGTAGGCGCAAACTGGCAGCCTCGCTTCCGTCAGTCTACCCCAGGGCAGCTGTGGCTACAAATGTAGCTTACCACCACCAGGTGTGAATGAATGATGGGTTCCCACTTCTCTGTGAGTGCTTTGAGTATCTAACAATAGAAAAGCGCGATATAAATTTAATCCATCATCATCATCATCTTCATATATATATATATATATATATATATATATATATATATATATATATATATATATATATATATATATATATATATATATATATATATATATATATATATATATATATATATATATGTATATGTATATATATATGTGTGTGTATGCATATGTGTATGTATATATGTTTATTTGTATATATGTGTATATATATATGTGTATATATATGTATATGTGTGTATACAAAAGTGTATGTATATATGTATATATATATGTGTATGTATATATATATATATATACATACATATATATATATATATATATATATATATATATATATATATATATATATATATATATATATATATATACACACACACATATATACTATTTTCTGTGTTCTATTATTTTTATTTTCCAGCTTTCCTCAGAGGGTGTCCTCTGCATCAGCAATTATCGGCCTCAGCTGTGAGCGTCATGATCTGTCACCTCAAATCATGCCTTGTATTGAGTTTGTTGGCGTTTTTTTTCCTGAGTTTCATGTCTTCGTCCGAAAAATAGGGTAAAGGGAAGGCCTTGCAAAACGAAACTAAACTGATCAGGGTATGAACGGAACGGCATGCTGGAGAACAGCAAAAACCTACGAGTGAAACTCTATACAAGACATGATCTGATGTGATAGATCATGACAGCATTTCGTTTTTGTATAAAAAGCCCTTTGTAGATAAAGTTTGATTCATAATTGACACATTTCCTCCTTAATGTGAAATATGATTTTATTTATCAGAATATTATACATTGTCACAAATAGGCAGTGGACACTCGTCTTACTGATTACTTGCTAGATGATAGAAGCTTTATTGTCTATGTGCGTGGTTGTATAAGCGCCATGGCGACTGCTGGTGGCCCACACCCATGCGAAAGAGATGTTCTCATGCCGTCATGTCTCACCGAAGAGCGCAGACGTTACAAGATTGTAATTATGCTTTATTATAAGGAAACCTCTGGAATGAAGTTTGCTCCCACTTGTGGCTGTATGTGCGGTATGCAGAGGCAATAAGATGTCTCACGTCGATCGCACGCGTTTTGAAATCCTCGCGTTGTACCCGTGCAGGAGTTTTTGGTGACAGGGAGGTGAGCTCCTCACCTCCGGCGGGTCCTCAGCGTACTCCATTAAGGTGCCAGGAGCACGGGCGCATTTTCACGAAATATCCTTTTGTCAGAACGCCAAATTGGGCAAATTATCCGCACGCTAATACACCTCGCCGCGCCGCAGGTCCTCAAACCCGACATAAATGACCTCAATTAGGCTGTCTGAGCGCGGGCAAAGTGTCTCGCCGGCGACGGATTGTTGAGTGGCGGCGGCGGATCAACACCGCCACTTCTCGCCACATCACCTGGATGAGCGCGTCACATTTGTAAATCAATGAGGGAGCGGTGAGGAGGGGATTGCGCGTGCAGGGGAGGACCTTTCCTGTCTGCTTGTTGAGAACCAAATTGCCCCCATTACCCGCCCTCGCTCGGGGACTGCGGTAAGACAGAAAGGAGGTAATCTGTTTCGGGTTCAAACCGTTGCCATCGTACAGGTGTATCAACTCGTAACGTGCAGTGATATCATGATACAGCTGGTACGTAATTGTTCCCCTATACTTGACATTTGTGTTTTACATAACAAGGCTGGTTTTACTTGGTTCTATTTATGTGCACTTCCCTGCTGCACTATTCCTTTATTTGTATTTATTTTTTAAATAATATTGATTTATTAATTTGATAGGGAAATCATAATACTGGTACTGAGAATACAGACACTTTTTGTGAACAGCTGCAATCACAAATTACAAAATAAAGTTGAAAAAACATCTATGTCGTGCGCGCAATACAACTGTGCTGTTTTTATTTTGAAAAGTGTTATTTATGGGCGTATGTCCGGGTGTAACCTGTGAGTGAAGGTGCACAGCGACAAGTGATGCACGGTTTACACCCGAGACGCCAAAAAGAGAAAAGTTGATGATGAATGGCGTGTTTTCAACAAGACATGGACTGCAAGCAACGTTCCCTCTAAGGTGCGTGCCTGCGCAATTGCGCACTGCTCAAGCGTCCTCTGCGCACAGCAAATATATGCCGCGCACCAAATCAAATCCCATCTGAATTCTAAACAAAATAAACACATTTATTCTTTGTAATTTTGCAATGCAACTCTGAGTGACAGTGACAACAAGCGGCCCTGAGGGTGTTCATCAACACCGTTCAATTGAACACCGTTCAATTATTGTAACGTCTATCGAGATGCTTCGAGGACAGGAATTATATCGATCACTTTATTGAGCAAAACTGTTTATATTCGGCCATAACCATACCAAAAACATGAGTAAAAAACTTATACCTCGAAAAACTAGTCATTTTCTGCCGTACAAACCAGGCCAAAACCAACTTGTCGTCTGTCACCAACACGCATACCACTAAACCACTGGTGCGTTTATGGCCACACAAAAAGTCGGACAACTCAAACACCACACAAAGTTACACTATGACTCCTCAGTCATACGTGGGCTTATTTTACTGTCATTTATTATTAATGTTAATGTATTTATATTAATCATGGAATGCTGTTACTAGAGAAAGTTACAGGAATGCACACTTCATCCTATGCTTACATTTCATTGTGCAACATGAGGATGTTTAAGGGGAACTAAATGTGATCTCTGAAAGGGGTAGAAATTATTTCCAAAGCAGTGCTTTTGGTATAAAGATAAGTTAGGTTAAATGAAAGTATTATTATTATTATTAATTATTATTAATTATTATTATTATTATTATTATTATTATTATTATTATTATTTATCTTACAGTATATATCAAAAATAATATTGAGCAAAATTTAATTGAAATATTGTCGATGTGGCCCTCCAGCAGTGCTCGGGTTGCTCATGCGGCCCCCGGTAAAAATTAGTTGCCCACCCCTGTCCTGTAGTGTCTTTAATTTAGCCATGTGACTAATCACACAGCCCCAGGTCAAGTCCAATTGTTTGATTACATTTAATTTCTCTAGATTCCTTTATTTGTGTCATTAAATACATGTTTTACTTACTTATCTGCCATCTCTGCATCCCAGAGTCCTAAAAAAACATAAGAATGTAACAATTTGTGTAAAAAAAAATGTTTTTATGAAATTGTTTTTTTATTTGGACTGTAATAACAAATAATGTGTTTTAGTATATTGGTGTTGTAGCCTTATAGCTTTTAGTACGAGACACTGTAACTGACTTCTTCATTGTTGTGTTCTCTAAAACCCCCTCCTTGAGGCTTTTCTTACCGCACAAAATCCAAAGAAACAGCAAAACACACATCATTTTAAAAAAAAGTTCATGCTAAAGTACCCATGATTGTCACACACACACTAGGTGTGGCGAAATTACTCTCTGCAGTTGACCCATCACCCTTGATCACCACCCTGGGAGGTGAGGGGAGCAGTGAGCAGCAGCGGTGGCCGCGCCCGGGAATCATTTTTGGTGATTCAACCCCCAATTCCAACCCTTGAAGCTGAGTGCCAAGCAGGGAGGTAATGGGTCTCATTTTTATAGTCTTTGGTATGGTTTGAACGTCTGCCTTAGGCCAGCTAGAAGGCCTTACTGACAACAACTCGTGATCTGATTGGCTATCGCAACTGTCTATCAACTGTATGATTCTGAAGGCCTCGGGCAGATTTGGTACAGCATGGCTCGCGGAATTCTGATTGGATGAAAACTCTATAACCTAAAAACAAGAGTGCTAAAATGAGCATAATATGACATGAAGAGAATATGAATAATTTCAGATATTTAGGGAAAGTAAATTAAAAATGACTTTTATCTTTAATTATGATGATGATTTCTGGTTATGTCAGGCCAGCAGAGAAGGCCTCGCTGGCGCAACGACAACCTATATAATAATAATAATAATAATAGATTTTATTTGTAAAAAACGCTTTACATTGAGTAAACAACCTCAAAGTGCTACAGTGTATTAAAAAAATAAAAAATAAAAAGATAATAAAAAATAAATAAAAATTAAAGCTGCAAGCAGCGATAGACGGGACCGACTTTGAGGGCTCATAAAATCCAAACCGGAGCAGTAATTAAAACTCTTTCATCAACTTTTAATCAGAAGGGTTCAATCTCTCTCCTGTGCTAATTTGAAGCCGACACGACAAACGCGCTCAGAGGAGATAATGTTTGAAAAAAGGTGACTTTTGTTTTGAAGGGGGAATTGCAAACTTCCTGTTGATTTTTGCTGGGGGTTGTCAGTGCGTGAAATATAGGTCTAAGTGAGACCTACATAGAGGTCTTTGTTTCATGTCTCTACGACATTCCTACTGGGAGTTACAGGCAGTTTTGTCTGTGTTTTCTTCCTAGGGGGCGATAGAGCGCAATTTTGAGTTTTGGGGTTTGGTTTTTTTGATTAGATCGCAATTTTCGCGGTGAGTTTTGAAGCATGTTAAAGGGGTCAAATTACAGCTCAAAGAGGCGGCGGTAAAATCATAAGATGCTTGAAAATCAATAGGGTCCTCTGTCCCAAAGGGACATCGGTCCCTAATAAAAACTAGAACAGCCAAATAGCTAGAACTAGTATGCATACCGTAATTTCCGGACTATAAGCCGCACCTGACTATAAGCCGCACCAGCTAAATTTAGGGGAAAATACAGATTGCTCCATATATAAGCCGCACCCGACTATAAGCCGCAGGGTTTTGATGTGTAATTAGCGTAGTATATAGGGGTTCCTGCTACCACGGAGGGGATTGTCGGGACAGAGATGACTGTTTGGGAACGCAAAGCGTCCCATTTATTAACAATAAATCTTTCAATCATTCAATCAAACTTTCACATCTTTGACATGGCGAACAGCATTCGTGCAGAGTACAAATAATACAACGGTGCAAAGTAATACAAAGTGCTCGCCTGTACGTTATCAAAATAACCAGCCTACCGGTATATGAAAAGTCAGTCTTTAATCATTGTGTCATCGTCTTCCTCCTGCGTACTAAAACCACCGAAATCCTCTTCGTCGGTGTCGGAGAAGAACAGGCCGTATATAAGCCGCACCCTTGTATAAGCCGCAGGGACCAGAACGAGGGGAAAAAGTAGCGACTTATAGTCCGGAAATTACGGTATATCTAAAAAAAAAAAAAAAAGTAGGCTTTTTTAAAAAGAAGGGTTTTTAAGCCGTTTTTAAAAGCATCCACAGTCTGTGGTGCCCTCAGGTGGTCAGGGAGAGCGTTCCACAGACTGGGAGCGGCGGAACAGAAAGCCTGGTCTCCCATTGTTCGTAGCTTTGTCCTCGGAGGTTGGAGGAGCTTCTGGATGTTCTTGCTGGGGATCCCGACAAGAAGTGTCGAGTGGCGGAAAAAGCTAAAAACGAGCGTCGTCGGACTCCCACGGTTCAAACTGTAAAAAAAATAAATTTTGGCCTTTTTTTTTGCTATTAATTACAGAAGTATTCACCCGAACATGTTCATTTACAAGCCAAGCAGTCCCCGGTTTATTGGGCGACGCTCTTTATGGCTTCATTACTACAATCAACGCCCAGGACGCCTCGCACACACACTCGTAAATCTACCTGAGCAGACAATGACTCATCCTGGGGTGCTCCACCTGCCATGACACTTTTACTGCACTCGCACAGTCGCGTTAAATCACTTTCTGAGAGTATTGGGGGTGGGGGGGGGGGGGTGAGGAAAATATGCAACGTGCAAGATATAATTGTAAGACATAATTGTGGCTGGGAAAATGTCAAGTGATCATAAAGAGTGGGGCTCCTCCACAGTTGTGACCTTTTATTGTCTGCTAAGACAACGTCGTAAAGGACAATAATTGCTTCCTCCACGGATGTTTTCGCGTCGGATTTTGCACGTGATGGACTGGCAACGCCGCACAAAAATGTAG
This sequence comes from Entelurus aequoreus, assembly GCF_033978785.1. NCBI lineage: Eukaryota > Metazoa > Chordata > Actinopteri > Syngnathiformes > Syngnathidae > Entelurus > Entelurus aequoreus. The sequence continues at coordinate 7,855,639 of NC_084739.1, read as the reverse complement.
GCTTGTTACTGCGGACTTGATAGTGGGGGCCGCTAATGACAGCTTCAGTGACGGTCGGGCTGAGTATGAGGTGAGGTGTGTGTGACGCATGTGTTCTGACCCGTCACCTCTTTGCCAGATATCATTAACCCTTTGTCCGACATTATGTCTAAATGCAATGTAATGTTTTGTAACATTCATCCACGACTCCATTAGTCCTAAATTATTTGTGGTATATTTTAGGCCTTATTGTGTAAGTCCAATCATGACGTGGATTCATTTGCTGAAACACAATACAAAACTCCATTGGAAAAGTTGTGAATTTTAGCAATTCTCATTTAAACACCATCCATGACTCCATCCATCCATTTTCTACCGCTTGTCCCTTTTGGGGTCGCGGGGGGTGCTGGAGACTATCTCAGCTGCATTCGGGCTCCATTAGTCCTACATTATTAGTGGTATATTTTGGGCCTTGTTGTTTATGTCCCATCATGACATAGATTCATTTGATGAAACACAATACAAAACTCCATTGGAAAACTTGAGAATTTTAGCAATTCTCATTTAAACACCATCCACGACTCAATCAGTCTTAAATCTTTAGTGGTATATTTTGGGCCTTATCGTGTATGTCCCATCATAACATAGATTCATTTGATGAAACACAATACAAAACTCCATTGGAAAACTTGAGAATTCTAGCAATTCTTATTTAAACACCATCCACAACTCTATTAGTCCTAAATTATTTGTATGATATTTTGGGCCTTATTGTGTATGTCCCATCATGACGTGGATACATTTGATGACACACAATACAAAACTCCATTGGAAAACTTGACAATTTTAGCAATTCTCATTTAAACACCATCCACGACTCAATCAGTCTTAAATCTTTAGTGGTATATTTTGGGCCTTATCGTGTATGTCCCATCATAACATAGATTCATTTGATGAAACACAATACAAAACTCCATCAGAAAACTTGAGAATTTTAGCAATTCTCATCTAAACACCATCCACAACTCTATTAGTCCTAAATTATTTGTATGATATTTTGGGCCTTATTGTATACGTCCCATCATGACATAGATTAATTTGATGAAACACAATACAAAACTCCATTGGAAAATTTGATAATTCTAGCAATTCTCATTTAAACACCATTCACGACTGTGTTAGTCCTAAATTATTTGTATGATATTTTGGGCCTTATTGTGTATGTCCCATAATGACGTGGATTCATTTGATGAAACACAATACAAAATTCCATTGGAAAAGTTGAGAATTTGAGCAATTCTCATTTAAACACCCTCCACGACTCTATTAGTCCAAAATTGTTTGTGGTATATTTCAGGCTTTATTGTGTATGTTCCATCATGATGTGGATTCATTTGATGAAACACAATACAAAACTCCATCAGAAAACTTGAGAATTTTAGCAATTCTCATTTAAACAACATCCACGACTCTATTAGTCCTAAATTATTTGTATGGTATTTTGGGCCTTATTGTGTATGTCCCATCATGATGTGGATTCATTTGATGAAACACAATACAAAATTCCATTGGAAAACTTGACAATTTTAGCAATTCTCATTTAAACACCATCCACGACTCTATCAGTCCTAAATTATTTGTATGATATGTTGGGCCTTATTGTGTATGTCCCATCATGATGTGGATTCATTTGATGAAACACAATACAAAACTCCATCGGAAAAGTTGAGAATTTTAGCAATTTCATTTAAACACCATTCATGACTCCATTAGTCCTAAATTATTTGTATGATATGTTGGGCCTTATTGTGTATGTCCCATCATGATGTGGATTCATTTGATGAAACACAATACAAAACTCCATCGGAAAAGTTGAGAATTTTAGCAATTTCATTTAAACACCATTCATGACTCCATTAGTCCTAAATTATTAGTGGTATATTTTGGGCCTAATTGTGTATGTCCCATCATGATGTGGATTCATTTGATGACACACAATACAAAACTCCATTGGAAAAGTTGAGAATTTTAGCAATTCTCATCTAAACACCATCCACGACTCCATTAGTCCTAAATTATGTGTATGATATTTTGGGCCTTATTGTGTATGTCCCATCATGATGTGGATTCATTTGATGACACACAATACAAAACTCCATTGGAAAACTTGAGAATTTTAGCAATTTCATTTAAACACCATCCACGACTCATTTAATCTTAAATCTTTAGTGGTATATTTTGGGCCTTATCGTGTATCTCCCATCATGATGTGGATTCATTTGATGAAACACAATACAAAACTCCATTGGAAAACTTGACAATTTTAGCAATTCTCATTTAAACACCATCCACGACTCTATTAGTCCTAAATTATTTGTATGATATGTTGGGCCTTATTGTGTATGTCCCATAATGACGTGGATTCATTTGATGACACACAATACAAAACTCCATTGGAAAACTTGAGAATTCTAGCAATTCTCATTTAAACACCATCCACGACTCTATTAGTCCTAAATTATTTGTATGACATTTTGGGACTTATTGTTTATGTCCCATCATGACCTGGATTCATTTGATGAAACACAATACAAAACTCCATTGGAAAAGTTGAGAATTTTAGCAATTTCATTTAAACACCCTTCATGACTCCATTAGTCCTAAATTATTAGTGGTATATTTTGGGCCTAATTGTGGAAGTCCCATCATGATGTGGATTCATTTGATGACACACAATACAAAACTCCATTGGAAAAGTTGAGAATTTTAGCAATTCTCATCTAAACACCATCCACGACTCTATTAGTCCTAAATTATTTGTATGATATTTTGGGCCTTATTGTGTATGTCCCATCATGATGTGGATTCATTTGTTGAAACACAATACAAAATTCCATTGGAAAACTTGACAATTTTAGCAATTCTCATTTAAACACCATCCACGACTCTATCAGTCCTAAATTATTTGTATGATATGTTGGGCCTTATTGTGTACTTCCCATCATGATGTGGATTCATTTGATGACACACAATACAAAACTCCATTGGAAAAGTTGAGAATTTTAGCAATTCTCATTTAAACACCATCCACGACTCTATCAGTCCTAAATTATTTGTATGATATGTTGGGCCTTATTGTGTACGTCCCATCATGATGTGGATTCATTTGATGAAACACAATACAAAACTCCATCGGAAAAGTTGAGAATTTTAGCAATTTCATTTAAACACCATTCATGACTCCATTAGTCCTAAATTATTAGTGGTATATTTTGGGCCTAATTGTGTATGTCCCATCATGATGTGGATTCATTTGATGACACACAATACAAAACTCCATTGGAAAAGTTGAGAATTTTAGCAATTCTCACCTAAACACCATCCACGACTCCATTAGTCCTAAATTATGTGTATGATATTTTGGGCCTTATTGTGTATGTCCCATCATGATGTGGATTCATTTGATGACACACAATACAAAACTCCATTGGAAAACTTGAGAATTCTAGCAATTCTCATTTAAACACCATCCACAACTCTATTAGTCCTAAATTATTTGTATATGTTGGACCTCATTGTGTATGTCCCATCGTGATGTGGATTCATTTGATGAAACACAATACAAAACTCCATCAGAAAACTTGAGAATTCTAGCAATTCTCATTTAAACAACATCCACAACTCTATTAGTCCTAAATTATTTGTATGATATGTTGGGCCTTATTGTGTATGTCCCATCATGATGTGGATTCATTTGATGAAACACAATACAAAACTCCATCGGAAAAGTTGAGAATTTTAGCAATTTCATTTAAACACCATTCATGACTCCATTAGTCCTAAATTATTAGTGGTATATTTTGGGCCTAATTGTGTATGTCCCATCATGATGTGGATTCATTTGATGACACACAATACAACATTCCATTGGAAAACTTGACAATTTTAGCAATTCTCATTTAAACACCATCCACGACTCTATCAGTCCTAAATTATTTGTGGTATATTTTGGGCCTTATTGTGTATGTCCCATCATGACGTGGATTGACATGGAAGACATCTACCTATTTGGAACCGTGATCACGGGGCACCTGCTGAATGGGCTGGGCATTGTTCTGGTGTATCGTCAAATTCGTAAGACGATGGCAGCCACTCAAGGAGCCCAAAGGCTGTTCGTCGCAATGGAAGGTTTGGGCCGGGCTGTGGGATCACAGACTGTGGCGATTTCTGAACTGAATCGCAAGATGGATCACATCATGGAGAAGCTTGCTGAAAAGGAAAAATTTAATATGAGAGACAAGTCATTGTATTGTCTGCTCGCGGAAAACAAACAACCTAATCTACGATTTGACTCCCTCGAATGGCCTGGACGCTGTGAACAACAGGAACAGGCTGTTCTAAAAACACCCCAGAGGACACCTCAATGATGGACGCTTTTGACCTCCCTCCCTCCTCAACGACACCTGGAGTCGAACTTTTGCTTGCATGCAGAACGGCCCCAGTCTATGAACATTACATCATCACACACAAGACAATGGGCAAATACACCCACACCCTCCCTCCCCCAACCCACGCCTTCACCACCGCTTGTTTCCCCTCGGGCGATGGATGGCTGGCAGCGCTTCATAGCAGCAGTCGACCTCCAGGGCCCCAACTCCCCGCCCCTCTGTTGCGAGTTGTCGTGATTAAATGTAACGTGTTTATGTGTTCATTGCATGGAGGTTTTTTCCCACTCCAAACTAGACCCCCTTAGGAGCCCAGTCTAGATTGTATTTTTTTACTCATCTTCTTTCCCAGCGTTTTACCTTTATCTTATCTTTTACGGGGCGCCTTTGGCGACCCATCAGCGTTCCTGTTCTGTAACCCTGAACAGTGTTTGTTTGTCTAATCCTGAACGGGTTTGTGCTGAAAACATACTTTCGTTGTACTTGTGCAATGACAATAAAGTCCTATCCTATCCTATCCTATTAATTTGATGACACACAATACAAAACTCCATCGGAAAACTCAACAATTTTAGCAATTCTCATTTAAACACCATCCACGGCTCCATTAGTCCTAAACTATGTGTGGTATATTTTGGGCCTTATTGTGTATGTCCCATCATGATGTGGATTCATTTGATGTCACACAATACAAAACTCCATTGGAAAACTTGAGAATTCTAGCAATTCTCATTTAAACACCATCCACGACTCTATTAGTCCTAAATTATTTGTATGATATTTTGGGCCTTATTGTGTATGTCCCATCATGACGTGGATTCATTTGATGAAACACAATACAAAATTCCATTGGAAAACTTGACAATTTTAGCAATTCTCATTTAAACACCATCCACGACTCTATCAGTCCTAAATTATTTGTGGTATATTTTGGGCCTTATTGTGTATGTCTCATCATGATGTGGATTCATTTGATGAAACACACATCACAAAACTCTATTAGAAAAATGTCAAATTTTAGCAATTCTCATTTAAACACTATCCACGACTCTTTTAGTTCTAAATTATTTGTGGTGTATTTTGGGCCTGATTGTGTATGTCCCATCATGATGTGGATTCATTTGATGACACACAATACAAAACTCTATTGGAAAAGTTGAGAATTTTAGCAATTCTCATTTAAACACCATCCACGACTCCATTAGTCCTAAACTATGTGTGGTATATTTTAGGCCTAATTGTGTTTGTCCCGTTGTGATGTGGATTCATTTGATGAAACACAATACAAAACTCCATTGGAAAACTTGACAATTTTAGCAATTCTCATTTAAACACCATCCACGACTCCATTAGTCCTAAATGATTAGTGGTATATTTTGGGCCTTATTGTTTATGTCCCATCATGACGTCGATTAATTTGATGAAACACAATACAAAACTCCATCGGAAAACTTGCCAATTTTAGCAATTCTCATTTAAACACCATTCATGACTCCATTAGTGCTAAATTGTTTGTGGTATATTTTGGGCCTTATTGTGTATGTCCCATCATGATGTGGATTCATTTAATGACACACGATACAAAACTCCATTGGAAAAGTTGACAATTTTAGCAATTCTCATTTAAACACCATCCACGACTCCATTAGTCCTAAATGATTAGTGGTATATTTTGGGCCTTATTGTGTATGTCCCTTCATGACGTGGATTCATTTGATGACACACTATACAAAACTCCATCGGAAAAGTTGAGAATTTTAGCAATTCTCATTTAAACACCATCCACGACTCCATTAGTGCTAAATTATTTTTTGGTATATTGCGGGCCTTATTATTTATGTCCCATCATGACGTGGATACAGTTGATGAAACACAATACAAAACTCCATCGGAAAACTTGACAATTTTAGCAATTCTCATTTAAAGGAGAGCATTATTCATTCAGGACATGTTTATATTTGGGGTGGAAGTTTGCACTCCTGTAGAACTGTTCTGCATCATAATACGTTTGTTCTGTTTTGTTATTTAGCCACAAAAACGAGACAAAAAAAACACAGAGAACTTGTGCACTTGTAAATGTAGCCTTTTTATTGCAACTCTTGTATTGACAGATGCAACAATCACTAAAACCCGTTGTGATTTATTATAATAAATGTAATAAACGTGTAAATAAACGTACACTATATTAACTATATTACAATGACTTAATGTTGTTCATGGCCCATCATACTGACAATACATTGAAGTGCGACAATAGCATAAGACGCAATACAAAAGCTCCTTCAAAAACCTTGTACTTTTAGCAACTCGTATTCATATGGGAGCAATAATAATTTTGGACATGTTTTTATTCGGGGTTGTGTTTTGTGCTTGTGTAGAACTGTTCGGCATCCCAAAAAAAAATATTTTTTGCATTATTTGGCTACAAGATCAAACAAATACATCGCAAAATAAACGTGCAAGCTTTTTTTAATGCAGCTCCTGTGTTGAATCTCATTTCTTCCATGATTGCAACACTCACTAAAATTCAAACATAAGTAATGTGTCCTCATGTTGTTCACGATTCAACATCACGAGGTGCAATACAATAGCTCCATTGGGAAACCTTACATTTTTAGCAATACTCATTTCAATGAGAGCAGTACTCATTTTGGTCCTGTTTATATTTGGGGTTGTAGTTTGCCTTTGTGTAGAAGTGTTCTGCATCATATTTTTTTATTTATTTAGCTACAAAAAAAAAACGTTTACTTTGATTTCTTATAATTAGCCTAATTTTTAAAGTAATCCAACTTAATTGTGTTCATGACCCATCACAATGACGATGTGTTACCATAACATGACGTGCAATACAACATCTCCATTAGAGAACCCAACACTTATAATTACATTATTTGTGTGTGAGCAGTACTACTTTAAGACGTGTTTCTTATTGTGTTGGTAGTTTGCACTTGTGTAGAACTGTTCTGCATCGTAATATGTTTTCTATATTATTTAGCTACAAAAACAAATCCAAAAACAAACTTGTGTACTTTTAAAAAGCAGCATTTTTAATGCGAATCTTGTATTGTATTTCACTAAAACGCATAGTGATTTGTTATATTAAACTTAATGAAATAGTAAGGCGACTGTGAGATTGTTAATAGGCAAAATAAGTGCTCAATTTCAGCCTTACACCCTTTCGGTCTTTAAAATAGTCAATTTATGAATTCATGGATGTAAAATTGTTTATTTTGTTGACCACTGCCCGGAAAAATTAATCAACTAAACTAATTTTAATGGTGTTGTTGACCCATCATAGTGACGATGCATTCTTCAAAAGCTCCATCAGAAAACCGTATAATTATAACTATATTATTTGTGTTTGAGCGGTATTCACTGAAGACATGTTTCTATTTGTGGTTTTCGGGTGCACTCGTGTACTGCGAACTGTTCTGCATTAACTGATAGAGATTTCTTATTTTGGTAGCAAGACAAATACAAGCCAAAATGTCATCATACTTTATTATTTGTTTTATTTTCCATGTGTTTACTTGATTAGTCTGCGTGTCCTGTATACTGCATGTAGTGTTGCTGCTACTGGAACCTGGATTTCCCTGTGGATCAATAAAATTCTATCTCATCTAATGTAAATTATCCGCTACAGTTTGGTCCTCATGTGCCCTCAACGTGTTAATAAAATAGCCCACTTTAATGTGCAAGTAATGCGAGTCAATCATATTCACGTGCAATCGTTATGATTATGAATTAGACCCGGTAAAAATAATGCTAATTCTCGCCAAGCTGCTGTCATCGCGAACCAACGAGATTCAATGCAAAAGCAATATCAGAAACCCCCACAATTATAGCTGTGCTCATAATGTAAGAGGGTGGTATTCATTTAAGACCTGTCTTTTATGGTGCTGGTAGAGTGCAGCGGGGCAGAACTGTTCTGCGTCATGCTGATACGGCTTTTTTTAAAATATTTTTGTTACATTGTTGAGCCAGAAAAACAAAAAACACTGAAGACTTCACCTACTGGATTCATGTGTGTGTAAATGTAGAATTTGCAATGCAACTCTTGTATTAGATTGTGCCGGTAAGCTTGAATTTGTGCAACACTGCTTAAAAACTCAAGTAAATAAGCAATATTTTTAGCCCCAGTGTGTATTTTGTACTTTATTTTTGGACACATTTCTCATGACTATTTATCATGGTCAGTGCACAGTATGAGATGCAATGCAAAAGCTCAATCAGAAACCCTTACAATTAAAACAATGCTCATTTGGTATTATTTTTACGGCATGTTTATTATTGTTACTATTTTCTCCAGTGTAGTTCAAGTGTTCTGCATCATGTTTATAGTGTTTTCTAACATTTTTGTTACATTACTTAGCTAGAAAAAACAACAAAACACTGAAAACTACAACCGCTAAATGTGTGTTTTTGTAATGCAACTTTTGCATTAGACTGTCTGTCAACTTATGCAACATTTTCATTAAAACTTGAAGAAAAAACCAACAGCCTTAGTCCGTTGTATAATTTTGTCAATTTTTCAAAGTGTCTTTTTTTTGTAAGTTTCAAGTGTAATGTGATTCTTGTATCCCATGCATCATGACTATGATGCAATACAGAAGCTCTATAAGAAAACCTTACAATTAAAACACTGCTCTTTTTGGAATTATTTTAAGGCATTTTTATTTTTGTTATTATTGTTTCCTTTGGGGTGGAACTGTTTGCATCATACTGATAGCCCTTTTTAATATTTTGTTACATTATATTCCTAGAAAAACCAAAAAAACACTGCAAGCTACGACTATAGACGAGTGTCCTTAAAAATTTACATTTTTAAAGCATTTGAATGAATATTGGATTTCATTTGATGCAAAACTCACAAAAAAAAGGACTTTCCGCTTGTTGTGAATCCCCGAGAAGCTCCTTTCTGCACTTTTCCAGGCCCTGATGGACAAAGTGAATATCCACTTTAATACTTCCTAATCCGGGTGTTCTCTCGCTGTGTTGTGTCACACATCTCCACGCCGTGGGTACAAGGAGGCCACGCAGAGCAAGGTAGGAGTCCTGCTAATTCATGTGCACATGTGCCTGCTTCAGTGCCCCCACCACCACCACCTCGCTGACAGCAACAAGGAGGAGGGGTGCATGATAAATTGCCGTCCACAGGGGACCTCCAGAGCAAAGGCACCATGATGTGGGTAGAAATGGAAATGGCTCTCTTACGCCAGCATTACATCACTTTGGAAGTCAACTAGGCGTTGGAATTGTCCAAGAAGAAATGCAGATATTTTGGATATACATTTTAAAAGCACATAATAATTGTGCAGCATGTTCAAAATAGTTTGCGTTCAATAAAACATGCAAAAAAGAAATGTTGAAATTTGTGGTGTATAAAATGCAACCGCTTACATGTTGAAAGTGTTAAAATTGCACAATAATGCACAATTTTTCTGTTTTTAGTACATCAACACAAATATGTCTTTCTATGTTTGTTTTTTTTTTTTTTTAGATGGATGCAATTCACCAACATCATTGCAATATTTTTTTTTTAAATGAGGATTTTAGATGGCAATAGGATAAGTTCCCTATTTTTTGTTTTTGCATTTTAATGAAATGATCTCTTTAATTTTACCTGCATTTTATTTTGTACTTAATTTGCTAGTTTAAAAATGGAAACCCATATTTTTTGTACAGGTAAACATGAATTTAATCTCCTTTAAAGTGTTTTATCAAATAATACACCACAAAATTATTTAAATATAATTTCACCCAAAATTGGTTGTATCAGAAAATACCCCCTATATATATATATATATATATATATATATATATATATATATATATATATATATATATATATATATATATATATATATATATATATATATATATACACACACACTACACACACTTGCAAAATCTAGTGTGTATTTCTCAGTTTAAACCTAAATATATTTAAATGGCAGCTTTTCTTTTGGGAATGTACACACTAATGTTCCTAATATCACTGTCAAAAAAAACATGTTCAAACGAGTAAAACATTTTTGGTATATGGTGAATAAAGTCAATGAGGCACACAGAGATATGGAACAGAATTGTTTCTTATTTTTTTTCCAGAATACATACAAAAAAATACCAATTCTCTTCCCATGGTATACACCTGAAAAATAATTCAAATGTGGACAATTGCTGATTATTTTTTTTTTGAAGAAAAGAAAAACAAACAAAAAAACATGCATGTAAATTATTTTCTTCTCGGTGAGACGTTTTTTTGTCTTTAAATAAAGAACAAATACAATCATTGCAATTTTCAAATGAACATCGAAATAAGGAACCCCTACTTTTAATTAGTATTTTGATTTTTTTTCTTTAAATAAAAAAAAAATCCCCTCATATTAGCTATAGTTCTGTTTGGACATAATGCACTTTTTGAGTTGCTCAAATATGTTCCATTTTTGCAGCCTGCTTTTAAGCAGACATATAAATAAATACAAGTCCACGGATCCCGTCCATATGCGTTCATATAAAAGTCTTTATAGTTGCATTCTTTGTATTATAAACTTTGCAAAGTCTATTTTGTGTTGTTGTTGTCTCTCCCTCACTGGTATCCAAGCGCCGAAGCTGTGGTGAGTCTCTGGCCGTACAGTGCGTAAGGAGAGTAGTAAGGCCCGGTTGCAGCAGGGACCGGGACAGGGGCTCCGGGGGTCGGCAGCGGGCTTTTGGAGTACGGGTGGTAGCGACTGCTGAGTCCCAGTGCGTGGTGCGGGCTCCTGAGGGCCAGAGTCCCGGGGCTGCCCGGGCCCCCTGACGGCGGCATGTGCATGTGACAGGCCATGGCCGCGGCAGCCGCGCTGGCCAGGGAGGACGAGCCCGGGTAGCCGGAAATAAGCTTCTCTGCCCCGGTGAACGCGGTGTGAGTCCTCAGGTGGTTCAGGAGCTCCTCCGAGGAGGAGAAGCGCTTGTCGCACGGTCCGTTTGCCGAGACCCAGTTGCAAACATGAGGGAGGGGGTCATTGGGGAGCATAAAGCCGTATGGGTATAAGGGGTGTCCGCTGAATGAGGGCGCCGACGTGTGAACTCCGTGCATGGGGTGCGTGGGGTACATGAGCGGGTAGCTGGACTTGAGCGCGTTCGCCGCCGCCGCCGCCGCCGCGGCCGAGTCGTGGCCGCAAGACCCACCGGCCGCGCCCGCCAAGTGGCTGGCGCAGTGGTAGCTGAGGCAGTAAGGGTCTCTGCACAGGCTGGCCGACATGATGGAGGGAGGAGACGCCCCGGCCAGAGGGCTGGAGCCCTTGCTGCACCCCAGCGCGTTTACCAGGCTGCCTCCGTGCGGCATGAAGTGTTGCGGGTAGCCCGCGTAGGCCCCGGCCAAGCCGCCCGGGTACGTCATGCCGGCCGGGGGCAGAGGGAAGACGGTCTGGCCCGGCTTGTACGGGGACACGGGCGCCACCAGCCCGGAGCCCAGCACCGACGCCGACGACACGGACGTGACCGAGGGAGAGTCCGAGGAGGAGGAAGACGTGGAGGTCTTAGCGCCGTGCGTGGTCTCCTGGTGCTGGTTCACCTCCACGTTAATCCCACCGCAACTCACACTTATCCGGCTGTGGCTGGACGTGCCCGAGCCGTCCGAGTGCTTCCCGCAGTCCGACTCCTTCTTGTTGTCGTCCCGCTCCCCGCATTTGCCGTCCGCCGGCATCGGGGAGGCGGACGTGCTGGAGTTGGGGCTGCCTGTGCGCGGCGTGAACGGCTGACAGGTGGCGCTCGGCACTCGGAAACCGGACTTGTCGGCTCCGCCGCTGGAGGAGTCCTTCTTGTCCGACGGCTTGGAGTAGGGCTTGAAGCTGGATTTGTCATCCACGCCGATGTCGCTCAGCTTCAAAGGGCCGGATTTAGAATCCTTGTCCGTAGATCCGTTGGAGGTGACGGAGGAGAGTTTGGAGGAGGGCGGCGGGTCCGGCTTGCCGATCTGGGAGCAGGTCTGCGCCAGGAGGGCCAGCGGACTTTTCTTAGCATCGAGCTGCGGAAAAGTCGACATTTTAATCACTTGCATTTTGTTTTTTCATAAAAATTTTTTTTTTTTTTACTTTTTTTTTTTTTAACATTTTAATCACTTGCATTTTGTTTTTTCATAAAAATTTTTTTTTTTTTTTTTTTAAAAACAACAAAATTCCGCTTACCTCAATAGGGCTGACGGGTGTGGAGGGTAAAGGCTGCAG
>NC_084739.1:7760508-7825508 GCF_033978785.1 Entelurus aequoreus | reverse complement strand
TTTATAAGAACACTTTAAATGTTGGCAATGTTACAATAATAATCGGAATTTTACTTGGCAAAATGATGACAAAAGTAATCATTTTACTCAAAAAATGTCACTATTTTACAAGAACAACAAACAATGTGATGAGAGTCCGAATTTTATATGACAAATGTCAACATTTTGCATGAAAGGATAATAACTTTACATAAAAAAGTAATAATTTTTACGAGAAAATATTGCAATATTACAGAAACAGAAGGAATATGAGAAATTGTTCCCAATTTTACAAGAAAAAAGTCGACACATTGTGAGAAAAAGACTGCTTTCAGTTCTTTTTAATTTTTTTAAATGTTTTTAATCTTCATTATTTACTTCAAGTTATTACAGTATGTCTCTGTAAAAATTTATTTTTATTTTTTCGATTTTCGATTTCTTACACTCACTTGTTATTACATATGTTGGCCAGGGGGGAGCACTTAAAATTTTTACACACACTTGTTATTTCATATGTTGACCAGAGGGGGAGCACTTATACAAGAAAAGCTTAAAATGTTGGCAATTTTCTGAAAAGAGTCGTAATTTTACTCGGCAAAAGTCACATTTTATAAGAAAACTTTAAAATCTCGGCAATATTACAATAACAATCGGAATTTTACTTGGCAAAATTAAAGATTAAGATTAAAAGATTAAACTATGACAAAAGTAATAATTTTACTCAAAAAATGTCACTGTTTTACAAGATCAACAAAAAAATTGGCAGTATTGTGATAACAGTCGGAATTTTATAAGACAAGACACCATTTTGCATTAAAGGATAATAATTTTGCATAAAAATTTAATAATTTTACATAAAAATTTAATCATTTTACATAAAAAAGTAATCATTTTACGAGAAAATTTTGCAATATTACAGAAACAGTAAGAATATGAGAAATTGTTCCCAATTTTATAAGAAAAAAGTCGACACATTGTGAGAAAAAAACTTTTTTTTGTTTGTAATTGTTTTTTTTAACTTCATTATTTACTTCAAGTTATTACCTCTATATACATGTTTTTTGTTTTTTTTTAAATTAATTTTGCCCAAAGGGGGCACATTTCAATTTCTTACACTCACTTGTTATTTCATATGTTGACCAGAGGGGAGCACTTTAAATTTTTACACACACTTGTTATTTCATATGTTGAACCAGAAGGGGAGCACTTTTAAAACCGACACACAGTCAATTTTAAAAATCCCTCCTTTTTGGGACCACCCTTATTTTGATAGATTTCACCACCAGGGGTGAAAATGAGATCTCTATTTTTTCATTTTTGTAATGTGCTTAAGGCCGATGACAAACGAGCCGCACTTTGGGCAACCCAGCTGTAGAAGCTAACTGTTAATAGCCACTATAGTCTTAGTACCGTAGTGTATTTGTTCATCCTACGGTCACATATGGGACGAGGGTTGTCTTACGTCAGCACCGGAAGTCGTACAATCAGCTGTTCACCCGGCGGGGTTTTTTTCGGGGATGAATAGGTAAGTCCTTCTTTAGCTGCCGTCTTGTTTTATCATATGCACCTGTAAATGTTTACTTTTGTATGCACATTAAATCAACAAAAAAATCCTGACTTTGGAGCAATGTTCACGGACTCTAGTATTTGGCTCTCTATTAGTTGCAATTGTTTTCCGTATCGGGACCATGATTTCGGTCCTCATATGGACGGTACTTTTCCTTGTTGATGTCTCAAGAAGGGTAGAAATACAAGAACACACACACACACACGCGCGCGCGCACACACACACGCACGTCATTCCTCTCAAACAAGAACTCCCGAATGCAACCATAATTCATGAATCATAAATGGAAAGTAAATAAAATAAAAAATGCGTGAATAAATCCAAATACACAGGAGAATCATGCTGGATTTGCAAGAGGAAGAAATGTTAAGTAAACTAAGTTAAAAAAAAAAAAAGTAATATAAAAAGTCTGTAGTTAATGCAGCATTTTTAAAATAATTTTAGCATTTTTATACAGACAAAACAAAACAATTAAATAATAATAATTTCATCTTGTTTTAACCCTCCTGACACCACGTTACCTGGATTACTTCTCCGTTTATAAGATTTAAAAAAAAAAAAAAAAAAAAAAAAAAAAAAAAAAAAAAAAGTTTCAGACAAAATAAAAAAAACAGAAAAAAAAACCCCAACGCAGTGCAAATATAACATTTCGCCAACATTTAAAAGATCCATAAACGACACGTTGTAGAAGATTGCGTTCGACCACAGCTCTTCTTTCTTCTTTCTTTTCCCTTCTCAGTGCGAGCGTGCGGCGGCAGGCTGTTCCGTGAAGGGGCAGGGCCTAATTGTGACGTCATCTGCCATGTGGGCGGGCTTAACTCATCTGTCAATCAGAAAGCTGAATAGACCCCTTATTAGTCTCCATCCATTTACAAATATGATTAGCCACAATAGCAACATTTTATTATTTAAATGCGAATGTTTTCATCACAAATAGATAGATAGATAGATAGATAGATAGATAGATAGATAGATAGATAGATAGATAGATAGATAGATAGATAGATAGATAGATAGATAGATAGATAGATAGATAGATAGATAGATAGATAGATAGATAGATAGATAGATAGATGGATAGTACTTTATTGATTCCTTCAGGAGAGTTCCCTCAGGAAAATTTAAATTCCAGCAGCAGTGTACAAAATTGTAAAAAGTAAAAAGTAAATAATGGGGGTATAAATGGAGACAAAATAGAACAATATTACAATAGAATAAAAATAAAAAGCAACGATGGGAATAAAAATATAACAGTAAAATAAGAATATAACAAGAGGAACTAGGCAGTAGTGACCATGTTATGAAATAATATTTCACTGTTATTGTTTGCAGATGTGAAATTATTATTGGTTACTTGATCCAAAATGATTCACGATATAATTTGGTTAATTGTTATGGACTTTTATGGATTTTTATGGACAGGTGTCAAACTCAAGGCCCAGGGGCCAGATGTGGCCCGCCACTTCATTTTTATTTGACCCTCGAAAGCCTGGAAATAATATGTATTAATAAAGTACTGTAGCTTTTCTTAAAAAAATGTATTATTTCTTTCTATTTTGGGATAATAAAAAAAATATATGTACTCCATGTAATCGCAAATTGTGTTAACTCAAATATTGTCTAATCATGCAAAAATATATGATCAAACATTTAAACCATTTTTTAATTACAAATAAATACTAATGATAATGATTTCCAAGCACGTTACCCATTAAATTGTGCAATGTAAAAGTAGCAATAGATTTCATGGTAAATTTGTGAAATTTACTGTGGATTTTACAGCATTTTTGTCTAAATAAAAAAAAAACTGTACTTTTTTTTTTTTACTGTAATAAACTGTGGTGCCGTTTTGGCATTTACAGTAATACACCGAAAAATCTACACTTGTTGATTTGCGAGAAGAAAAAGAAAAAGGCAGCTCAGGTGCCAAAATTTTACTGTAAAATTGCAGGGTTTTTTATTTATAGTAAAAAAAAAAAAATTGTAAATTGTACAGTAAAATTCTGGCAACTGAGCTGTTTTTTTTAAAACCATAAAAACAGCAGTACTGTTTTTCCATTGACAGTAAGCTGAAATTATTGCAACTTACCATATTTTTTTTACATTTTAGTTGAAAAAAAATCTACTAATAAAATGCATAAAAATGGAGTAATAATAGTATTCACTGTTAGATGCGGCCTTCTGGGGCCAAACATCACTGCGATGTGGCCCCCCCGTGAAAACTACTTTGACACCTCTGGTCGAAGCGGTTTGTTCACTTGAGTCGCGTGAACGTTCATGTTCTGTGAATCAATTCAAAAGAATCATTTGACTCTATGGTGTTTACAATGACTCGGTTGACTCGATTCAGTGAACCTATTCAAATGAATCGTCTTACTACGTCTGTTTACGGTGAGTCAGTTGACTCGAATATGTGACTCAATTGAAATGAATCATCTGACTCCCACGTTTTTCCAGTAAATCAGTTGAATCGAGTCATTAAATCAATTCAAATGAATCATCTGACTCTGCGATGTCTTCAGTTGACTTCCTTTTGTGAACCTATTCAAATAAATGGTCTGACAACGTCTGTTTTCGGTGACTCGAATCAGTGAATCAATTCAAAAGAATCATTTGACTCTATAGTGTTTACAGTGACTCAGTTGACTCGATTCAGTGAACCTATTCAAATAAATGGTCTTACAACGTCTGTTGACTCGAATCAGGTAATCAATTCCAAAGAATCATCTTACTCCGCTGTGTTTCTATTGACTCAGTTGGCTCGAGTCAGTAAACCTAATATATAAATTGTCTGACTTTGTCTGTTTATGGTGAGTCATTTGACTCAAATCAGTGAATCAATCTCCAAAGAATAATTTGACTCTATGGTGTTTGTAGTGACTCAGTTGACTCGATTCAGTGAACCTATTCAAAAAAATTGTCCCACGACGTCTGTTGCTGGTGACTCAGTTGTTGTGTTTCTATTGACTCTATTGACTCAAATCAGTGAATCAATTCAAAGGAATTATGTGACTTCATGGTACGTTAGTTGACTCGAATCAGTGAATCTATTCACATCAATTCAAATTAATCATCTGACTCTCCTATGTTTCCAGTTACTCAGTTGACCCGAATCAGTGAATCAATTCAAAAGAATCATTTGACTCTGTGGTGTTTAAAGTGACTTAGTTGACTCGATTCAGTGAACCTATTCAAATAAATCGTCTGACAACGTCTGTTTCCGGTTAGTCATTTGACTCAAATCAGTGAATGAATTCAAAAGAATCATTTGACTCTATGTTGTTTACAGTGACTCAGTTGACTCGATTTAGTGAACCTATTCAAATGAATTGTCTGACTACGTCTGTTTATGGTGAGTCGGTTGACTCGAATATGTGACTCAATTGAAATTGGTCATCTGACTCCTAAGTTTTTCCAGTAAATCAGTTGAATCAATCAATTCAAAAGAATCATCTGACTCTGTTATGTCTTCAGTTGATTCCCTTCTGTGAACCTCGATTCAGTGAACCTATTCAAATAAATTGTCTTACTACGTCTGTTGATGGTGAGTGAGTTGCTGTGTTTCTATTGACTCAGTTGACTCAAATCAGTGAATCAATTCAAAGGAATCATCAAGACTTAACGGTGTTTCCAGCGACTCAGTTAAGTCGAACTGGTGAATCCAATCAAATCAATCATCTGACTCTCAATCATCTGAATCTCCTATGTCTGCTTTAATGTGGGCATCATTTCAAAGTTGAGATTCCCTGTAATTTCTAAAAAAAAATCCATCACTTATTTGCAGTGTTGGGACTAACGCGTTACTTTGTAACGCATTACTGTAACGCCGTTAGTTTCGGCGGTAACTAGTCATCTAACGCAGTGGTCCCCAACCACCGATTGGTACCAGAAAAAAAATAAAAATAAAAAAAAATAAAAATATTATTATTTTTTTTTTTATTAAATCAACATAGAAAAACACAATTGTATACATTATATATCAATGTAGATCAATAAAGTCTGCAGGGATACAGCCCGTAAGCACACATGATTGTATTTCTTTATGAAAAAATACAAAAATAAATAAATTTAAAAAAAAAAAAAAAAATTGGACCTGCTATCCCCGTTTAAATAAGAAAAATTAATTTCAGTACGCCTTTAAAAAAAAAAAGGAGAAAAAAAACAAGTAACTAAATAGTTACTTTTCACAGTAACACATTACTTTTTGGTGTAAGTAACTGAGTTAGTAACTGAGTTACTTTTGAAATAAAGTAACTAGTAACTGTAACTAGTTACTGGTTTTCAGTAACTAACCCAACACTGCTTATTTGGGCTTAGCCCCTGCTGCTAAGTTAGCATGTCGCTAACATAGTATTATAATAAATAATGATAAATGAGTTATACTTGTATAGCGCTTTTCTACCTTCGAGGTACTCAAAGCGCTTTGACAGTATTTCCACATTCACCCATTCACACACACATTCACACACTGATGGCGGGAGCTGCCATGCAAGGTGCTAACCAGCAGCCATCAGGAGCAAGGGTGAAGTGTCTTGCCCAAGGACACAACGGACGTGACTAGGATGGTAGAAGGTGGGGATTGACGAATATAACATCACATGGTTGCAATTTGTGCGGCCAAAACGAACTATATATCATAAAATTATTGTTTTATAAATGCACTAATCGGAAGATGCATTTTAAAGGGGAGAAAGTAGGAAATGTTAACTCTTGCGTATGTATTCCTTAATGAACTTGAAGGCAGCACAAGGACCGCTTGTGTGATCGAATTAAAAAAAGAAAAAAAGAAAAAGATGCAGTCAGTTAGTGTGACACTTCCGCCCTGCCAGGTCAGCTGATTGAGACACGCGGAAACCACTAAACTAACTCCACTAAAAGTCCACGGCTCAGCGCACTGTAGAGTCCGCCTGGCCGCTAACTTTGAACGGATCCGCCGCTTCTAACCAGCGTGGGCTGCACTTGGAGGAAGACACAAACATACCAAGAAACAAACACTCTAGTGGACGGCGATGGCTGACGTGCAGTCGCCGGTGGCTTTGAACGGAACTCATGTAAGTTTTGTTTTTTTTTGGCTAAAGTTTTAGTGGTGGATGAACCCCCAGGTGACGTTCACGTGAGCTCGTTTCTCTTGAACTTTGCGCGGTAGATGTCATGTGACCCACGGTAACGTGTAACGCGGAGGGTTCCTCCCACTCAACGTGACCTGACAGGAAGCATCCACGCTGCATCTAAAAGTGCTGCTCGCTCCCGTACATACGTGCTGCTGTGATTGTATAAATGTACTACAGGACGCAAACGCATCATTTTGTTTAATATGCCAGCAGCACTTTGCTGCTATTCCATCATATCTTAAAGTGTTGCACTATTGACATATTGTGCAGTTGTGTTTGCAAGGAACACTGCATTATACATCTGCACATCTCTAATACAATCCCCAAAATATATTTTGTAAATATTCTAAAAGATAACACTTTCTATTGAAACTATCCCAATGTATCAATGTTTATTATATTGGCTTACTATATTATGAGGTGTTTAATAGCCAGCTGAATGATGTTACTATCAAATATGAAGCACCTACAAACTATTATTTTTACATCATATTTCAGATTCAGATTGCTTCTTTTAGATAGGTTGTAGAATGAAATATTGTATTTATTATTTTTGTGATATATTTTTTCATATATGACATTGGTAAGTTTAATATGAAATATTTTGACATTTTGGAAAATGTTGGAAATATATAAAAAATGGTCACACAGTCTATTATTAAAAAAAAATATTATTGGATTATAAAATACAACTTATTTTTATATATATATTTTAAATATTTTATTCAATATTTTTGCAGGAAAATATGAATATTTCCAATATTGTTTGTCAATCAAAACAATAATAGTAGAACAAAGAAATACTTAAAAACAATGTTCACATAGTCTAATATTTTTGAAAATATTCCTCGAATACAATAAACCTTTTTTATAAATTTTTCTTCAATATTTTTGCAGGAAAATATGAATATGTCCAATATTGTTTGTAGTTCAAAACAATAATAGTAGAACAAAGGAATAGTTAAAAACAATGTTCACATAGTCTAATATTTGTGAAAATATTATTGGAATACAATAAAACCTTTTTTTTACGTTTTTTATTCAATATTTTAGAATATTTTTGCAGGAAAATATGAATATTTCCAATATTGTTTGTCATTCAAAACAATAATAGTATAGAAATAGAAATAGTTAAAGACAATGTTCACATATAGTCTAATATTTTTGAAAATATTCTTGGAATACAATAAAACGTTTTTATAAGTTTTGATTCAATATTTTTGCAGGAAAATATGAATATTTCCAATATTGTTTGTCGTTCAAAACAATAATAGTACAACAAAGAAATAGTTAAAAACAATGTTCACATATAGTCTAATATTTTTTTTAATTATTCCTAAAATACAATAAACCTTTCTATAAGTTTTTATTCAATATTTTTGCAGGAAAATATGAATATTTCCAATATTGTTTGTCGTTCAAACCAATAATAGTAGAAACAAATAAATAGTTCAAAACAATGTTCACATACAGTCTAATATTTTTGAAAATATTCTTGGAATACAATAAAACCTTTTTATAAGTTTTTATTCAATATTTTTGCACAAAAATATGAATATTTCATGTATTGTTTGTCGTTCAAAACAATAGTAGAACAAAGGAATAGTTCAAAACAATGTTAACACAAAATATTTTTTGGATACAGTAACACCTTTTTATAAGTTTTTGTTCAATATTTTAGAATATTTTTGCATGAAAATATTAATATTTCAGTATTGTCTAATATTTTTAAAAATATTCTTGGAATACAATAACTTTTTTAATACGTTTTTTATATATTATTTTAGAATATTTTTGCAGGAAAATATTATTTCCAAATATTGTTTGTCATTCAAAACAATAATAGTAGAACAAAGAAATAGTTAAACACAATGTTCACATAGAGTTTAATATTTTTGAAAATATTATTGGAATACATTAACTTTTTTATACGTTATTATGCAATATTTTAGAATATTTTTGCAGGAAAATATTATTTCCAATATTGTTTGTCATTCAAAACAATAATAGTAGAACAAATAAATAGTTAAAAACAATGTTCACATAGTCTAATATTTTTGAAAATATTCTTGGAGTACAATAAAACATTTTTTATACAATTTTATTCAATATTTTTGAATATTTTTGCAAGAAAATATTAATATTTCCAATATTGTTTGTCGTTCAAAACAATAATAGTAGAACAAAGAAATAGTTAAAAACAATGTTAACATATAATCAAATATTTTTTTTTAATATTCTTGGAATACAGTAACACCTTTTTTATAAGTTTTTGTTCAACATTTTAGAATATTTTTGCAAGAAAATAATATTTCCAGTATTGTCTTAATATTTTTTATATATATTATATATTATATATACTGTATATATAATATTTTACAATATTTTAGAATATTTTTGCAGGAAAATATTATTTACAATATTGTTTGTCGTTCAAAACAATACTAGTAGAACAAAGAAATGTTTAAAACAATGTTCACATATAGTCTAATATTTTTGATAATATTCTTGGTATACAATAACTTTTTTTTACAAGTTTTTATACATTATTTTAGAATATTTTTGCAGGAAAACATTATTTACAATATTGTTTGTCATTCAAAACAATACTAGTAGAACAAAGAAATGTTTAAAAACAATGTTCACGTATAGTCTATTTTGTAAAAAAATATTCTTGGAATACAAAAACCTTTGTATTAGTTTTTATTCAATATTTTTGCAGGAAAACAATATTTACAATATTGTTTGTCGTTCAAAACAATAATAGTAAAACAAAAATAGTTAAAAACAATGTTCACATAGTCTAATATTTTTGAAAATATTATTGGAATACGATAAAACCTTTTTATACGTTTTTTTTTTTTAGAATATTTTTACAGGAAATTATTATTTACAATATTGTTTGTCTTTCAAAACAATACTTGTAGAACAAAGAAATACTTAAAAACAATGTTAACATATAGTCAAATATTTTTGAAAATATTTTTGGAATACAGAAACCTTTGTATAAGTTTATATTCAATATTTTAGAACATTTTTGCAGGAAAAAATTATTTCCAATATTGTTTGTCATTCAAAACAATAATAGTAAAACAAAAATAGTTAAAAACAATGTTCACATATAATATATTTTTAAATATTCTTGGAATACAATAAAACCTTTTTTTATATTTTTATTTTTCAATATTTTTGCAGGAAAATATTAATATTTCCAATATTGTCTGTCGTTCAAAACAATAATAGTAGAACAAATGAATAGTTAAAAAGAATGCTTGTAATATTTTCAGAATATCCTTCGAATAAAATATTACAAACATTTCAATATCTGATGGACCGTATTTTATTAACAGGCTAAATCCACGATGTCCAAACCAACTAAACTACAATAGCCTCAATTTAGGATCTTAATTGGTTCTGTTACTGAGCTGGTAATACAACACACTTGTATTTCTAATCAACGTTGGCCATTCAAATGAATTGCATCAATTTAATCAAAACTTGGTCCCCCAAATTTTAACAAGCCTTTTTAAAAAGAGAAAATTTAGATAAATATTGTATAACAATAGTACAATATAATGTGCTACAAACAACCGCATTAGTTTTATGAAGTAATGTACTTGCAATGTACTTACCTTGGAGAGCGGACTTTGGCGGTATCATTTCAGCTTCTTCTCGATATTTTCATGGTTAAATGTTCACTGTTTACTTATTTAACATCTTTGACAGGCGATATAGACTCATTCTGCTTCAGTAGTAGTTCTGTCTTTCATTCAATGAATATCACGTGCTTCTTAATCCCAGCACTTTCTTCTATCCCATTGGTTGGAAAAGCAAAGTTACGACTAGGGAATGATGTTCGAAACAGATTCTCCCGGTTGTTCGATAAGAAAAGAACCGATTCCATGGACTCAAATCCCTTTTTGAGAACCGGTTGCCGTTATTGAGGCCACTATAGTAAAGAAAAAGAGTTGGTTCTTTATTCGAATCCCTGGGAACGAATCCCAAATGGGCAATGTTATGCCCATTTGATTGTAGACTCTTACTGACACCTTGTGGCGATATGAAAATACTACGCGTCAATAGTTTGGGCACTTCCGGGTTGACGACGTCATGAGACAATTGAGAAGTAGACAAGTTGTGTTAGCTCTTACAAGCCTTGGAAAAGATAAGTCTGTAAGTAAACTGTTTAACTTGTTTATGTAACTCAATATTAAGGTGGAAAGTGGTTACATTTGATAGTAAGATGTTTATTGAAAAACGATTTTTGTGCACTGTTTCAATGGATGTTTTGAGGACTTAAAATGGCTGCCAGTCGTGTATTTCCACCATCGAAATAGTTTCAACACTCAGAAGTATTTGTTTGATGATAGTACTGTATATTTGTGTGAAGCTAATATTTACATATTGTGTATTACATTTCAGTATGTTAATTGAATCACATAGCTTATACATTTGTCATTGTGTGTATTTCAGTTGAAAAAAAATAAAAAATAACAGTCCAGTGCAAGACAAAAGTAAAGATAGGAAAAGACATAGCAAGATCAACAACAATAAAGAGCTTAAATGGATTAATCTGCTTTGGAACTTTATTAGACGTCTTGGATTGTTTGTTAGCCGTCTGCCTGTGTGTGTAATTAGTATGTTCCAATAGCAGCAGAAGTGCACTTTTTGGAGAGCTGTATTATTTTCAGTTTTGTGCCCAAGGGACTGATTTTATTTAACACTATATTATTATTTATACACCTATAGTGATCACAGAGACAGGTTGTTTTTGTGTTACTGTATATATTTGTTTTTCTGACAAATCCCACTTAATATACTTTGGGTAACAACATTCAATATATATATATATTTTTTTTTTAGGGGGGTAACAGTCAATATTTATTTATTTATTTTATTTTATTTTTTTCTTATAAAATAAAAGTGAGCTTTTGTTAAACCAAATATTGTGTTTTTTTCCACATACAACCACCTATCTGGATTTGATAAGAGAATTGATAAGGAATCGGTTTGATAAGAGGATTCGATAATGGGCTCAAACTCGATAAATTCTTATCAAACATCATCCCTAGTTGTGACGATTTTTAGCTATAACCTAAGGCTATCATGTAAAACCAGATGTTTTGGGCGGATATTACACGGTAAACTGACATTTGCCACACTAAACAATGCTTGTAACTCCAGACGTCTTGGATTGTTTGTTAGCCGTCTGCCTGTGTGTGTAGTTAGTATGTTCCAATAGCAGCAGAAGTGCACTTTTTGGAGAGCTGTATTATTTTCAGTTTTGTACTCAAGGGACTGATTTTATTTAACACTATATTATTATTTATACACCTATAGTGATCACAAAGACAGGTTGTTTTTGTGTTACTGTATATATTTGTTTTTCTGACAAATCCCACTTAATATACTTTGGGTAACAACAGTCAATATTTTTTTTATTTATTTTTTTAGGGGGGTAACAGTCAATATTTATTTATTTATTTTATTTCATTTTTTTCTTACAAAATAAAAGAGAGCTTTTGTTAAACCAAATATTGTGTTTTTTTCCACATACAACAACCTATCTGGATTTGATAAGAGAATTGATAAGGAATCGGTTCGATAAGAGGATTCGATAATGGGCTCAAACTCGATAATTTCTTATCAAACATCATCCCTAGTTATGACGATTTTTAGCTATAACCTAATGCTACCATGTAAAACCAGATGTTTTGGGCGGATATTACACGGTAAATTTTGACATGTGCCACACTAAACAATGCTTGTAACTCCAATTTTTGCTTGCAATTTAAAGCATAAGAATTAGTCAAGACACTCTTATCTGAAAATGCTCTTAAGTTGAGCTATCAGTGTACTGAGCCTCCTGAATCCTCTATAAAAAGATGAATTTCCTTGTGCTCCTTGTCAGATTTCCTACATTGCACAGGATTGTAAGGACATCCCAGACTTCCTCGGGGACACTTATGGCCATTTTGCAAAGAGGCTGGACTTGAGCTTCAACCAGCTCAGGTAAGAGCATCCACTTTTGTATTTAATACGCGCTATTATGCACCCTCTGTCTTATGCCTCTTCTATAGCTGGAAGGCATGTGTGTATTTTGTGTATCCTTGGCGGGGAGATTGTCACAAGACCTCATTTTGGTAATTGGAGGCAATAGGAGAAAAGGCTCGTTTGTGATGACATTCTGGTGGCCGCTTCCCATAGAAGTTCCATTGTTTATTGACCTCTGACGCTCCATGTTTTGGGATTGAATATCTATATTTTTTTTAAGGTACAAAACCAGTGAAGTTGGCACGTTGTGTAAATAACCGCTCCCAGTCTGTGGAAGGCTCTCCCTGACCACCTGAGGGCACCACAGACTGTGGATGCTTTTAACAAAGGCTTAAAAACCCTTCTTTTTAAAAAATCATTTTTTTTAGATATATGCATACTAGTTTTAGCTATTTGGCTGTTCTAGTTTTTATGTTTATTTATTTTTTATTATCTTTTTTTTAAAAATTTTTTTTTATACATTGTAGCACTTTGAGGATGTTTGCTCAATGTAAAGTGCTTTTTTACAAATAAAATATATTATTATTATTATAAAAACAGAATGCAATGATTTGCAAATCCTTTTCAACTTATGTTCAATTGAATAGACTGCAAAGACAAGATATTTCATGTTCCAACTGGTGAACTTTTGCTATTTTTTGCGATATGTTAGCTCATTTGGAATTTAATGCCCGCAACATGTTTAAAAAAAGCTGGCACAAGTGGCAAAAAAGACCTGAGAAAGTTGAGGAATGCTCATCAAACACTTCACAGGTGAACGGGCTAATTGGGAACAGGTGGGTGCCATGATTGGGTATAAAAGCAGCTTCCATGAAATGCTCAGTCATTCACAAACAAGGACGGGGCGAGGGTCACCACTTTGTCAACAAATGCGTGAGCAAATTGTTGAACAGTTTAAGAACAACATTTCTCAACCAGCTATTGCAAGGAATTTAGGGATTTCACCATCTACGCTCCATAATATCGAAAGGTTCAAGAGAATCCGAAGAAATCACGGCAAGGCCGAAAACCAACATTTAAATGCCTGTGACATTCGATCCATCAGGCGGTACTTCATCAAAAACAGACATCGGTATGTAAAGGATATCACCACATGGGCTCAGGAACACTTCAGAAAACCACCGTCTGTAACTACAGTTGTTCGCTACATCTGTAAGTGCAAGTTAAAACTCTACTATGCAAAGCCAAAGCCATTTATCAACAACACCCAGAAATGCCGCCGGCTTCGCTGGGCCCGAGGTCACCTAAGATGGACCGATGCAAAGTGGAAAAGTGTTCTGTGGTCTGACGAGTCCACATTTCAAATTGTTTTTGGAAACTGTGGACGTCGTGTCCTTCGAGCTAAAGAAGAAAAGAAGCATCCGGATTGCGCAAATTTCAAAAGTGATGGTATGGGGGGTGTATTAGTGCCCAAGACATGGGTAACTTACACATCTGGAAAGGCGCCATTAATGCTGAAAGGTACATACAGGTTTTGGAGCATCCAAGCAACGTTATCATGGACGCCCCTGCTTATTTCAGCAAGACAATGACAAGCCACGTGTTACATCAACGTGGCTTCATAGTAAAAGAGTGCGGGTACTAGACTGGCCTGCCTGTAGTCCAGACTTGTCTCCCATTGAAAATGTGTGAAGCCTAAAATAGCAGAAGGGAGACCCTCGGACTGTTGAACAACTTAAGCTGTACATCGAGCAAGAATGGGAAAGAATTCCACCTGAAAAGCTTCAAAAATGTGTCTCCTCAGTTCCCAAACCTTTACTGAGTGTTGTTAAAAGGAAAGGCCATGTAACACAGTGGTAAAAATGCCCCTGTGACAACTTTTTTGCAATGTGTTGCTGCCATTCAATTCTAAGTTAATGATTATTTGCAAAAAATAATGAAGTTTCTCAGTTCGAACGTTAAATATCTTGTCTTTGCAGTCTATTGAATGGAATACAAGTTGAAAAGGATTTGCAAATCATTGTATTCTCTTTTTATTTACCATTTACACAACGTGCCAACTTCACCGGTTTTGTGTTATTGTTTTAATTTATGGAATACATATCTTCTGCTGCTGCCACACTGTGTGTTAAATGCACAATGTCAAGTTGCTCACATGACCGCACTGCAGGGCTAATAAGGAGCATGTGACCATGTTTTTAGCTACTAAAGCAACGCTACGCCCTCGCTGCTTTATAGATTACAATGTAACTAATCCGCCGGCCTAATTGTGGACAACAGCTGCCTGTTACAAATGTGTACTTGTAGCATTACGCTGGTAATGTACAGTCGTGGTCAAAAGTGTACATACACGTGTAAAGAACATCATGTCATGGCTGTCTTATTTTTTTGTGATAGAGTGATTGGAGCACATACTTGTTGGTCACAAATAACATTCATGAAGTTTGGTTCTTTTATGAATTTATTATGGGTCTACTGAAAATGTGAGGGTCAAAAGTATACATACAGCAATGTTAATATTTGCTTACTTGTCCCTTGGCAAGTTTCACTGTAATAAGACACTTTTGGTAGCCATCCACAAGCTTCCGGACAAAGATAAGACCTTCTGGAGGAAAGTTCCGTGGTCAGATGTAACAAAAATTGAGCTGTTTGGCCACAAAACCCAGCAATATGTTTGGGGGAGAAAAGATGAGGCGTTTAATTCCAGGAACACCATTCCTACCGTCAAGCATGGTGGTGGTAGTATTATGCTCTGGGCCTGTTTTGCTGCCAATGGAACTGGTGCTTTACAGAGAGTAAATGGGACAATGGAAAAAGGAGGATTACCTCCAACTTCTTCAGGACATCCTACAAATCATCAGCCCGGAGGTTGGGTGTTGGGTGCAGTTGGGTGTTCCAACAGGATAAGGACACCAAACACGTCAAAAGTGGTAAAGGAAATCAGGCTGGATGAAGGTTTTAGAATGGCCTTCCCAAAGTCCTGACTTAAACGTGTGGACAATGCTGAAGAAACAAGTCCATGTTAGAAAACCGACAAATTTAGCTGAACTGCACCAATTTTGTCAAGAGGAGTGGTCAAAAAATTCAAGCAGAAGCTTGTGGATGGCTACCAAAAGCGCCTTATTGCAGTGAAACTTGCCAAGGGACATGTAAGAGATGTCCGATAATGCCTTTTTTACCGATATCCGATATTCTGATATTGTCCAGCTCTTAATTACCGATTCCGATATCAACCGACACGGATATATACAGTCGTGGAATTAACACATTATTATGCCTCATTTTGTTGTGATGCCCCGCTGGATGCATTAAACAATGTTTTCCAAAATAACTCAACTCAAGTTATGGAGAAAAAAAATGCCAACATGGCACTGCCATATTTATTATTGAAGTCACAAAGTGCATTATTTTTTTTTTAACATGCCTCAAAACAGCAGCTTGGAATTTGGGACATGCTCTCGAAGAGGAGAGGAGGATGAGGTGGGGGTAGGGGGTAGCGGGGGGGGGGGTGTATATTGTAGCGTCCCGGAAGAGTTAGTGCTGCAAGGGGTTCTGGGTATTTGTTCTGTTGTGTTACGGCGCGGATGTTCTCCCGAAATGTGTTTGTCGTCCTTGTTTGGTGTGGGCTCACAGAGTGGCGCATATTTGTAACAGTGTTAAAGCTGTTTATACGGCCACCCTCAGTGTGACCTGTATGGCTGTTGACCAAGTATGCCTTGCATTCACGTGTGTGTGTGAAAAGCCGTAGATATTATGTGATTGGGCCGGCACGTGCCTTTTAAGGTTCAGTGTTTCCCATAAACTGCCAAGGTACCTGTGGCGGTGGGGGCGTGGCTATGGGCGTGGTCACCATGACATCATCGAGTAATTTGCATCATTTACTACAATGATTTGATTTTCTCTAAAAAGGCTAAAAAAATGTATACTTACTAATGAATAATAACAGTTTTGTTTTAAACGTCCATCCATCCATCCATTTTACAATATAATCACAACACTTTATGTACATATTTATATACAGATTTGAACAATAAGTTATTCACTGAAATATATTTATTAATTGTGGTTCTTACAAAAAATATATGTTATAAAATATAAAAGCTAAAATGTCTCTTAAAGCTCTGCCCCTTTAATTAGTGCATACTAAATCATTTAACTTTAGCCTACTACTACGACCATATTATTTACCAGCAACATAAAGTGAAACAGAGGCAGAGGTGTCCTGCCACAGTCAGTAACAAATAAACAGAAAACAGTAGTGGTCAAATACAAATAAGGCAACAACTACACTTCTCTTTTGTGAAGTGAATCTGAACAGCCTATATGGGCATCTACATCAACTAGATGATTTGCCTGAGAAGCTGGACAGGACAAAAAAAAAAAAAATAAAAAAAAAAAAAAAAAAAATAAAAAAAAAAAAAAGTTTTTATTTTTTTTATTTGTGGCGGACGTAATTCTTTCGTGGCGGGCCGCCACAAATAAATGAATGTGTGGGAAACACTGAGGTTTATTGGCGCTCTGTACTTCTCCCTACGTCCGTGTACACAGCGGCGTTTTAAAAAGTCATACATTTTACTTTTTGAAACCGATACCGATAATTTTGAAACCGCTACCGATAATTTCCGATATTACATTTTAAAGCATTTATCGGCATCCCTAGCTGTATGTATACTTTTTTTTTTTTTTTTTTTTTTTTTTTTCAGTAGACCCATAATAAATTCATAAAAGAACCAAACTTCATGAATGTTTTTTTGCGACCAACAAGTATGTGCTCCAATCACTCTATCACAAAAAAAAAAAAGAGTTGTAGAAATGATTGGCAACTCAAGACAGCCATGACATGATGTTCTTTACAAGTGTACGTCAACTTTTGAGCACAACTGTAGAAGCCGCATGCACTGTGAGATAGTTGACACCTTGACCCGGCGTCAACAAACCAGGTGTAGACGCGGGCGGGAGGTGCGTCGTCACCGTGCCCGACGTTGTTGCGGGTAATATGCTTGCTTCTGTCGACACTTCTCTCCCGCCGCCATGCTGACAGCGAGTCACAACGAGGAGCAGAGGCATCACCACCGAGCCAGGTAGCGACCGGCACCGACTCGCGGTGTAGCCGCCCTGTCACGCCCACACTTCTCCCCGCCGCCGACGCCGCTTGTCAAGGCCGTCTCGGCGACGTGTTAGGAGTCGTGCGTGTGTCGAGACGCCTCTTTTGTTCCGGGTCAGGTTGTGCGCACGAACGCCCCGAGTGGGCATGTGTTGTTGTGTTGACATGATTCCTGTCGCTGTTTGGCCTTCATGCACCGGACACACGAGACACGGGAAGCAGGAAGCTTTCAGGACCTTAAACTTTGCACCATTTTGTCCGCTCTGGCTTTCCCCCTTGCAGCACATGTGATGCTGATTACAGATCAGACCATGCAGCACAACACGGGCCTGTCATCTGCTACTAAGATGTCATATAAAACAGAATTATACTACGTGTTGACATTGTTAGACTGCAATTGTATGTGGATCACGTTATAATAGGACTAGGCTTGTCTGATATTACACATACTGCATGCACACTACAACCATGTGTTCTATTTGAAATGAAACCTGAAGTGTACACCTCCACTAATGCACATTGGAGTGTTACTTTCAAAGGCAACATTTAAAGGCCTACTGAAAGCCACTACTACCGACCACGCAGTCTGATAGTTTATATATCAATGATGAAATCTTAACATTATAACACATGCCAATACGGCCGGGTTAACTTATAAAGTGACATTTTAAATTTGCCGCTAAACTTCCGGTTCGAAACGCCTCTGAGGATGACGTATGCGCGTGACGTAGCCCGGCGAACACGGGTATGCCTTCCACATTGAAGCCAATACGAAAAAGCTCTGTTTTCATTTCATAATTCCACAGTATTCTGGACATCTGTGTTCGTGAATCTGTTTCAATCATGTTCATTGCATTATGGAGAAGGAAGCTGAGCAAGCAAAGAAGAAAGTTGTCGGTGCGAAATGGACGTATTTTTCGAACGTAGTCAGCAACAACAGTACACACAAACTTCTTTGTTTACATTCCCGAAAGATGCAGTCAAGATGGAAGAACTCGGATAACAGAGACTCTAACCAGGAGGACTTTTGACTTCGATACACAGACGCCTGTAGAGAACTGGGACAACACAGACTCTTACCAGGATTACTTTGATTTGGATGACAAAGACGCAGACGTGCTACCGTGAGTATGCAGCTTTGGCTTCTAAACATTTGATCGCTTCACCGTATGTGCGCAACTTTTTTTTGCGTATGTACGTAACTTTTTTAAAATATATAAGCTTTATGAACCTTGGGTTAGGTGAACGGTCTTTTGGGCTGAGTGATTGTGTGTGTTGATCAGGTGTTTGAATTGTATTGGCGTGTTCTATGGAGCTAGGAGCTAGCAGAGGAGCTAGGAGCTAGCATAACAAACACGCAGGTGTTATTATGCAGGATTAATTTGTGGCATATTAAATATAAGCCTGGTTGTGTTGTGGCTAATAGAGTATATATATGTCTTGTGTTTATTTACTGTTGTAGTCATTCCCAGCTGAATATCAGGTCACCCCCGGCTCTCACAGCATCTTCCCTATCTGAATAGCTTCAACTCCCCACTAGTCCTTCACTTGCACTTTACTCATCCACAAATCTTTCATCCTCGCTCAAATTAATGGGGAAATTGTCGCTTTCTCGGTCCGAATCTCTCTCACTTCATGCGGCCATCATTGTAAACAATAGGGAACTTTGCGTATATGTTCAACTGACTACGTCACGCTACTTCCGGTAGAGGCAAGCCTTTTTTTTATCAGATACCAAAAGTTGCAATCTTTATCGTCGTTGTTCTATACTAAATCCTTTCAGCAAAAATATGGCATAAATAAAAAAAAAAAAAATCATATCAGTAGGCCTTTAAAGGCCTACTGAAATGATTTTTTTTAATTTAAACGGGGATAGCAGATCCATTCTATGTGTCATACTTGATCATTTCGCGATATTGCCATATTTTTGCTGAAAGGATTTAATAGAGAAAATCGACGATAAAGTTCGCAACTTTTGCTCGCTGATAAAAAAAAAAGCCTTGCCTGTAGCGGAAGTAGCGTGACGTCACAGGAGCTAGTATTCCTCACAATTCCCCGTTGTTTACAATGGAGCGAGAGAGATTCGGACCGAGAAAGTGACGATTACCCCATTAATTTGAGCGAGGATGAAAGATTCGTAGATGAGGAACGTTACAGTGAAGGACTTGAGAGGCAGTGATGGACGTATCTTTTCTCGCTCTGACCGTAACTTAGGTACAAGCTGGCTCATTGGATTCCACACTCTCCTTTTTTTATTGTGGATCACGGATTTGTATGTTAAACCACCTGGGATACTATATCCTCTTGAAAATGAGAGTCGAAAACGCAAAATGGACATTCAGTGCCTTTTATCTCCACGACAATACATCGGCGAAATGCTTTAGCTACGAGCTAACGTGATAGCATCGTGCTTTAACTGCATATAGAAACAAAAAAATAAACCCCTGACTGGAAGGATAGATAGAAAATCAACAATACTATTAAACCGTGGACATGTAAATACACGGTTAATGCTTTCCAGGCTGGCGAAGGTTAACAATGCTGTGCTAACGGCGCCATTGAAGCTAACTTAGCAACTTAGCAACGGGACCTCACAGAGCTATGCTAAAAACATTAGCTCTCCACCTACGCCAGCCAGCCCTCATCTGCTCATCAACACCTGTGCTCACCTGCGTTCCAGCGATCGGCAGAAGGACGAAGGACTTCACCCGATGCGTTTGGCGGCCCGGAGACGTAGGAAGTCAAGGTGAGGTCGGTGGCTAGCGCGGCTAGCGCGGCTAGCGCTCCAACAAAGTCCTCCTTGTTGTGTTGCTGTAGTCCGTTGCTAATACACTGATCCCACCTACAACTGTCTTCTTTGCAGCCTTCATTGTTCTTTAAACAAATTGCAAAAGATGTCCAGAATACTGTGGAATTATGAAATGAAAACAGAGCTTTTTGTATAGGATTCTACGGGGTACCATAACTTCCGTTACTCTGACTTCGTCACGCGCATACGTCATCATACCGCGACGTTTCAGCCGGATATTTCCCGGGAAGTTTTAAAAGTCACTTTATAAGTTAACCCGGCCGTATTGGCATGTGTTGCAATGTTAAGATTTCATCATTGATATATAAACTATCAGACTGCGTGGTCGGTAGTAGTAGGTTTCAGTAGGCCTTTAAAGTATTGCTCGAAACATAATTTTATGTGGGACTTTATTGTATTATATGTATAGTACATGTTATTTATTTATTTTATTGCTAACAGCCATCATGTTTTGTATTCAACTGATCATTTTCATATTATACCGGCAGAGACACTTAAAAGGTGTGTGTTATTGTTTGTGCTACGGCGCCATCCTTTTGGACTATTTCGCTCACTGCAGGTGATGTGGGTTGAAAATGTACTTACTGTTTCGTGCCTTGAATTGGAAGTACATCCCGTTTCGTCTACGGTTCGTCTACAGCGCTTCTGCTCGAAGGGATTCTTCATTCATCACTCCATGCAACGTTTGTAGGTTTTACAATATAACTAAAACAATTAATACTTGTGTGATGTCTAGGAGTGTTTTCATGCATATTTGTACATGCCATCATAATGTAATCGAGACCGTGTCGTTAGCGAATATGCTAACACGTTTACAAGTGTCTGTATTAGTATTGTGTTGGAAAACATTTATGTACCTTTTTGTGTAAATGGCAATAGTGATGTGCAAAAAGCAAGCTATTTGTCCCACATTGATTGACTGTCAAAGTATCTCTTCTCCCTTTTTTTTTTTGCTTATTTAACAATGCACCATTGTTTAACGTGTGGGCAGTTTCCTCAGAGTTGCGTCATATGCTCTCTCCCCCCTTCCAAACTGAGCCTACTCCCTCCCTCCGACCTTGTATTCATTGCGCACTCCTTACATACTTTGCTATGAATATGACCTGTGCCTTTTGAGATGTTTGAGCTTCTCAAATTAAAAATCAGAAAGACAATTTTGTTTGACTACTTTATTAGAAAAGTTCCAATATGGTATCATTAACTTACAATGGAAGTTATTTAGTCTGTTTAGCTGACTTTAGCTCGTGGGTCCATGATGATGACGTCTGTTTTGTTTGATCATCTGTTCAAGGTATGCAAATTAAAATGTACAAAATCCTTCGTATCGGTATATATCTGTGGGTTATAGTCCGGTGCGGCTAATAAATGTAACAATATTTATTTCTTCTAACATTTGGTGGGTGCGGCTTAAATACCGGTGCGTTCTATAGCCCAGAAATGGCTATAGAATGTCATTAAAACCGTTAGCTCCATCTTTTGACACTTCTTCCACCCCCGTCCTTGCACGCTACACCGCTACAACAAAGATGACGGGGACAAGACGCTGTCGAAGGTGTGCCACGTAAATAAGACCCGCCCACAAAAACGGCGCATCCTGAAGCCACTTCAAGATGATCTGTAAAACGTCATCCATGCAAGATTTTGACCAAAGAACCACCATTACATGTTATGTAGACCAGTCTTTTTCAACCTTTTTTGAGCCGAGGCACATTTTTTTGCGTTGAAAAAAATGCTGAGGCACACCACCAGCAGAAATAATTAAAAAACGAAACTCAGTTGACAGTAAAAAGTTGTCACAATTGTTGGATACGACTTTAAAGCATAGCGAAGCATGCAGCACTATAGCTCTTGTCTCAAAGTAGGTGTACCGTCACCACCTGTCACATCACGCCCTGACTTATTTGGAGTTTTTTGCTGTTTTCCTGTGTGTAGTGTTTTAGTTCTGGTCTTGCGCTCCTATTTTTGGTGGCTTTTTCTCTTTTTTTTTGGTATTTTCCTGTAGCAGTTTCATGTCTTCCTTTTGTGTGATATTTCCCGCGTCTACTTTTGTTTTAGCAATCAAGAATATTTCAGTTGTTTTTATCCTTCTTTGCGGGGACATTGTCGATTGCCGAGTCACGTTCGGACGTACATTGTGGACGCCGTCTTTGCTCCACAGTAAGTCTTTGCTGTCGTCCAGCATTCTGTTTTTGTTTACTTTGTAGCCAGTTCAGTTGTAGTTTCGTTCTACATAGCCTTCCCTAAGCTTCAATGACTTTTCTTAGGGGCACTCACCTTTTTGTTTATTTTTATTTTTATTTTTTTACCTGCACACTGCCTCCCGCTGTTCCCGACATCTACAAAGCAACTAGCTACCGGCTGCCACCTACTGATATGGAAGAGTATTACACGGTTACTCTGCCGAGCTCTAGACAGCACCGACACTCAGCAACAACACATCATTTGCAGACTATAATTACTAGACTACTGCAACGCACTTCTTGTCGGGATCCCCAGCAAGAACATCCAGAAGTTGCAATACATACAGAATAGTGCTGCTAGCATCCTGATGAGAGTGCGAAAATATGACCATATCACACCAACTCTTCCTGTTTCACTCAGGATTGAATAAAAAATCTCCCTACTAACCCACCAGTGCCTCCATGGAAATGCCCCCCTCTACGTCAAAGAACTACTCACCCCCAAATCCTCCACACGACACCTCCGTTTCGGACAGACTAACCTCCTCCAACCTCCGAGGACAAAGCTACGAACAATGGGGGACCGGGCTTTAAGCTCCGCCCGCTCCCAGTCTGTGGAACGCTCTCCCTGACCCCCTGAGGGCACCACAGACTGTGGATGCTTTTAAAAAAGGCTTAAAAACCCTTCTTTTTAAAAAAAGCCTCTTTTTCTTTTAGATGTATGCCTACTAGTTTTAGCTATTTGGCAGCTTGCTGCGGGGTTGTTCTTCCAACGCAAAAACGGCTCCGGACGACAGCGTGAAGGTAGGCTTGGATTTATTTAACAAAATCACTCACTACCACAAACACAAAAATACAACAAAAAAGGCAAGCGTGCCTAAAACACAAAAGAAGCTGCTAGTTAGCAGAAGCTAGGACATGGACTATGACTTACTTGGTCAGCAAGAGACATGAACCGGTGGGACAAAGACAATGAACGCAGAACGAGTGAACAGAAAGAAAGACTTAAATAACCCAGACATGATTAACAACAGGTGCGTGACTCAAAACGTGAAACAGGTGCGTGACATGACAGGTGAAAACTAATGGGTGACCATGGAAACCAAACAAAACAAGGAAGTGCAACCAGGAACTAAAGAGAGTCCAAAAACCAAGAAAAACATGGCCAAACAAAAACATGATTAACACAGGCATGACAGTTCTAGGTTTTATTTTTATTTTATCTTTTTATTATCTTTTTATTTTTTATTTTATTCTTTTTAATTTTTTTATACACTGTAGCACTTTAAGGTTGTTTACTCAATGTAAAAAGATTTTTACAAATAAAATCTATTATTATTATTATTATTACTGGTTTGCAAAAATATATTTTTAACCCAAATAGGTGAAATTAGATCCTCTACCACGGCACACCAGACTGTATCTCACGGGTTAGGGTTAGGGTTAGGCACAGTGGTTGAAAAACACTGATGTAGACCACAAGGAAGTGTTTTACATTTCGAAAAAAAAAAAAAAAAAAAGACTCCTTTTAAAGGCCTACTGAAATGATTTTTTTTATTTAAACGGGGATAGCAGATCTATTCTATGTGTCATACTTGATCATTTCGCGATATTGCCATATTTTTGCTGAAAGGATTTAGTATAGAACAACGACGATAAAGATCACAACTTTTGGTATCTGATAAAAAAAGGCTTGCCCCTACCGGAAGTAGCGTGACGTAGTCAGTTGAACATATACGCAAAGTTCCCTATTGTTTACAATGATGGCCGCATGAAGTGAGAGAGATTCGGACCGAGAAAGCGACGATTTCCCCATTAATTTGAGCGAGGATGAAAGATTTGTGGATGAGGAAAATGCAAGTGAAGGACTAGTGGGGAGTGGAAGCGATTCAGATAGGGAAGATGCTGTGAGAGCCGGGGGTGACCTGATATTCAGCTGGGAATGACTACAACAGTAAATAAACACAAGACATATATATACTCTATTAGCCACAACACAACCAGGCTTATATTTAATATGCCACAAATTAATCCCGCATAACAAACACCTAGGTGTTTGTTATGCTAGCTCCTAGCTACTAGCTACTAGCTCGAGCTAGTTATAGCAAGCGATCAAATGTTTGGAAGCGTACTCACGGTATCGCGTCTGCGTCTGTAAACGAAGTCAAAGTCCTCCTGGTAAGAGTCTCTGTTGTCCGAGTTCTTCGATCTTGACTGCATCTTTCGGGAATGTAAACAATGAAACGCCGACTGTGTTGTGTTGCTGCTGACTTCCCTCGCAAAATACTCCGCTTCGCACCGACTTTCTTCTTTGCTTGCTCAGCTTCTTTCTCCATAATGCAATGAACATAATTGCAACAGATTCACCAACACAGATGTCCATGAAAACAGATGAAAACAGCTATTTCGTCTTGGCTTCAATGTAGAAGCCATACCTCTGTTCTACTGGCTACGTCACGCGCATACGTCATCCTCAGAGGCGTTTTGAACCGGAAGTTCCCCGGGAAATTTAAAATGTCACTTTATAAGTTAACCCGGCCGTATTGGCATGTGTTGTAATGTTAAGATTTCAATCATTGATATATAAACTATCAGACTGTGTGGTCGCTAGTAGTGGCTTTCAGTAGTTGCGCCTTATAATCCGGTGCGCCTTTTGTATGAAAATAGACCTGACCGGCGGTGCGCCCTATGGTCCGGAAAATACGGTAACCCGCGACAAATGGGGCCATATAAATCCCCTTTCTTTCTGCAGAATACGGTAAATAATAGGATCCTTCCGCGAGGATTGATGTATCTCTTTAATAAATATAACATTTGTATTGCGGAGGACCTCCTGACATTTGAAAATTCCATCTCTCTGTACGAAATAACAGTTTGACTTTTGCATCGCAGATGAGCCATTCGTACAAAGTGTGTGTCTGTGTGTGTGTGTGTGTGTGTGTGTGTGTGTGTGTGTGTGTGCTCACCCAGGGCTATGTTGGCGATGGCAGGCGTTTTGCATTTTAATGACAAATCAAGTATGCTAACTCGCATTTTTAAAAGGGAAAGTGCTCTCGGTGTCGCGCCGGCTGTCAAAATGAGATGTAAGTCGCGTGATGAAAAGAGAACAAAGAAGACAAAGTAGGGAGGCCTGCTACACTGAGAAATGAAATAAAACCTTGTATGGCCTGTCAGCTCGTGTCGTTTTATATTCATATCCAAAAAGGAGGCTGGAGCATTAGCGCTCCGCTCACGCCTCACTCATCTGTCTCTCCTAATTCGTCATGGGGAGAAGGCTCCGTCTCTCAACTTGTGTCAACACGGCGAGGGGAGGAGGGAGGGGGGGGGGGGGGGGGGGCGTGCTAATTGACAAACGGGTGTCACATCCCGGCGTTGGTCGGCCGGGCGTTTTGACGGCGAGCGGCCGTGTTGTGTCGTCGTTCAGATCAGTTGTTCGGATATTTTTAAGGACATACTGCAAAAATGCTCGTCAATTGTCCTCAATATGACGAGTGCGCTTATCAAAGATCCTTTATATAGCAGGACCGGCTTGCTGTTTTTAGTACCTACTGCATAAAGTAGTAGTCAAAGATCCTTAATATGCTGTTTTTAAAGAGCAATTGTAGAAAGGTTTGCCAAAGATCCTCTATATGACACACATGCCAAGCTGTTTTTGAGAAAGTACTGCAAAAATACAAGACGCAGATCCTCTATATGAAGGATGCTCTCTGCTATTATTAAAGGGACTATTGTAAAAAATCAAAAAGTAGTCAAATATCCCGAATAAGACAAGTGCACCCTGCTGTTTTTAAGGAACTACTGCAAAAACACTAGTCAAAGATCCGATTGGTACCGGGCCGCGCAAGAAATTAAAAAAATAAAAAAATAAAAAAATAAAAAAAATAATGAAATCAACATAAAAAACACAATATATACATTATATGTCAATATAGATCAATACAGTCTGCAGGGATACAGTCCGTAAGCACACATGATTGTATTTATTTATGTAAAAAAAAAAAAAAAAAAAAAAAATTTTTTTTTTTTTTTTTAAATACACGTAAGAGACTAGACGTATAAGATTTCATGGGATTTAGCGATTAGGAGTGACAGATTGTTTGGTAAACGTATAGCATGTTCTATATGTTATAGTTATTTGAATGACTCTTACCATAATATGTTACGTTAACATACCAGTTGGTTATTTATGCCTCATATAACGTACACTTATTCAGCCTGTTGTTCACTATTCTTTAGACATTTTAAATTGCCTTTCAAATGTCTATTCTTGGTGTTGGCTTTTATCAAATACATTTCCCCCAAAAATGCGACTTATACTCCAGTGCGACTAATATATGTTTTTTTTTCCTCCTTTATTATGCATTTTCGGCCAGTGCGACTTATACTCCGAAAAAATACGGTACTTTGTTTTAGCGATCAAGAGTATTTCAGTTGTTTTTATCCTTCTTTGTGGGGAAATTGTTGATTGTCATGTCCTGTTCGGATGTACATTGTGGACGTTATCTTTGCTCCACAGTAAGTCTTTGCTGTCGTCCAGCATTCTGTTTTTGTTTACTTTGTAGCCAGTTCAGTTGTAGTTTCGTTCTGCATAGCTTCAATGTCTTTTCTTAGGGGCACTCACCTTTTGTTTATTTTTGGTTTAAGCATTAGACACTATTTTACCTGCACTCTGCCTCCCGCTGTTCCCGACATCTACAAAGCAATTAGCTACCTGCTGCCACCTACTGATATGGAAGAGTATTACACGGTTACTCACATCATTTGCAGACTATAATTACCGGTTTGCAAAAAATATTTTTCAACTCAAATAGGTAAAATTAGATCATCTTCCATGGCACACCAGACCGAACTGCCGGTTTTTAGGACCTACTGCAAAAACACCAGTCAAAGATCCTTTTTTTTGGGGGGGGGACAAGCCTACTCTGTTGTTTTAAGGAATTACTCCGCCAGGAGAAGGAGAAGTGACAACGGGAAGAGAGCCTGTCATTGTCTGGCCTAAGTGTTCAATCTGCAGGGACGGCGCTATGCAGATAAAGTGTCAGCATATGAAACATTGGCAGTATGAAGTCGTCAAATCACTTAGCCAGCAGCCTATGTGTGTGTGTGTGTGTGTGTGTGTGGAGTGCTGATGTATCGCACTCGCCGACCAGGCCCGTTTAGGATAACCTGATCTGCGTCTCATAAATTAAGGCGAGATTTAAAACCGAGTGGATGGAGCGCCTGGCAGCTAATAACATCCCCGTGTCAGACATATTGATATTTAGTGTCATTCCACCAGCGTCCTGGAATATATATATATAGATGAGGGAAAAACAACCAAAAAAAACAACATTTTAATTTCACCCGAGTTGGTTTTTGAAATGATGTACTACTCCAGGGAAAGTAGGAGGATGAGTTAAAGATGCTGTCACTAATGGACGGCTTGTCTCATTCCGCCGTCTCTCCAATTTGAGCCCATTTCAGAATTGCATCAGTGGAGAGTTTGAGTCACGTCGCAAAGTCGCGAGATGTCATTTGTGGTGGCGAGGTTTTATATGGAGAATAAATCCAAATATTGGTGCAGGAGACATGCACGGGGGGTGAGGGTGTTGGGATAGAGGTAAACGTTCTTACTTTATAGTACATAGAAGTCCATTGTTGGACCTCGAGCGTCACCTAGAACAGTTTTTGCCGCGGCACACTGTGAAACCTATTTGGGTAAAAAATTAGAGATGTCCGATAATATCGACCGGCCGATATTATCTGGCGATAAATGCTTTAAAATGTAATATCGGAAATTATCGTTTTTTTTATTATCGGTATCGTTTTTTTTATTTTTTATTTTTTAATTAAATCCACATAAAAAACACAAGATACACTTACAATTAGTGCACCAACCCAAAAAAACCTCCCTCCCCCATTTACACTCATTCACATAAAAGGGTTGTTTCTTTCTGTTATTAATATTCTGCTTCCTACATTATATATCAATATATATCAATACAGTCTGCAAGGGATACAGTCCGTAAGCACACATGATTGTGCGTGCTGCTGCTCCACTAATAGTACTAACCTTTAACAGTTAATTTGACTAATTTTCATTAATTACTAGTTTCTATGTAACGGTTTTATATTGTTTTACTTTCTTTTTTATTCAAGAAAATGTTTTTAATTTATTTATCTTATTTTATTTTATTAATTAAAAAAAAAAAGGACCTTATCTTCACCATACCTGGTTGTCCAAATTAGGCATAATAATGTGTTAATTCCACGACTGTATATATCAGTATCGGTATCGGTTGATATCGGTATCGGTAATTAAAGAGTTGGACAATATCGGAATATCGGATATCGGCAAAAAGCCATTATCGGACATCCCTATAAAAAATATTTTATGCAAACTAGTAATTATAATCTGCAAATGATGTGTTGTTGTGGAGTGTCACTGTTGAGTAACCG
Organism: Entelurus aequoreus; assembly: GCF_033978785.1. NCBI lineage: Eukaryota > Metazoa > Chordata > Actinopteri > Syngnathiformes > Syngnathidae > Entelurus > Entelurus aequoreus. Next base: position 7,796,326 of record NC_084739.1, on the reverse strand, counting down.
TGTAATACTCTTCCATATCAGTAGGTGGCAGCCGGTAGCTAATTGCTTTGTAGATGTCGGGAACAGCGGGAGGCAGCGTACAGGTAAAAAGGTGTCTAATGCTTAAACCGAAAAATAAACAAAAAGGTGAGTGCCCCTAAGAAAAGGCATTGAAGCTTAGGGAAGGCTATGCAGAACGAAACTACAACTGAACTGGCTACAGAGTAAACAAAAACAGAATGTTGGACGACAGCAAAGACTTACTGTGGAGCAAAGCACGTGTGATGCGTCATGTTGCGTGCGGGTACGCGTGATGCGTCATGTTGCGTGCGTGCACGTGTGATGCGTCATGCTGCGTGCATGCACGCGTGATGCGTCATGTTGCGTGCGTGCACGCGTGATGCGTCATGCTGCGTGCATGCACACGTGATGCGTCATGTTGCGTGCGTGCACGCGTGATGCGTCATGCTGCGTGCATGCACGTGTGATGCGTCATGTTGCGTGCGTGCACGCGTGATGCGTCATGTTGCGTGCATGCACGTGTGATGCATCATGTTGCGTGCATGCCTGCGTGATTCATCATGTTGCATGCATGCACGCGTGATGCATCATGTTGCGTGCATGCACGCGTGATGCCTCATGTTGCGTGTGTGCACGTGTGATGCGTCATGTTGCGTGCGTGCAGGCGGGATGGGTCATGTTGTGTGCATGCATGTTCGAAATAAACTCAAACTCAACTCAACCCTTTGTTAGCAATGGAGGCATGCATGTGTGATGCGTCATGTTGCATGCATGCATGTTCAAAATAAACTCAAACTCAACTCAACCCTTTGTTAGCAATGGAGGCATGCATGTGTGATGCATCATGTTGCATGCATGCACGTGTGATGCGTCATGTTGCGTGCATGCACGTGTGATGTGTCATGTTGCGTGCATGCATGTGTGATGCATCATGTTGCATGCATGCACGTGTGATGTGTCATGTTGCGTGCATGCACGTGTGATGCATCCTGTTGCATGCGTGCACGCATGATGCGCCATGTTGCGTGCGTGCACGCGTGATGCGTCATGTTGCATGCGTGCACGTGTGATGCGTCATGTTGCATGCGTGCACGTGTGATGCGTCATGTTGCATGCATGCACGTGTGATGCGTCGTGATGCGTCATGTTGCGTGCATGCACGCGTGATGCGCCATGTTGCATGCATGCACGTGTGATGTGTCATGTTGCGTGCGTGCAGGCGTGATGCGTCATAATAATAATAATAATAGTAATAATAATAATAGATTTTATTTGTAAAAAGCACTTTACATTGAATAAACAACCTCAAAGTGCTACAGTGTATAAAATAAATAAAACAAATTAATAAAAAGATAATAAAAAATAAATAAAAATAAAAACTGGAACAGCCAAATAGCTAAAACTAGTATGCATATACTGTATCTAAAAAAATGCTTTTTTTAAAAAGAAGGGTTTTTAAGCCTTTTTTAAAAGCATCCACAGTCTGTGGTGCCCTCAGGTGGTCAGGGAGAGCGTTCCACAGACTGGGAGCGGCGGAGCAGAAAGCCCGGTCTCCCATTGTTCGTAGCGTCATGTTGCGTGCGTGCACGCGTGATGCGTCATGTTGCGTGCATGCACGCGCGATGCATCATGTTGCGTGCGTGCACGCGTGATGCATCATGTTGCGTGCGTGCACGCGTGATGCGTCATGTTGCGTGCGTGCACGCGTGATGCGTCATGATGCGTCATGTTGCGTGCATGCACGCGCGATGCATCATGTTGCGTGCGTGCACGCGTGATGCATCATGTTGCGTGATGCATCATGTTGCATGCATGCATGTTTGAAATAAACTCAAACTCAACTCAACCCTTTGTTAGCGTGGCTTTTCCAATGGATGCGTGCACGCGTGACGCGTCATGTTGCATGCATGCACGTGTGATGCGTCATGTTGCGTGCATGCATGTTTGAAATTAACTCAAACTCAACTCAACTCAACCCTTTTGTTATTGTGGCTTTTCCAATGGATTCGTCAGCCATTGTAAGTGGGTGGGGGGGGGGGAAGATATTAAAAAGACAATATAGTTGCTTATCTTTTCAAGCCTGCAGAGCAGTTTACTGTGTCAGTCCAAACACAACAGGAGTAGAAGCATCTATTAATCACTGTCAGCAGCCATCAGCCCTCTGGAGGCTTTCCACAAGCTCCTCTTTTCTTCCCCTCGCCGTTTCTCCCCACATTCTGAATGGAAAGGAACATATTTATGTTCCTTTTGTTCACATTATATATACCGGGCAGCGACGCCATTCTTTTTTATGACTGCGTCACTTTTTCTTTTTTTTTTATTTTGTATTTTTTATTGTATACCTCGAGACGGATGGCGTGCCACTGACACAGAGATTTACAGGCCTCCGGCTCGCGGTGGCGGGAGCTTTAGAAGGAGCCCCCGCTGACATCTCGCCAGCGCCTTTTTTTTGGAGGGGTGGGGGGAGAATAAAAGCCGACGTTTTATTGGCTCTAAAATAAGAGAGAGGGGAGAGGAGGAAAATAAAAGACATTCCGCCGCATTTTATATTCCTCGGTCATGGGGACCATCCAAAACAAGAGAGATTGATCGGGTATTATTTAGGAACTTGTCAGTGGTAATAACGAGCGCTATGGTTTCAATTATCGCCCACTAAATATAGTGGAGCTGACATCATTTGTCATATATGATGCCGTGCTATTTTAATGCTTTATGTTGACCGCCTATTTAATGGTGCTAGCCGGCATTTGGCATGTGGCGAGGTCGGATAGTCTTCTCCTTTCAAAGCCGTCCCGGGGATATATTTTTTCCATTGACAGAATTCCAATTAGTTTTAGTACGCTCCAGCTGAATAAAACGGCTCTTAAAATCGCCAATGTTTCCTCCACTTTTTTTTTTCTTCTTACAGTGCAAAGCCAGTGATGGATCTTTTACGATTTGACCCGATTGGGCCCAAGTGGACATCCTCCCTTTTTTTCTCCTTTCCACATGTCTTAGTCATTCCCATCACCACACCGAGCTTATTTTTTTTAATATAAACATCTGCCGGGCTCGGGTGAAGATCATGACTCGCCTACATATTTAAAAGCCTATTAAATACTTTTACAAGTTCTACACAAGTCCGGCTGCTGTAAATACAGGCGGGGGTAGTCAGATGTATAATTCATTACTGACATGTTTAGGAAGACTTTGGCGTACTCGGGGGGGGGGGGGGGTTTGACTGTGGGCTGGCACATTTTAAAGGAGGGGAAATTATTGAAAGGGGCACTGGGCTGTCACTAAATGTTGATGGTAGGGGTGTAGCGGTACGTGTTCACTTGACCTTTTTCTGTGTTGAAGCAGCAAAAAAGGACATTATGTTAAATGAAGAGTTTCTGTCTCTGATAGTTGATATAATAATGTAAGTGCATCATTAAGCCTACATGAACTCCATGGTGTTCAGGGATGAATAGTCTCTCCTATTGCTATTGTACCATTTTTTTCAGCTATAGTTCAGTGTTTCCCACACATTCATTTATTTGTGGCGGCCCACCACGAAAGAATTACGTCCGCCACAAAAAAAAAAATAAAAAAAATAAAAAAAATTTTTTTTTTTTTTTTTCTTTGGTCTTTTTTTTTTTATCGGCTGTTCAAATTCACTTTACAAAAGATAAGTGTAGGATACTTCTCTCGTTGCCTTATTTGTATTTGACCACTACTGTTTTCTGTTTATTTGTTACTGACTGTGGCAGGACACCTCTGCCTCTGTTTCACTTTATGTTGCTGGTAAATAATATGGTTGTAGTAGTAGGCTAAAGTTAAATGATTTAGTATGCACTAATTAAAGGGGCAGAGCTTTAAGAGACATTTTAGCTTTTATGTTTTATAAGATATCTTTTTTGTAAGAACCACAATTAATAAATATATTACAGTGAATAACTTATTGTTCAAATCTGTATATAAATATGTACATAAAGTGTTGTAATTATATTGTAAAATGGATGGATGGACGTTTAAAACAAAACTGTTATTATTAATTAGTAAGTATACATTTTTTTAGCCTTTTTAGAGAAAATCATATCATTGTAGTAAATTATGCAAATTACTCGATGATGTCATGGTGACCACGCCCATAGCCACGCCCCCACCGCCACAGGTATCTTGATAGTGTATGGGAAACACTGTAGTTACATGAATCATTAGTAATGGAGCAGCCTAGTTTTGAATGGCAGGGTCCCTGCTATCACATGTTGATACAAATATAACATTTACATACTAAAAATCAACTACAGGCTTCCCAAATGCTGTAATAAATCAAGCATGATGAGTTGACTTGAAACTGTTTAATGTTGCACTTTTTATACGTAGAAGAAAAGTTGTGTCATTTTATTTAATCCGAGCAACAACTTGAGGCAGTTTAATGTGGATTAACGTGGGCTTAATTGTTATAGTGTTCCCAATGTTAAAAGGATAAAGCCATTGTTTACAAATTTGGTAAATAACCAAACAATTTATATTTTGTTGTTTTCTTACTGTACCGAAAATGAACAGAACCGTGACCTCTAAACCGAGGTACGTACCGAACCGACATTTTTATGTCACCCACATCTGCGGTCCTCTCCAAGGTTTCTCATAGTCATTCACATTGACATCCCACTGGGTTGTGACTTTTTCCTTGCCCTTTTGTGGGCTCTGAACCGAGGATGTCGTGGTGGCTTGTGCAGCCCTTTGAGACACTTGTGATTCAGGGCTATATAAATTAACATTGATTGATTGATTGATGGTATCGACACCACCGATTTATGGATCGATACACCCTCCTCTTACGTGTCATCAACAATTGTTTTTATATCATCCTCTTTATATGTTAATAATCTACTTTCATGTTATTAACTGCTTACTTTCTGCTATAACGCGGTTCCATCTACACTTCTTAAACTTTACCAAGTACTTATTTATTGCTGTTTAGAGCTAGCTTTGTGGTTACCTTAGCTATTAGCATGCTTGCCTTTCGCTCAGTGTGTAACATGTTTAGCGTCATCCTCCGGTGATCATTTTAATTGATATTGATACTTAAGATGCTTAGAAATGCAGTTTATTTGACGTAATGGAGGTGATCATCATTAGCATAGGAGATCGGCTGCTAGACGCTTATCAGAGGAGGCACTAAAAGTAAATGCGGGGTCAGTCAGAGGGGATTGGCAAAGGAAATCACGTAGTTTTTTTCTCACAAAAATCAGCCGAGATTGATATGTAGCCGATTGGACGGCACATCCCTAGTAGCTTATTTTTCAAAGACATTAAAAGGATTCAAGGACGTTCATTGTCATACCTCCACACATGACCTCGGGTACACAAAAATGTGTACCCGAGGTCCAAGTTTTGACAAAATACCCCCAGTAATATGCATGCCAGGCAAGTCAAAAACCGTTTCAAACAGAAATGGTAAATTTTTTAATAAAACATACGTTCCTCCAGTCTGCGAAATTTGAGCATAAACTCGCTTTCTGATGCAAGAACCAATGAAAAAGACTACTTCTGCTCTTTTTTTCAGGAACCAACAGCAGCTGACTTCCCTTTTACTTAATATCCCTTTTTGGGCAATACAGCAACGCAGCAGTTTTAGGGAAGAGGCCGCAGCCCCTCGGATGTTCCATTAATGTAACCAATTGCTCGGATATTAAACATTAATGTGGCAATTGACAACACGCTGTACACTGCACTGTATATAAATAACAAGCCTAAAGCTTCCTTCTACCTAGAGCCACAAATAATGGCTTCCATAGTCGGGAGGGGAGGTGAAAAGGGATTTCTTCTTTCCAGATGACTTTGATCTGGCTGACACACCGACGGCCCTCAGATCACAAGTCTTCAGACCCTCTTGGGCCTCTCCGCCCGGGCTGCTCGTACGCTAACACTTTGCCCCGATGTGGATATCGCACCCTCCTCCCGTCTCACTTGGTCCCCCCCCCCCCCCAAACATCTGAGTACAGACACATTCCGAGTTTTGGAGGACCCAAGGGCCTTGGATCCAGACAAAGGAAGACAATAAAGGAACTCTTCATTGCCCCCCGGTATAGACACTACTGGGGGGAGAGATCCTGGACAGATTAAAACAGTTTGGTCTGTTCGGTATCCAGGGTAAATCCCACCTAACTTTATCCGTGTCCACACACAACAGTGCCACCGTTTAAGACCCCCTTAGTCCGCCGGCGCAACGCAACCTAATGCGCATGCGCGGAAAATGCGCACGTCATAGTCACCTCCAGTGTTGCTTTGTGTGCAAGTTCTTCAATGTAACTTATCTGAACAAGATCCAGTGTTGTGGTATTTCAATTAGCTGGAATCCAGTGCGCTGTGGGGCCCTATTGTAGTGAATCACACCTGAGCCATCATAAATTAATCACGTCTTTTATTAGACATGTAAACAATGTGATAAAGAACATTTTACATCAATCAAACCAGGGATCTAGATATCTGGTCAGGACACTCCTCACTCTTTTGCCTTCACCTTCATTGTCCATTCCTTTTTGGTGACTTTATATACTCTGGACCAGTGATTCTTAACTTGGGTTCTGTGAGTCGGCCTCAGGGGTTCGGCGGAGCCTCCGCCACGGAGGTAAAGACACATCAGACTTATCGTGTAAATAAAAACTTCTCCCTATCGGCGTATTATGTACTGTACCCCCAAACAATGTTCCCTCTAATTTTCCATCTGATTTGCAGGTTTTTTGATTGATCGACTGAAACTTTTACTAGTAGATTGCAAAGGAAGAGAATACATTATATGAAACAGTACAGTTTACACAGTACAGTTCGGTGAATGCGCATATGAAACTGGTGGGGTTCGGTACCTCCAACAAGGTTAAGAACCACTGCTCTGAACCTAGACGTTGAGTCCACGACATACATGGCGGACAATAACTGATACAGTCTGCTTTGCCAGTCCAAATGCATTCTATGTTTTCTGTAGTTTTCTCTCGACGGCCAAGTAATACAAAGCACACGCTACCTTTTTTATCACACCCACGGGAGCCAGTATTCTCGTTGTCTCCCCTTCGACAAATGGACGGAGTTTTTCGCTAAGTACAATCACAGCTGACCTGGACATTCCAAAGTTCTCTTGCCGTCTGAGAAGTGTTGTATCCCAAATAGCTGCAATCTCTTTCTCTTCAAGGCCTACTGAAAGCCACTACTACCGACCACGCATTCTGATAGTTTATATATCAATGATGAAATCTTAACATTGCAACACATGCCAATACGGCCGGGTTAACTTATAAAGTGACATTTAAAATTTCCCGCTAAACTTCCGGTTGGAAACGTCTATGTATGATGCGTATGCGCGTGACGTCACGACGGCAACGGAAGTATTCGTACCCAATGTGTCACCATACAAACTGCTCTGTTTTCATCGAACAATTCCACAGTATTCTGGACATCTGTGTTGGTGAATCTTTTGCAATTTGTTTAACGGACAATGAAGACTGCAAAGAAGAAAGTTGTAGGTGGGATCGGTGTATTAGCGGCTGGCTGTAGCAACACAACAAGGAGTACTTACTTGGATAGCAGACGCGCTAGCCGATGCTAGCCGCCAACCGCACAGATGATCGGGTGAAGTCCTTCGGCGTGCCGTCGATCGCTGGAACGCAGGTGAGCTCGGGTGTTGATGAGCAGATGAGGGCTGGCTGGCGTAGGTGGAGCGCTGATGTTTTTATCATAGCTCTGTGAGGTCCGGTTGCTAAGTTAGCTTCAGCGTCGTTAGCAACAGCATTGTTAAGCTTTGCCAGGCTGAGAAATTATTAACCGTGTAGTTACATGTCCATGGTTTAATAGTATTGTTGATCATCTGTCTATCCTTCCAGTCAGGGGTTTATTTATTTATTTTCTATCTGCATTGGAGCCAGATGCTATCACGTTAGCTCAGTAGCTAAAGAGCTTCGCCGATGTATTGTCGTGGAGATAAAAGTCACTGTGAATGTCCATTTCGCGTTCTTGACTCTCATTTTCAAGAGGATATAGTATCCCAGGTGGTTTAAAATACAAATCTGTGATCCACAATAGAAAAAGGAGAGAGTGTGGAATCCAATGAGCCAGCTTGTACCTAAGTTACGGTCAGAGCGAAAAAAGACACACCCTGCACCGCCTCTCTAGTTCTTCACTCTAACGTTCCTCATCCACGAATCTTTCATCCTCGCTCAAATTAATGGGGTAATCGTCGCTTTCTCGGTCCGAATCTCTCTCGCTCCATTGTAAACAACGGGGAATTGTGAGGAATCCTTCCTCCTGTGACGTCACGCTACTTCCGGTACAGGCAAGGCTTTTTTTTATCAGCGACCAAAAGTTGCGAGCTTTATCGTCGTTGTTCTCTACTAAATCCTTTCAGCAAAAATATGGCAACATCGCGAAATGATCAAGTATGACACATAGAATGGATCTGCTATCCCCGTTTAAATAAAACAAATTCATTTCAGTAGGCCTTTAAGGTGTGATTTCCACAAGCGTCTGTACAGACGGAAGGAGAAACACGGGCATGTCTGGATGACTCGCCTTCATATTTCCAGTGGTTACCTCGGAGTTACGAAGCCGCTTTATTACGAAGCTGGCTGTGGAGCGTTCTTTCTGACGTCACTTCCTGTTTGGGGCGCGGTCTTTCTGGCGTCACTTCCTCTTCGAACTCAGTTTGTAATGCCTGGTTCACACCAACGGCGTTTGCCGCGCTTTAAAGTGGCGAGCAAAGCGCCGTCATTTTTGTCAATTTTTGTCAATTTTTCCACGAATATCCCGATCTCCGAAGTAATGTTATGCTTTGATACGCTCTGATACGAATTAGTTGCCGCTTTGGGGGGACGAATTACCTTTCCTCATGATTTGATGCCGCTTTGATACGCTTTAAATCCCGCTTTGATACGTTTTATTACGCTTTATTGAACTTTATTATGCTTTGATGCGATCCTGACGCTTTAAATCAGGCTCTGACACGATTATCAAGCTCTGTTGTGCATTGGAATGGATGTGTCATGAACATTATGAACATTAATTTGTAATAATGACTTTGAAATGTGATATTGTTATGTAATTATGTGCAATTTGGAAGATGCTGTGATGATTATTTTGTGAATTTGATGAATAAATTGCGTGCACACACATAATATAATAAAAAAGAGAAATATGATAAACAAATAAGTAAAAAAAAAATGTGAAAAACTCAGTATACTAAGTTTTCCCCACATTTTTTTAGATTTATCTATTTATTTGATTTCTCTTTTTGTTTTATTATATACAGGATAAAACACGTAATGTAATAAAAAAGAGAAATATGATAAACAAATAAGTAAAAAAAAAAGTGAAAAACTCAGTATACTAAGTTTTCCCCACATTTTTTTAGATGTATCTATTTATTTGATTTCTCTTTTTGTTTTATTATATACAGGATAAAACACGTAATGTAATAAAAAAAAGAAATATGATAAACAAATAAGTAAAAAAAAAAGTGAAAAACTCAGTGTACTGTTTTCCACACATTTTTTTAGATTTATCTATTTATTTGATTTCTCTTTTTGTTTTATTATATACAGGATAACACACATAATGTAATAAAAAAGAGAAATATGATAAAAAAATAAGTAAAAAAAAAATGTGAAAAACTCAGTATACTAAGTTTTCCCCACATTTTTTTAGATTTATCTATTTATTTGATTTCTCTTTTTGTTTGATTATATACAGGATAAAACACTTAATGTAATAAAAAAGAGAAATATGATAAACAAATAAGTTTAAAAAAATGCGAAAAACTCAGTACACTGTTTTCCACACATTTTTTATATTCATTTATTTTTTCAATTTCTCTTTTTTTTTCATTATATTATGTTTATTATTTATTATTTATTATGTTTTATATTCATTTATTTTTCCAATTTCTCCTTTTCCCCCCGTTATATTATGTTTATTATTTATTATTTATTATGTTTTTTATTCATTTATTTTTTCAATTTCTCTTTTTTTCCCGTTATATTATGTTTATTATTTATTATTTATTATGTTTTATATTCATTTATTTTTTCAATTTCTCTTTTTTTCCCGTTATATTATGTTTATTATTTATTCTGTTTTATATTCATTTATTTTTTCAATTCCTCTTTTTTTTCCGTTATATTATGTTTATTATTTATTATTTATTATGTTTTATATTCATTTGTTTTTTCAATTCCTCTTTTTTTTCCCCGTTATATTATGTTTATTTATTATGTTTTATATCTTTATTTCTTTGTCATCTTAATAAATATCTATCTTTCATTTCTTATGCTAGTTGACAATAATAAAAGGCATTTCTTTTAATTGTTATATTCAATGTCACCCGTCAATATCACAGTCACTTCCTATTTGTAGTTGTAGACTGGGGTCCGCGCTTTGAACCAAGATCTGTTAAGTTTTCCTACGCTTTGAGTCAAGCTTTGCTGAGCTTTGTCAGGCCTTTTCACCCTTCGATACGCTCTCGGCGCTTCATTCCATTCTTGACAGAGCGCAGAATTTTTTTAAACCGTTTAAAATTTTTTGGCGAACTTGCCGCATGTCCCGCTTCACTACATGCGTTCCCACCATCCATTAGGACCCTCACGCTTTAATCAGGCTTTGTTACGCTTTGACTGCGCTTTGCATGCCGCTTTAAAGCGCCGTCAAAGCGCCGTGATCAATGAGTCCATACAAAGCTAAGAGCCGGAGATTCAACAAATACACTACGCACTTACCCGTGTAAAAAATTGTCCGAGGATGGGGACCTTAAACGCTGGTTTAGTGTGGCTGAATCGGGGCTTAGGCTAAATAATTATTCGTTTCAGGGGTTATCCGGCTTAGTTTAGACATAGTTTTAACCAGACGTCAGCTAACGATGGGAATGTCGTGCATTTATCCTAATGGAGAGATGGGTTTTATGAGGTGAAACAGAGGAATGGAGCTTGTTCCAATGCGGTTTTGTCAGCTGCGAGGACATGAAACATGCAGTCGCTGCTTCTTATCTCAATGTGTCACAGGCTGGAAAAGTGAGGCAACATCTTGTGAAGTCTTGCAGCCTCGCCTGACCATTAAAACATATTTCCATGCTGATAAATGTCAGACGGAGCCTCTTGGCCCCCTCGATTCCGCGGCTCGTCCTGCTCTACCATTCTCTGTGATTCCTTTGTCTCCGACGCCGACTAGCAAGTTGAAATTGACACTATCGCACACCGATCTCGCCGTTGTTGTTGTTTTTTGGTGTGTGTTTTAAAGTGAATGCTGCAAAAACCGCAACTGAAATGGAAACAGGAAATGAGTAACAGGTGCGAGGAGAATATGTAACAGCTGTCCCAAGTCAGAGACGCTTTCAGGTTTCAACAAGAGTGTCAGAAAATACAGAAAAGACACCGCTTGGACTACAATTTCCTCTTGTTAAAACGGTCTAAATTACTTTTAGATATTAAAAAAAAGTTTTCATATAATTGTTCTAAGCGCCTGTTTCCATGCCAGTGTCTTACTGCTCTGTCCAGATTTTATGGCACCAAGGACTGTGGGTGGGGAGCATTTCCACAGACCCCGAAAGGGACAAGCGGTAGAAAATGGATGGATGGATGTTTCCAGAACGGCCAGCCTGAAATGCGGGTGTCAGGGACAGACACAGAAGGAGATTTTTACAAGAAAGTTCTGAAGCTTAGAGATATATCTTTATATCTTTAATTTATATATATACACCGTAATTTCCGGACTATAAGCCGCACCTGACTATAAGCCGCACCAGCTAAATTTAGGGGAAAAGACAGATTGCTCCATATATAAGCCGCACCCGACTATAAGCCGCACCTGACTATAAGCCGCACCAGCTAAATTTAGGGGAAAATACAGATTGCTCCATATATAAGCCGCACCCAACTATAAGCCGCACCTGACTATAAGCCGCACCAGCTAAATTTAGGGGAAAATACAGATTGCTCCATATATAAGCCGCACCCGACTATAAGCCGCACCTAACTATAAGCCGCACCAGCTAAATTTAGGGGAAAATACAGATTGCTCCATATATAAGCTGCACCCGACTATAAGCCGCACCTGACTATAAGCCGCACCAGCTAAATTTAGGGGAAAATACAGATTTATCCATATACAAGCCGCACCCGACTATAAGCCGCACCTGACTATAAGCCGCACCAGCTAAATTTAGGGGAAAATACAGATTGCTCCATATATAAGCCGCACCCGACTATAAGCCGCAGGGTTTTGATGTGTAATTACCGTAGTATATAGGGGTTCCTGCTACCACGGAGGGGATTGTCGGGACAGAGATGACTGTTTGGGAACGCAAAGCGTCCCATTTATTAACAATAAATCTTTCAATCATTCAATCAAACTTTCACATCTTTGACATGGCGAACAGCATTCGTGCAGAGTACAAATAATACAACGGTGCAAAGTGATACAAAGTGCTCGCCTGTACGTTATCAAAATAACCAGCCTACCGGTATATGAAAAGTCAGTCTTTAATCATTGTGTCGTCGTCTTCCTCCTGCATACTAAAACCACCGAAATCCTCTTCGTCGGTGTCGGAGAAGAACAGGCCGTATATAAGCCGCACCCCCGTATAAGCCGCAGGGACCAGAACGAGGGGGAAAAGTAGCGGCTTATAGTCCGGAAATTACGGTATATATAAATTCCTAGTTTGTGAACCCGTTCTCAAACAATGGCAATAAAAACTATTCTGATTCTGATATCAGATAGATTGTAGGTGGTTTTTTTTTTTTTACCGTTTGCGTTCATATTTCGCTTTGTTTGTTGCATTTTGCTTCATTGTAAAATATGTCAATCGAGAGGTGGTGTGACGTTCATATGTCAGTGTTTCCCACACATTCATTTATTTGTGGCGGCCCGCCACGAAAGAATTACGTCCGCCACAAATTTTTAAAAAATAAATAAAAAAATAAAACAAAAAAACAATTTTTAAAAATGTTTTTTCTTCTCAGGCAAATCATAAAGTCGATGTAGATGCCCATATAGGCTGTTCAGATATACTTTACAAAAGAGAAGTGTAGGATACTTCTCTTGTTGCCTTATTTGTATTTGACCACTACTGTTTACTGTTTATTTGTTACTGACTGTGGCAGGACACCTCTGCCTCTGTTTCACTTTATGTTGCTGGTAAATAATATGGTTGTAGTAGTAGGCTAAAGTTAAATGATTTAGTATGCACTAATTAAAGGGGCAGAGCTTTAAGAGACATTTTAGCTTTTATATTTTATAAGATATATTTTTTGTAAGAACCACAGTTAATAAATATATTTCAGTGAATAACTGACAAATCTGTATATAAATATGTACATAAAGTGTTGTAATTATATTGTAAAATGGATGGATGGATGATTGTTTAAAACAAAACTGTTATTATTAATTAGTAAGTATACATTTTTTTTGCCTTTTTAGAGAAAATCAAATCATTGTAGTAAATTATGCAAATTACTTGATGATGTCATGGTGACCACGCCCATAGCCACGCCCCCACCGCCACAGGTATCTTGGCAGTTTATGGGAAACACTGTATATTGTCAATATTCAGTGTTTTATCGTTCATAGTTAATATTGTAAATCCCACATTCTTTATTTTCATGTACATTCTGGGTGTCTCTTTCAGTAAAAAAAAAAAAGTAAAATTCCATCCTGTTTTTTAAGGCGGTCTGTCATAACGTTTTTAGCATTCAAATCAGACGTTATCGTGAGTTTTTGTATTAGCGTTAGAATAATTATGTATATATTATCACACTAACTTTAGTATGCTTAAAGTCCGTTGCTTTAGTTATTAGCTATTTTGCTCAAGTTAGACTTTTCTAATATGTGCAAGGACAAAAACTTCTTGTCTGAGGGGTGGCCTCAGCTGCAGAATGTTATCTTTGTTTTAGCCCGCTAACAGCCAAGGACTTCAACGACCTCCACGAAGATGACGGCACGCAGACGAAGCAGAGACTTCAAGGACCTCAACGAAGATAAGATGACAACACGCAGACGAAGCGAAATCACAAGGCCCCCAGCACATTCCGTCACGTATTTTGCGTCCTGGACCTGCTTTGCATAATATATGTGACCACTCCTTTTAGAGGCGGCCTTAGTGTTGTTGACTGTGGAACTCCTGAACAAATAGAGGGACGCGGGAGCTGAACCTTAGAGCGTAGGGCAAGACTGTGACTAAGTGTGCAGCTCCATGCGTTCTCCTCATGAGCTAAATTGAACTCTGTCTCTGCATGGTTCCTTGTTTCTTGTCTGATTAATAGATGTCATCAGTGAACCTGACAATTAGTCTTTCTAAAAATAATATATACCAATTTTGGTATATATTATATATACCAAAAAATAATATATACCAATACAATAATATATACCAGCCCCCAGACACATTTTCTTCTCTAAATGTGGCCCCCCGAGTCAAAATAATTGCCCAGGCCTGCCCTAAAGTCAACCTATCTGCCCCACACATACACTTGGTATGTAAAAAAATATATATATTGCATGGCTTTGGTTGAAACCAGTTTGTTTTTACATAAAAACCTTTGATTTTTGATTTTTTTCTTGACATACCTACAATATATATAAATTAAATTAGGTTTGTAAAAAGAAAAGCCAAGTAATTCAATGTCATATGAATTTAATCATACAACCTGCCATTATTCACTTAGATATGATTATAAATGTAAGGTAGGGCTGCAACAACTAATCGATTAAATCAATTAAAATCGATTATAAAAATAGTTGCCGATTAATTTAGTCATCGATTCGTTGGATCTATGCTATGCGCATGCGCAGAGGCTTTTTTAAATTTATTTATTTATTTATTTATTTTATTTTATTTTATTTATTTTTTAAATAAACCTTTATTTATAAACTGCAACATGTACAAACAGCTGAGAAACAATAATCAAAATAAGTATGGTGCCAGTATGCTGGGTTTTTTCAATAAAATACTGGAAAGGACAGAATTGTAGTTTGTCTCTTTTATCCGATTATTAATCGAAGTAATAATCGACAGATTAATCGATTACCAAATGAATGGTTAGTTGCAGCCCTAATGTAAGGTAAGGGTTAAATGATACACACCAGGTTGTCATCAGTGTAAAATATCAATCATACTACATTATAATTGTTATAACATTAGTATTACTGCATCTCTGTGGCGTCAACTCCTCCCCATGCCCCCCTTAAAACTAGTGACGACTTTTTATTCAATTATAATTGAGGGTCTTTGAACGCGCCACAGTTATGTGGACGTAAAAGTGAAACCTGTACGTAACTTTCTCCTATGCTACCAAACAGATGTATTATTATTATTTCTTTAGCTTTCTTCCATCGCCACCATCCTTGTTCCAAAATGCTTCGATGACGTCATGAGATCCGTATCAGGTCAAGTGTTCAATGCCAAGTTTGGAACCAACCATTTTGCAGTATAACTCCTAGGGTTTTGTTTTGGGTTTTTTATACAGTTTTTGCCTGGGAAGTTAATTTAAGTTATGTTTGACAAGGTGAATGTTTCAGTTTCTGGTTGCTGGTTATGGTCTCGTTCAGGATGACTGAAATGAAACCATGCTGCAAGTTCCTCCATGGCCCTGAAACCAGAGGTGAAAGGTGACCCGACTGGGTTCAGGAGGGGTTCTTGTGAGCACCGACACCACCTGGCACTCATCTCTAAGTCGGAGTGGAAATCCGCCCCAAGTATCTGTCTTCACTTTTCACCTCTCGGTCCTCCAGGAAGACATGGAGTAGATAGATTGAAGGCCATGAAGAGACTCTCAAACAGGCTAGACTAGAACCAAAGGAAGCGCTTTTGTTCTTCTTCCAACATCGGCTCCATTCCCCCCCCCCCATTTGGGGTTGAGCCCGAGACAAGTAGAATCATGGCTACCCCCTTTTTCATGCTGCGGTCTAATATGTTCCATGCCTTGCAGTCGCTTGCATCTTTTATCTGAAAGATGGCTGAGGGTAATGGGCTGAGCATAAACTAAGCCCTGTAGGACAGCGCATAAACCGCCCATTCTTTTTTTTTTACAGCAAAAACACTCGTTTCACTGGCTTCACTTGTGTACAGGACGGACAGGAAAAGGAATATTTACGACTCGGGCTGCTTTAACAGTCGGTTTGGTACTCTGGTCTGGACAAAAAAAAAACAACCAAAAAACAAAATAGATACTTGGTAAACACTTTGGTGTGGTTCACTTAGCGTGCACGCTGGTATTTTTGTCATGCTGTTCAGTAAAGAACATATTTATGCATAAAACAAGGACTTGATTGAGGCAGGCATTGACACGAGACCCTACACATCATTGACAATGTACTTATATTTTTGTGGACAATTGTAAACTGGACAATGTGCCATTTATTATTAATATATATTTTAGGGGTGTCCAAATCTAATAAATATCAGGATATCGGTCCGATATTGGCAAAAAAACAAGTAAGTCCTTCAGTAAGTCCTTCAATAAGCACACAAGGTTGGTCTCGTAACTCACAAAAAGCAGTGTTTCCCACACATTCATTTATTTGTGGCGGCCCGCCACGAAAGAATTACGTCCGCCACAAATTAAAAAAAAAATATATATATATATTTTTTGTTGTTGTTGTCCTGTCCAGCTTCTCAGGCAAATCATATAGTTGATGTAGATGCCTATATCGGCTGTTCAAATTTACTTTGCAAAAGAGAAGTGTAGGATACTTCTCTTGTTGCCTTATTTGTATTTGACCACTACTGTTTTCTGTTTATTTGTTACTGACTGTGGCAGGACACCTCTGCCTCTGTTTCACTTTATGTTGCTGGTAAATAATATGGTTGTAGTAGTAGGCTAAAGTTAAATGATTTAGTATGCACTAATTAAAGGGGCAGAGCTTTAAGAGACATTTTAGCTTTTATATTTTATAAGATATATTTTTTGTAAGAACCACAATTAATAAATATATTACAGTGAATAACTTATTGTTCAAATCTGTATATAAATATGTACATAAAGTGTTGTGACTATATTGTAAAATGGATGGATGGACATTTAAAACAAAACCGTTATTATTAATTAGTAAGTATACATTTTTTGAGCCTTTTTAGAGAAAATCATATCATTGTAGTAAATTATGCAAATTACTCGATGATGTCATGGTGACCACGCCCATAGCCACGCTCATGGCCACGCCCCCACCGCCACAGGTATCTTGGCAGTTTATGGGAAACACTGAAAAGTGAATATAATAGGCCAAAGGCCTAATAGGAGCTAGCAGCTACACAACAGCTAAGCACAAAATAGCCCACAAGCTAGACATATTCAATGTGTCCCTAATTGAACAAGATTGCAGTCAAAAGTACAATATTTGTCAACATAAATATTAAATGAGCATAGTTGCATATCACTCACATGTACAAAAGTCTCCAAGGCAGAAGTGTGTTAGAAAGTAACCAGTATCAAACGGTTTAATGGATTATTGTGGCCAGTAGGTGTTGCCAAAAATCAATCAATCAATCAATCAATGTTTATTTATATAGCCCTAAATCACAAAAGTCTCAAAGGGCTGCACAAGCCACAACGACATCCTCGGCACAGAGCTCACACAAGGGACGTCGATGTGAATGACTATGAGAAACCTTGGGGAGGATCGCATATGTGGGTAACCCCCCCTCTAAGTACAGTCCCTAGTGGATCCAACATAACAGTGAGAGTCCAGTCCATAGTGGATCTAACATGATAGTGAGAGTCCAGTCCATAGTGGATCTAACATAATAGTGAGAGTCCAGTCCATAGTGGATCTAACATAATAGTGAGAGTTCAGTCCATAGTGGATCTAACATAATAGTGAGAGTCCAGTCCATAGTGGATCTAACATAATAGTGTGAGAGTCCAGTCCATAGTGGATCTAACATAATAGTGAGAGTCCAGTCCATAGTGGATCTAACATAATAGTGAGTTCAGTCCATAGTGAATCTAACATAATAGTGTGAGAGTCCAGTCCACAGTGGATCTAAGATAATAGTGTGAGAGTCCAGTCCATAGTGGATCTAACATAATAGTGAGAGTCCAGTCCATAGTGGATCTAACATAATAGTGAGAGTCCAGTCCATAGTGGATCTAACATAATAGTGAGAGTCCAGTCCACAGTGGATCCAACACAACAGTGAGAGTCCAGTCCATAGTGGATCTAACATAATAGTGAGTTCAGTCCATAGTGAATCTAACATAATATTGTGAGAGTCCAGTCCATAGTGGATCTAACATAATAGTGAGTTCAGTCCATAGTGAATCTAACATAATAGTGTGAGAGTCCAGTCCACAGTGGATCTAAGATAATAGTGTGAGTCCAGAGTTTCTGGAGCATCACATTTGTGGGGTCAATTAAACGCTCAAAATGGCCAGAAAAAGAGAACTTTCATCTGAAACTCGACAGTCTATTCTTGTTCTTAGAAATGAAGGCTATTCCACTAAATTGTTTGGGTGACATGACAAAAATCGCTGTTTGGCACATTTTTACTTTGGCCCTTGGAGGCAAAACAAGTTTGGGCGCCCTTGCTTTAGTCTATATTTGTATTCACAAAACATCAAGGGTTTTGATACGGACATTTGTGGTTCCTCAAAACTAAAAAGGACATTTTTTGTTTATCGTAACTGTCTGACGGACTACCGATGAGGTCATATGACCTCATCCCTCCAAGCGTACGTTTTCAGAAAGAAAAGCACAATGCGACTGACGCTAATCCCTTAGTTTGAACCCAATGGCGGTCTGTATACTGTAAGAAGTACACAACTGTCAGTCACACTCGCCCCTCTCATGCTGCGAGGGAGCAGCGAGCGTATCCTTCCACTCCCGGGCTGTTTAAATTAATTATAAGTTTTATAGCCAACCCCGAGGCCTCGCACAGGCAGCTAATCCCAGCAGAGGGCTAATCCGACCCCGCGTTACAGAAAATCAATGCGCCTCTTTGGTGTTGGCATGCCATCAGGGCACGGGGACACATGTCAGACGGGCCTCCTGATTTTTTCATGAGGTGTGTTTTTTTGATGTGCTGGAGGATGCTGCAGGTAGCAAGAATTGAAAAGAATATATCCGGAAGCAAGAAGGGCCATGTAGTATGCATTTGTTGTTATTATTCCTCTTACATTCAGCAATTGGGATGCAGCCGTGTGCATTTTTTAAAGGTCTGCTGTCAAAAAATGTGTGCTTACCGGGAGTTATTGAAAATATTACTAGACTTAAAATACCGTATTTTTCGGACTATAAGTCGCAGTTTTTTTCATAGTTTGGCCGGGGGTGCGACTTATACTCAGGAGCGACTTATGTGTGAAATTATTAACAAATTAGCGTAAAATATCAAATAATATTCAGTGTTTCCCATACACTGCCAAGATACCTGTGGCGGTGGGGGCGTGGCTATGGGCGTGGTCACCATGACATCATCGAGCGATTTGCATCATTTACTACAATGATTTGATTTTCTCTAAAAAGGCTCAAAAAATGTATACTTACTAATTAATAATAACAGTTTTGTTTTAAACGTCCATCCATCCATCCATTTTACAATATAATTACAACACTTTATGTACATATTTATATACAGATTTGAACAATAAGTTATTCACTGAAATATATTTATTAATTGTGGTTCTTACAAAAAATATATCTTATAAAATATAAAAGCTAAAATGTCTCAAAGCTCTGCCCCTTTAATTAGTGCATACTAAATAATTTAACTTTAGCCTACTTCTACGACCATATTTTTTACCAGCAACATAAAGTGAAACAGAGGCAGAGGTGTCCTGCCACAGTCAGTAACAAATAAACAGAAAACAGTAGTGGTGGTAGATAGACACAGAGCTTCATCAAACATCTGATCCACTGAACAAAGAGCTCCAAAAATCTTGAACTTTAGACTGCCATCAGTTTTACTCCCTACACTTAACCATGTGTTTCCTACTGCCTGCAGACTTTGCACCCTTTGTTATATACACATGTTGTGTTTCTAATATAAATACATTTAATAAAGTCAAATACAAATAAGGCAACAAGAGAAGTATCCTACACTTCTCTTTTCAATCAATCAATCAATCAGCTTTATTTGTCCATTCTTACATGTACAAGACACATAAGAACTGAAATTACATTTTCGGCACAATCCCGCTAAGAGCAGACATACGTTACAGGGAGACAAGACGGGACCGCCAACGGATCAGCCTCACTTAGGCGCTCCTTAAAAAGGTGGGAAAAAGGTGACATTGGGGAAGGGGGGAAGTAAAAAAAAATATCAGTCTGAGGCTGGACCCTCAGGAATGGTCCAGACTGAGTCCGAGGAAAAAAACCTCACATAGCATGGCACACATAAACATGGTACATGTAATCACAACAACTCGCAACAGAGTCATCCAACAGGGCTTTGGAGGCCGGCAGCTGCTGTTGAGCGCTGCTCAGCCCCCACAACTCCGGAGGAATTAAGCAGTGGTGAAGGCGTTGATTTGGGGAGGGGTGTGTGCGTGCATGTATGCCCAATTAACTTGGGTGAGATGTTGGAATTGTCTTTATGGGCCGAGGCCGGCCCCAAAAGTTCAAGAGTTCAAGAGTCCGACCCAGGTGCTTTTGAAAAAAAGGGAATGGTCAAAAGCGTCCATCTTTGAGGAGTCCTCAGGGGAGTGTTTTCAAACAGCCTGTTCCTCAAGGCCATTCGAGGGAGTCAAATCGTAGATTAAGATGTTGTTTTTTCTTCGAGCAGTCAAAACAATGACATTCCTGCTCTGTATGCTGGCTCTGACAATTCCAATTTATTCTTTCTATAACTTCATCAAGATGGAATCTACCTTGCGATTCAAATCAGCAATCGCTCCAGTCTGTGATCCCACAGCACGACCCAATCCTTCCATTGCGTTGAACAGCCTGTTGGCCCCTTGAGTGGCTGCCATCGTCTTCCGAATTTGACGATACACCAGAGCAATGCCCAGCCCAATCAGCAAATGCCCTGCGATCACAGCTCCAAATAGGTAGATGTCTTCCACGTCCTCGATGGAAAGGACTGAGAGGCACATGATTCTCCAAGTATTCCAGGAATCTCTCACGTACCCCGCAGCAATGGTTCCATCAGGGCAGCCAGGCTCCCCCGAACCTCTTTTCCTTGTCGAAAAGACTGTGTCAATTGCGTCGAGAGTCCAGTTGATCAAATTCATTTTGATGTTTAGATTTGAGGACAGCTCAAGAAAAGAGGCTTCAAAATAGTTCAGACAAGACAAAACAAAGAGAGCAAGCAGGGAAGGAGGGAGCGGAGAAAAATGCGACCGCCATCACCAGAGGCAAGACAGAAAAATCTTGCAAAGTAAATCTGAACAGCCGATATGGGCATCTACATCAGCTATATGATTTGCCTGAGAAGCTGGAGAGGACAAAAAAAACAAATAAAAAAAATTAAAAAAAATATTTTTTTATTTTTTATTTTTTTTATTTTATTTTTTTAAATTTGTGGCGGACGTAATTCTTTCGTGGCGGGCCATCACAAATAAATGAATGTGTGGGAAACCCTGTCATGGCAACAAAACAAACAAGAGTGCACAAACAGGAACTAAATAGAGTCCAAAAACCAAAGAGAACATAGCCAAACAAAACATGATCAAAAGACATGACAAAATATTAATAACAGAAAGAAACAACCTTTTTGTGCGAATGAGTGTAAATGGGGGAGGGAGGTGTTTTGGGTTGGTGCACTAATTGTAAGTGTATCTTGTGTTTTTTATGTTGATTTAATTAAAAAAAATAAAAAAAGTTTTTTTTTTTTTTTAAATTTCTTGTGCGGCCCGGTGCCAATCAATCCCGGGGGCTGGGGACCACTGATGTAGACCACAAGGAAGTGTTTTACATTTAGAAACAAATTATAATATGACCCCTTTAATGGGCCCTATAATCCGGTGCACCTTTTGTATGACAATAGACCTGAATAGACCCGCTCATTGGCGGTGCGCCC
Organism: Entelurus aequoreus; assembly: GCF_033978785.1. Lineage (NCBI taxonomy): Eukaryota > Metazoa > Chordata > Actinopteri > Syngnathiformes > Syngnathidae > Entelurus > Entelurus aequoreus. Next base: position 7,774,371 of record NC_084739.1, on the reverse strand, counting down.
TATGGTCCGGAAAAATACGGTATATATCAAAAGTCACATGTCGCGAAAAAACACCATTATTTCCTGCATTTTGAATGTTTTATACTAGAGATGCCCGATAATATATGCGTTAAAATGTAATATCGGAAATTATCGGTATCGTTTTTTTTATTATCAGTATCTTTTTTTTTTTTTTTTTTTAAATTAAATCAACATAAAAAACACAAGATACACTTACAATTAGTGCACCAACCCAAAAAACCTCCCTCCCCCATTTACACTCATTCACACAAAAGGGTTGTTTCTTTCTGTTATTAATATTCTGCTTCCTACATTATATATCAATATATATCAATACAGTCTGCAAGGGATACAGTCTGTGCTTCCTACATTATATATCAATATATATCAATACAGTCTGCAAGGGATACAGTCCGTAAGCACACATGATTGTGCGTGCTGCTGCTCCACTAAAAGTACTAACCTTTAACAGTTAATTGTACTCATTTTCATTCATTACTAGTTTCTATGTAGCTGTTTTTATATTGTTGTACTTTCTTTTTTATTCAAGAAAATGTTTTTAATTTATTTATCTTATTTTACTAATTTAAAAAAAAAGTACCTTATCTTCACCATACCTGGTTGTCCAAATTAGGCATAATAATGTGTTAATTCCACGACTGCATATATCGGTTGATATCGGTATCGGTTGATATCGGTATCGGTAATTAAAGAGTTGGACAATATCGGAATATCGGATATCGGCAAAAAGCCATTATCGGACATCCCTATTTTATACACTTCTTGTGATGCCGTCAATGTCCTTGCCCTCGGTGGTTTGAAGGGATTAAACCGTTCGTTGACTGGCTGTACATCAAGTAATCGGGTCAGGCTGACTAGTTCAATTTAGTCCCGCTGACTAGATTCTTCTGGAAGGATTGGATCAAGTCATTTCCGACGTGTCAATCCGTGTCCTTCTGGCTAATAAATCTTTTCATGGCCAAAGATTGGAAACATCCTGATGGATGCTGTGTGTTGTTGTTGAGATTAGTTGAACATCTTGTCAGTTTTCATACATTGTCAACATTTACTCTGACACTGTTTAATGTGGCTTTCTCCGCTCATTCCATTTGCCCAACTATGTCTGGTATTAGAAACCAGAAGGAGGCCATCTTGCAGTACCTACTCCTCCTTATTTTTTATATATTCCCTTTTCGTTTTTTTGGATGACCAGCATTCTCACCAAAACTGGAATCTGATGAAAACGGCTTTAAAAATTGTGGACTTTCATACACAATTCATTATATTTTCTATTTATGAGAGAACCTGACCCCATATTTCCAATGGATGCGTAACGGCAACGGAACGGCAAACCACAAACGGTTTATTCTGTCTTTCCCAAGGAGAAGAAGCAAATAAACTCGGTCCTGACATTAACGGCTATTGAAGGCCTACTGAAAGCCACTACTAGCGACCACGCAGTCTGATAGTTTATACATCAATGATGAAATCTTAACATTGCAACACATGCCAATACGGCCGGGTTAGATTAGTAAAGTGCGATTTAAAATTTCCTGTGAAATATCCTGCTGAAAACGTCTCGGTGTGATGACGTTTGCGCGTGACGTCACGGATTGTAGCGGACATTTTTGGACAGCATTGTGGCCCGCTATTAAGTCGTCTGTTTTCATCGCAAAATTCCACAGTATTCTGGACATCTGTGTTGGTGAATCTTTTGCAATTTGTTTAATGGAGACAGCAAAGAAGAAAGCTGTAGGTGGTGGGAAGCGGTGTATTAGCAGCCGGCTGCAGCAACACAAACACGTAGCTCGGTGTTTCATTGTTTACATTCCCGGAAAATGACAGTCAAGCTTTACCATTGGCCTGTGGAGAACTGGGACAACAGAGACTCTTACCAGGAGGACTTTGAGTTGCATATGCGGTACCGTGAGTTCCAAACATTTGATCGCTTGCCCGTACGTGCGTGCCGCTATGTGCATGTCACGTACGTAACTTTGAGGACTTTGGGGAAATATATGTGCTGTATGAACTTTGCGGAGGTGAACGGTACTTTGGGCTGTGGGATTGAGTGTGTTGTGCGGGTGTTTGATTTGTATTGGTGGGTTATATGGACGGGAGGGGGGAGGTGTTTGTTATGCGGGATTAATTTGTGGCATATTAAATATAAGCCTGGTTGTGTTGTGGCTAATAGAGTATATATATGTCTTGTGTTTATTTACTGTTGTAGTCATTCCCAGCTGAATATCAGGTCCCACCCGCCTCTCACAGCATCTTCCCTATCTGAATCGCTTCCACTGCCCTCTAATCCTTCACTCTCACTTTCCTCATCCACAAATCTTTCATCTTCGCTCAAATTAATGGGGAAATTGTCGCTTTCTCGGTCCGAATCGCTCTCGCTGCTGGTGGCCATGATTGTAAACAATGTGCAGATGTGAGGAGCTCCACAACCGGTGACGTCACGCTACTTCCGGTACAGGCAAGGCTTTTTTATCAGCGACCAAAAGTTGCAAACTTTATCGTCGATGTTCTCTACTAAATCCTTTCAGCAAAAATATGGCAATATCGCGAAATGATCAAGTATGACACATAGAATGGACCTGCTATCCCAGTTTAAATAAGAAAATCGCATTTCTGTAGGCCTTTAAACGGCAACACCGCGGAACGTCTTCAGCTTTGCCGTCCATCAACACCCACAGGCGGGCACCGACTTGACTCGTGGAAAAGACGACAGTTTGTCTTGCAGAACCACAACTTAAATGTAATTTTTCTAGCAGGAAACAACACAACAGTAACAACATCGCACCCCAGATCCCATCTCACTCCTACCCACTTCTCCAAAGTGGGCTGGCTCAAGGTGGAGGACAGAGTTAAACAACTTGCACTGAGCCTGGTCTATAAAATCCGCTACACCTCCCTGATACCGAAGTACATGTCAAACTACTTCCTTAACGTAAATGACCGCCATAACCACAACACCAGGGGGAGCTCCACTAACCACGTTAAACCCAGATTCCGAACTAACAAAGGTCTTAACTCATTCTCTTTCTATGCCACATCAATGTGGAATGCGCTCCCAACATGTATAAAAGAAAGGGCATCTCTATCCTCCTTCAAAACCGCAATAAAAGTTCACCTCCAGGCAGCTACAACCCTAAACTAACACCCTCCCCGGATTGCTAACAATCAAATGTAAACAATCAAATGCAGATACTTTTTCTTATGCCTTCTGATCTCTCTCTCTCTCTCTCTCTCTCTCTCTCTCTCTCTCTCTCTCTCTCTCTCTCTCTCTCTCTCTCTCTCTCTCTCTCTCTCTCTCTGTCTCTCTGTCTCTCTCTCTCTCTCTCTCTCTCTCTCTCTCTCTCTCTCTATGTCCACTACTTGATGTCCATACCCCCCCCCCCCCATCCCCCCCTCCCTCCACACCCCTGATTGTAAATAATGTAAATAATTCAATGTGATTATCTTGTGTGATGACTGTATTATGATGATAGTATATATGATAGTATATGTCTGTATCATGAATCAATTTAAGTGGACCCCGACTTAAACAAGTTGAAAAACTTATTCGGGTGTTACCATTTAGTGGTCAATTGTACGGAATATGTACTTCACTGTGCAACCTACAAATAAAAGTCTCAATCAATCAATCAAAAAACTCTTACTTACCACTCCCTTGCGTCCCCGGCCCCTATATCAGCTGGTATTTAACTCCGGCCCCCAAATTGCTGCCTTACATTAAATAGGGTTGGGTATCGTTTGAATTCGAACGATTCCGATTCTTTGTTTCGATTCCGATTCCTGACGATTCCCGATTCCGATTCTTCTTGTACCATCAATGTGTTTGACAGGTAGTCCCTGGAAGGTGGTATGTATTTTGGATTGACAGTTTTCACCATATCCCTGCAAACATAAACAAACATGTAATGTTGCTGTTACCGTTTAGCCCAGTATCAATTAGCTTAGCTCTAACGTTATTGCTTAACTAACCTAAATGTTGGAGTTTCCACCCCTGAAACGGGATGCGGTCTTTTGACTATGTGTGCAGTGACCTTTCTGTGGCACTCTTCCGTCTGTGGCACCGACATCTTACCCATTGCCGCTACGGTGAACCGAGTACGCTGAGCACATCGCGGAGCCTGGCTAGCAGGTTGTAAATTGTCTATGAAAAAATACGCGGGCTAATTTGTTAGCTGCCTCGACGTTGGCGCAAAACACATTATTTATTGCATGTATATTGTTTTACTTACCGGATTCGGACTGCATAGGTGCCAGGCCGGGCGTCGAAGCCAGAGGAAGAGGCACAGGTGCTTCATCATGTTCGACGTGCACCCTCCTAAGTACAAAACAGTCCTGTCGCACGTGTTACATTTCGCCGATATTTCATTTTTTTTAGTAAAATAAAGCCACACTTCGACCGCCGACGCCCGCTATCCATGCTTGACGGACTCGCTCGGCTACATAGGCTCGGCTATGCTAACACTTCCGGCGGTGGGCGCTTCTTCGTTGGTGTTCAGCGGCTTCTTCTTCCGGTCGGCGGACTTATTCTTTTTTTCCGGTCGGCGGACTGGGTATCGAAACTAGGAATCGAAATTTAAACTTTTGAACGATTCCGGGAGAATCGGAAAATTAGTCCCGGTTCCAATCGATACTCGATACGCAACCCTACTTACATATGCCTGTGATATGATTCTTTCATTTTGTACAACTGTTTGTTTATGTAAAACTGTTTGTTTATTTTGTTGACCACTGACCGAATAAATGATAAACTAGCTGTTGAGAACCTGACCTTTACGTTTATATGTTTGTATCCTTACAAAGCATCCGGAGAGTATTCACAGCGCTTCAATTTTTCCACGTTTTTTTTTATGTCACGGCCTTATTCCAAAATGGAATGAATACATTTTTGTCCTCAACCTTCTACAGACAATACCCCATAATGACAAAGTGGGGAAAAAAAAAAAAGACAAAAATAGCAAGTATTCTCAGCTTTTGCTCAATACCTTTGGCAGAAATTACAGCCTTAAGTCTTTTTTGAATACGATGCCACAAGCTCGGCACACCTACACTACCGTTCAAAAGTTTGGGGTCACCCAAACAGTTTTGTGGACTAGCCTTCATTTCTAAGAACAAGAATAGACTGTCGAGTTTCAGATGAAAGTTCTCTTTTTCTGGCCATTTTGAGCGTTTAATTGACCCCACAAATGTGATGCTCCAGAAACTCAATCTGCTCAAAGGAAGGTCAGTTTTGTAGCTTCTGTAACGAGCTAAACTGTTTTCAGATGTGTGAACATGATTGCACGAGGGTTTTCTAATCGTCAATTAGCCTTCTGAGCCAATGAGCAAACACATTGTACCATTAGAACACTGGAGTGATAGTTGCTAGAAATGGGATATTGCACCAAAAACCAGACATTTGCAGCTAGAATAGTCATTTACCACATTAGCAATGTATAGAGTGTATTTCTTTCAAGTTAAGACTAGTTTAAAGTTATCTTCATTGAAAAGTACAGTGCTTTTCCTTAAAAAATAAGGACATTTCAACGTGACCCCAAACTTTTGAACGGTAGTGTATCTTTGGGCAAGTTTCGCCCATTCCTCTTTGCAGCACACCTCAAGCTCCGTCAGGTTGGATGGGAAGCGTTGGTTTTCATCCAGGATGCAATGTGCACGAGGCGCATGCTGCATCCAATCACCTGCACTGCAAGAAGTCCGTGTTCAAAAACAAGAAGACAAGATAGCACTATTTCTATTGGTATTCATATTGCTCCATTTTTAGTGTAATAATGCTCATTGTCATTTCTGTATTTTTTTTTAAAATTTTCGCTAACTGCTTATTTGCTATTACTTTTACCATCATATTTGTACATGTCGTATTTGCTGATGTTGCTCTGTTGTTGTTGTTGTTGTGTTTGCTGTTGTTGTTTTTGTCTCTCTGTCTAATCCCCCTCTTGTCCCCACAATTCCCCCCTCTGTCTTCCTTTTTCTCTCTTTCTATCCCCTCCTGCTCCGGCCCGGCTGCACCAAATGATAATATAAATACATTTAATAAAGTCAAAATACAAGTAAGGCAACAAGAGAAGTATCCTACACTTCTCTTTTGTAAAGTAAATCTGAACAGCCGATATGGGCATCTACATCTGCTATATGATTTGCCCGAGAAGCTGGGCAGGACATTATTTAAAAAAAAATAAAAATAAAAAAAAAATAAAAAAAAATAGGGGTATTTTAGTTGAACTAAGCAAAATTATCTGCCAATAGAACAAGAAAATTTGGCTTGTCAAGACTTTCCAAAACAAGTAAAATGAGCTAACCTCAATGAACCCCCAAAATACCTTAAATTAAGTAATTCTCACTAATAACAAGTGCACTTTTCGTGGTAGAAAAAAACCAGACCTTTTTGCTCAATATGTTGAAAAATATTCTTAAATTAAGTAAATGTTAGTGCCATAATCTTGACATAATGATATACGCTCGGCATTACATTTCTTGGAACCAGCAAACTTATACTAAAAACTAATTTATTGTTCTTAATGGAAAGGCAACAAGGCAACATCTTGTTACTCTCGGGGTCTCCTAGCTGCATTTTTCCATGGATAACATGACATCATCGCGCCAAGTGCGTGCTCTTTCACTCAATTACTGCGCATATACACAGCCCGGCCCCCGCCCCAAAATGTTTTAATTGTAATTTTGAATAATTTATCTGAATGTGCATGAACTATTTCTGTTCAAAATTGTTTGAAATGTTAAATGTTTAACTATTAACTGTCAGTTTACTGCACTGTGCCAACTGTACTACTACATGAGTACGTGTTTTCTATTGTTGCATTGGAAATAAAACGGCAAAGTCCATTTGGCTGTCATCTTTTCAATTTTTTTTCATTTCATTTTTAATTTATCTCCTTCGTTGATGTGCATCTTTGATAGACAATTATAACACAATTATTCAGTTACACCGTTACACACCAATGCCTGAGAAGGAGCAGGATGAAGAAAAATCTTATATTTTCCTGCCCCCTTCAACATAATACATAGTCGTACTTAATGATATGTGAACCAACAATTGCATCCAAATATAACGAAAACAAAACAAAACAAACACAAGTGCAAAACTTCATGAAGTACAAACCGAACAAAACAACAAAAGAAGTAATATACACCTCACGGGATGATACAAAACAAATACAAAACCAGGCAAAAAACAAGTAAATTAATAAATATAAAGCAAAATGTAAACACTTATGGCTGTCCATATGATTTTATTGTTCTGTCTTTATATATTTTTTTCAATTGGAATATATTTTTACAATCTTTTATCTCATTATAAAGAGAATTCCATAGTTGAACCCCCACCACTGATATACACATTTGTTTTAAAGTTGTCCTTGAATACTGATGTTGGAAATGACCTTTTCTTCTATGCTCTTCATTCTCAGAAGTGATGACAAACATTTTTTGTACATTTGCTGGTAATGTTTTGCTTTTAGCCTTAAACATGACACGTAATGTCTGTAACTTTACTAGCTCCTGTAATCTCAATAAACCTGAATTAATGAATAACATCTGTTTTAATTATGAGACACAATTGTGTCAAAGTCATGATTTTTCTTTTTTCATCCTTGAAATAAGAAATGATTACTTTAAAAAAGTAGTTTTATACTTGTGAGTGTTGATGACGTAGCTTTGCAACAGTTGATATTCTAGTTTCAAGCATGTTTTACTCAATATAGGTCAGTGTTTTTCAACCTTTTTTGAGACGAGGCACCTTTTTGTCATAAAAAAAATCCGGAGGCACACCACCAGCAGAAAACTTAAAAAAATGAACTCCACCAAGTCGTCGTGTCTTATTTTGAGTGCGTTGGTGTCCTCCTGTGTGTAGTGCTTTAGTTTTTGTCTTGCTTATTTTGGTGGCCCTTCCTGTTTTGCCGGTGTTCCTTTGAGCGCTATTCCGCGCACCTGCTTTGTGTTAGCAAGCAAGGCTATTTACGTTGTTGCTATCCTTCTTTGTGTGGCCATTGTTGATTGTTGACTTTGTGGACACCGTAAGTTTTTGCTGTCGTCCAGCATTCTGTCTCTGTTTACTTTGTAGCCATTGTTGCGTTGACCAGCATTCCTCCAATGGGGAATTCAAATTGCTAGTCTCTCCCAGATTCTTTTTATGGCAATATGCTGTTGTTTATATTCAATCACCAGGCAGAAGTTGGTATTTTGTGGTTTATTCTCCAAGCTTAGAGGACAAACCTGAGACCAATCCAGCACACCAGCGTTCCCCAGCCCGGTCCAGATCGGTCTACCAAAACCCCGGAACTCCTGTCTACTTCCTCCTTCTCCTGTCCCCCCCCCCCCCCCCCCCCTGCTGTTTCCCCAGTCTAGCTGTGCTCCGTATCTCAGGAATGTAATGGCAGTCTCAACAAAGACAGCACTCTGACTCTAACCAAGGACACTCGAATCCAAGCACTTTGTACCACACGAGACATTAGCTGATGTAAATATGACTATAGGAGTTTTTAGAAAGAAGTAACACTTAAATATGGATATGGCTTCCAACACCATGCAGTTCAGTTTGACTTTTGTTTTGCGTAGCCTTTTCCTTTCGTTCATTTTGGGTTCAAGCATGACATACCCGTTTTACCTGCACCCTGCCTCCCGCTGTGGTCTGCATATCGGGATCACAACAAACCGTCCTCGTCTCACCCGACACATTCCGACTTTTACAAAGCAATGCTGCCACCTGCTGACATGGAGTATTACGTGGTTGCCCTGCCGAGTTTTACGCAGCACAGACACTACGCAACGGCACATTATTGGCAGATTGTAATTATTGATTTGCCAAAAATATTTTTGGGATGAATTAGGTCAGGGGTCGGCAACCCGCGGCTCTAGAGCCGCATGCGGCTCTTTAGCGCCGCCCTAGTGGCTCTCTGGAGCTTTTTAAAAAATGTATGAAAAATGGAAAAAGATGAGGGGAAAAAAAAAAGTTTTTGTTTTAATATGGTTTTCGTAGGAGGACAAACATGACGCAAACCTCCCTAATTGTTATAAATCACACTGTTTATATTAAACATGCTTCACTGACTTGAGTATTTGCTGAGCGCCGTTTTGTCCTACTAATTTTGGCGGTCCTTGAACTCACCGTATAGTTTGTTTACAAGTATAACTTTCTCCGACTTTCTAGGACGTGTTTTATGCCACTTCTTTTTCTGTCTCATTTTGTCCACCAAACTTTTAACGTTGTGCGTGAATGCACAAAGGTGAGTTTGGTTGATGTTATTGACTTGTGTGGAGTGCTAATCAGACATATTTGGTCACTGCATGACTGCAAGCTAATCGATGCTAACATGCTATTTAGGCTAGCTATATGTATATATTGCATCATTATGCCTCATTTGTAGCTATATTTGAGCTCATTTAGTTTCCTTTAAGTCATCTTAATTCAATTCATAACTCATGACACAATATGGCTTTTAATTTTGTGCGGCTCCAGACAGATTTGTTTTTGTATTTTTGCTCCAATATGGCTCTTTCAACATTTTGGGTTGCTGACCCCTGAATTAGGTGAAGTTGCATAATTTCCCACGGCACACCAGACAATATCTCAAGGCACGCTAGTGTGCCGCGGCACAGTGGTTGAAAAACACTGATATAGGTCTTCAAATCTCAGCAACAAGCTGTAATATCTTACTGAGATCATTTAGGACCAAAACCCTTAAAACAAGTAAAACACTCTAACATAAAATCTACTTAGTGAGAAGAATTATCTTATCAGACAGAAAATAAGCAAATATCACCCTTATTTGAGATACTTAATCTCACTTAGGTTTCAGTTTTTGCAGTGTGACTATCAAAACAAATTGATATATGTGAGCTGAAAGAGCATCTACAACAACTTCTAAGTTTTTTAAGTGAATTTGTTAAATTTGAACACGATTGCTCAGTCAGTGATTTCTAAAACCGAGACAAAAGAGCAAAAGGTTCACAGAAATGTGCATTTTCAGACTGATACTAACACTGAAATGCTTGCCTCTAACACCCCTATATATACATATATATGTATCTATATATATGTCTTAATTAGATTATCCAAAAAATAGTGCTCGATACCGTGGTAGAGCGTAATATGTATGTGTGGGAAAAAATCACAAGACTATTTCATCTCTACAGGCCTGTTTCATGAGGGGTTTCCTCAATCCTCAGGAGATTTTAATGGAAGCATTCACATACCATGGTTTATATAGGGCACAGAGCGGGTGGGTACAGGCAGGCGTGGGGGCGTGGTGATTGACTCATGTGTTACCTAGGAGGTGTTTCCTTAACCGTCAGAGTTGTCATCCCTCAACAAGCGCAGCGAAATTGTATCAGCATGCCGTCACAGAAGGAAACACCTCCTAGGTAACACATGAGTCAATCACCACGCCCCCACGCCTGCCTGTACCCACCCGCTCTGTGCCCTATATAAACCATGGTATGTGAATGCTTCCATTAAAATCTCCTGAGGATTGAGGAAACCCCTCATGAAACAGGCCTGTAGAGATGAAATAGTCTTGTGATTTTTTCCCACACATACATATGTATCTATATATATATATCTCATTGAAGTCAATACAGGAGACCCTTATTCATTCTGCTCCATTATTTTATGTGACTGTTGCGTTCAATGTGACTTGTTTCTGTGGTAAACTGAAGTATCTTGATGTCAAATATGTCAGTTTTATGTCAAATAAAAGCTATAACTGTCTGCCATTTGGGGTTCTAACCTAAAATAGGCCACATATTTGTTGGCTGACTGTGTGTTTGTGCAATGAAGTAATGACGGGAGTCTTGTGTCTGGTCATAAGACCTGTGACTGGTTTTGACCCCTTCCTATCTGGAGCACGAGACAACTCTCATTCATTATTCTATTAATTACGGAATATTGCATTATTCAGTGTCTTATCACTTTATAGCATTTCAATATTTTCCCAAGCAAAAGGGAACACATCGCTGCCATCAACTCGACTATCATGCAAAGTAGAAGAAAGTAAACAAGTCTGTGTGAGGTCGTTCCCATGCAGTCCTTCACATAGCGCTATTAGCTTTAATACAACATTGAAGGCCTACTGAAATGACATTTTTTTATTTGATAGCAGATCCATTCTATGTGTCATACTTGATCATTTCGCGATATTGCCATATTTTTGCTGAAAGGATTTGGTAGAGAACATTGACGATAAAGTTCGCAACTTTTGGTCGCTGATAAAAAAAGCCTTGCCTGTACCGGAAGTAGCGTGATGTTACATTTCCCCATTGTTTACACCAGCAGCGAGAGAGATTCAGACAGAGAAAGCGACGATTACCCCCATTAATTTGAGCCAGGATGAAAGATTCGCGGATGAGGAACGTGAGAGTGAAGGACTAGAGTGCAGTGCAGGACGCATCTTTTTTTCCGCTCTGACCGTAACTTAGGTACAAGCTGGCTCATTGGATTCCACACTCTCTCCTTTTTCTATTGTGGATCACGGATTTGTATTTTAAACCACCTCGGATACTACCGTATTTCCTTGAATAGCCGCAGGGGCGCTAATTAATTTAAAACCTCCTGTCACTCCGGCGCTTACCAGAAGCCTGCGGGATGGCCAAGCATGCGCTAATTAATTTAAAACCTCTTCTCACTCCGGCGCTTACCTTATCATGAAAAGCACATTTAATAAAAAAAACGTTATTATTGTCTTACCTTTAGGTATAAATGAGTCCATGCCAGCTCCTTTTGAAGAAAAGCATCGATATAGAAGTCTTCCTTATCTTTCTTCAGTTTTAAAAGTCTCTCTGTCTCCATGGAGATCTTCCTTTTAAGTATTACCTCCTGCTTCGATTGAAAGTCCAGTTTAGAAAACTGTTTTATTTTAGATATGTAATCCTCCATGGTAAAAGTCCAAGCAAACAATGGCTGCGCTGCCGGTTGTCTTCTTCTGCAGCACTCTTCTGCAGTACCAGCAGTCGCAAGAAGGATCACTAGCGCCCTCTACCACCAGGAGGCGGGAGTCATTTAATGACTCATATTTGACCCGGGCGGAAGTGCCAAGCGTGCGCTAATTATTTTGCGAAACGAGTGTGACCCGGCTGTAATTCGAGGCATGCGAATACCATATTCCCGGCGCCAATTCAAGGAAATACGGTATATCCTCTTGAAAATGAGAGTCGAGAACGCAAAATGGACATTCACAGTGACTTTTATCTCCACGACAATACATCGGCGAAGCACTTTAGCTACGGAGCTAACGTGATAGCATCGGGCTTAACTGCAGATAGAAACAAAAGAAATAGGAAGGATAGACAGAAAATCAACAATACTATTAAACCATGGACATGTAACTACACGGTTAATGCTTTCCAGCTTGGCGAAGCCTAGCAATGCTGTTGCTAACGACGCCATTGAAGCTAACTCAGCGACGGGACCTCACAGAGCTATGCTAAAAACATTAGCTATCCACCTACGCCAGCCAGCCCTCATCTGCTCATCAACACCCGTGCTCACCTGCGCTCCAGCGATCGACGGCGCGACGAAGGACTTCACCACGATCATCCGTGCGGTCGGCGGCTCGCGTCGGATAGCGCGTCTGCTATCCAAGTCAAAGTCCTCCTGGTTGTGTTGCCGCAGCCAGCTGCTAATAAACCGATCCCACCTACAGCTTTCTTCTTTGCAGCCTCCATTGTTCATTAAACAAAATTGCAAAAGATTCACCAACACAGATGTCCAGAATACTGTGGAATTTTGGGATGAAAACAGAGCTTTTTTGTATTGTATTCAATGGTGTCCGAATACTTCCGTCGTCATACATAGACGTTTTCAACCGGAAGTTTAGCGGGAAATTTAAAATGTCACTTTATAAGTTAACCCGGCCGTATTGGCATGTGTTGCAATGTTAAGATTTCATCATTGATATATAAACTATCAGACTGCGTGGTCGCTAGTAGTGGCTTTCAGTAGGCCTTTAAAAGACTGGCTCATTTAATTAGATTACAATTTTATTTTTTTTCATGTGTATCTTTTATCTCTGATCTTACTTAAAAACTCCCCCTTTTAATGATTCAAAACGGCAACGCTAAATCTGGACGCCGATGCCAAAGGCTGAAGCTTTTTTGGGCATATTTGTGGATAAATCCTGCTGAACACTTGAAGAAAACCTCAAAGAGCATCCAGACTGGTGCTCCGTGTTGTTTACCCCTAAAAGCAACAGTCATGCGATGGCTTTAAACTCTCAATGTAATTGATTCACGGACCGAATCACGAGGTTCTGTTTTAGTCGATACATTTCACAGGGAAAAAAAAACCAACCTTTTGGTGTGAATCCGAATAAAATAACATATTTCGAATAGACTTGGGTGTATTTTACACTACGAACCTCATGTTATGAGGTAGATTTTAATGGATATGATATCAGTGTTTGGCGTTATTTAAGACATTATTTATTTATGATACGCTTCATCGCCAACAAAATGCAATGTTATCTTCTCGGGGCCTCACTTGAGCTACACCCCCCCAAAAAAATGGAATCGAAACCAAGTCATACATTTTTTAGCAATGCTGCTTCAGTTGGAAAAACAAACACTTGCACAAAAAAAACCAAAACATGACACCTAAGCAGAAGAAAGTGTACACTAAATATACCACTATAAATACAATCAGCTACATAAATTAAACAGAAATGACATTAGAAAATTATAATAAACCACAACTGTTTTGAAGAATTAACATATTGTACAAACCCCGTTTCCATATGAGTTGGGAAATGGTGTTAGATGTAAATATAAACGGAATACAATGATTTGCAAATCATTTTCAAGCCATATTCAGTTGAATATGCTACAAAGACAACATATTTGATG
>NC_084739.1:7693008-7755508 GCF_033978785.1 Entelurus aequoreus | reverse complement strand
AAAAACGTAGGTGAGAAGGAAAGGCGAGCTTATGCAATATATTACATCCAAAATAACAAGTCTGCTGAATAGATTATCACATGGTTCTTGGTTCGGTTACTGGCTTTCAGGAGGGCGGTTAGCATAAGCGATATGAAGTTCTGCTTAATGGCGGCGAATGCATGTCGTGATGGCGTGCGTGCTTCACGTCAAAAGATTTTGCGTCTCACGGGAACTGCGAGCGTGGGAGAGGATATCGCGGACGTGGACGTTGACACGAAACACACCTCGTCAGTCCATGGCGGCGATCTCCGCTTTCCCGTATGGTCGTTGACGTCATCATGGCGGCCCGATTCCCATTTTCCTTCTGATCATTGCGGCCGCACTGTTGAAATTTTGCGAGGGCACGTTCTGTTTCTCGGCATTTATTTGGTAGTCGCTGATCCTTTGAAAATGTTGTTTCCACCTGCAGGATTGGGGCTGAACTACTGGAATCCGCATTACAGCACTTTCATTAGTGACAGGTTTATATCATGTTTTGGTAATTGTTTTTAGTAGCAACAAAGGACATTGATCCGTTACAGTGATCCTGTTTGGTAATGTACACTACCGTTCAAAGGTTTGGGGTCACCTAAACAATTTTGTGGAATAGCCTTCATTTCTAAGAACAAGAATAGACTGTGGAGTTCCAGATGAAAGTTCTCTTTTTCTGGCCATTTTGAGCGTTTAATTGACCCCCACAAATGTGATGCTCCAGAAACTCAATCTGCTCAAAGGAAGGTTGGTTTTGTGGCTCCTGTAACGAGCTAAACTGTTTTCAGATGTGTGAACATGATTGCACAAGGGTTTTCTAATCATCAATTAGCCTTCTGAGCCAATGAGCAAACACATTGTACCATGAGAACACTGGAGTGATAGTTGCTGGAAATGGGCCTCGATACACCTATGTAGATATTGCACCAAAAAGCAGACATTTGCAGCTAGAATAGTCATTTACCACATTAGCAATGTATAGAGTGTATTTCTTTCAAGTTAAGACTAGTTTAAAGTTATCTTCATTAAAAAGTACAGTACTTTTCCTTCAAAAATGAGGACATTTCAATGTGACCCCAAACTTTTGAACGGTAGTGTATGTCCATCCATCCATTTTCTACCGCTTATTCCCTTCGGGGTCACGGGGGGCGCTGGAGCCTTGGTAATGTATGTATTTTTTGTAATTTTATTTTGTATGCCCCTATATGGACCCCAGGAACCCTTTGGCGTCAGCTAATGGTGTTCCATTCAGTAAACAATAAACAATAAACAGTAAGGGTGTAACGGTACACAAAAGTTTCGGTTCGGTACGTACCTCGGTTTAGAGGTCCCGGTTCGGTTCATTTTCGGTACAGTAAGAAAACAACAAAATATACACTTTTTGGTTATTTATTTACCAAATTTGTAAACAATGGCTTTATCCTTTTAACATTGGGAACACTATAACAATTAAGCCCACGTTAATCAACATTAAACTGCCTCAAATTGTTGCTCAGATTAAATAAAATGACAAAACTTTTCTTCTACATATAAAAAGTGCAACATTAAACAGTTTCAAGTCAACTCATCATGCTTAATTTATTACAGCATTTGGGAAAGTTGATTTTTATTATGTAAATGTTATATTGTTATCAACATGTGATAGCAGGGACCCTGCCATTCAAAACTAGGCTACTCCATTACTAATGATTCATGTAACTAAAGCTGAAAAAATAGTACAATAGCATCAGGAGAGACTATTCATCCCTGAACACCATGGAGTTCATGTAGGCTTAATGATGCACTTACATTATTATATCAACTATCAGAGACAGAAACTCTTCATTTAACATAATGTCAATCAACACAGAAAAACGTAAAGTGAAATAACAGACAGACAGGGCTTTGCTGTCCGTAACACACACACACACACACACACACACACACACACACACACACACACACACACACACACACACACACACACACACACACACACACACACACACACACACACACACACACACATGCACACACACACACACACTGCAAAATGAGCTAATGTTACGCTAAAAGCGAATTAGCCTTCACCTCAAGCCAGGACTGCGAGCGAGCTGAGCTGAAGTTTATATTTCTTTAGCTTAGCTTAACATGTTCGTGTGGAAACTCGTTCGGTACACCTCCGAACCGAACCGAACCCCCCGTACCGAAACGGTTCAATACAAATACACGTACCGTTACACCCCTAATAAACAGTGCAGTGAATTTCATCTGGCGCTAAAATGCTGGTGATAGCCGTTTAATTCTTTGATCGACCGCAAGGAAAATTAACAATTTTACCATTAAAAATATAAACATTTTTCATTTAGCATTTATATTTTTAAATTGCTACTTTTCACGGTATTTTCCATGTACTTTATTTTTCGGACTATAAGGCGCACTTAAAATCCTTGCATTTTCTCAAAACTCGAAAGTGCGCCTTATGTACAGAATAATTTTGGTTGTGCTTACCGACCTCAACGCTATTTTAGTTGGTACATGGTGAAATTATAAGTATGACCATTAGATGGCAGTCACACATAAGCGATACGTGTAGACTGCAATGTGATAGCAGTCACACATAAGAGATACGTGTAGCATACTTGCCAACCCTCCCGATTTTCCCGGGAGACTCCCGAATTTCAGTGCCCCTCTCGAAAATCTCCCGGGGCAAACATTCTCCCGATTTCCACCCGGACAACAATATTGGGGTTTAGCGTCCTCTCTCACCTGAAAAGGAGACTATTATATATGTCTCCGTTATCCATAGGTTTATCTATAACCCATAAAGTTGGCAGGCTTGGAGCTATTTCTCAGCGTGTGTTTATTCCAGCCGGCACGTTAATACACTGACACACAACATCCGGATTCCCATCATGCATTGCTTCGAAACTACGGCAAGTAGTAATGTCCAAAAAACATAACAGAGACGAAGCAGAAGAACGAAGAAGAGACACGGCGACGACGAGTAAGAAGAAAATCTCCCGAATTCGGAGGTGTCAAGGTTGGCAAGTGTGGTTGACGATCCTTTTAAAATGTTGCTGCCACCTGCAGGATTGGAGCTGAACTACTGGAATCCGCATTACAGCTCTTTCATTAGTGACGGGTTTATATCATGTTTTTTTTTTCTTTGATCGACCACAAGGAAAATTAACAATTTTACCATTAAAAATATATTTTTTTTCATTTACCATTTATATTTCTAAATTGTTACCTTTTCATGGTATTTTCCATGTACCGTATTTTTCGGACTATAAGGCGCACTTAAAATCCTTTCATTTTCTCAAAACTCGGAAAGTGCGCCTTATAACCCGGTGCGACTTAATGTACGGAATAATTTTGGTTGTGCTTACCGACCTCGAAGCGATTTTTTTTTTTTTTTTTTTTTTTTTGTATATGGTGAAATGATAAGTGTGACCAGTGGATGGCAGTCACACATAAGAGATGTGTGTAGACTGCAATATGAGTCAAGAAAACACCAAAATTGTGTACGTCCCATTGAAAAATATAGAACATTACACACAGCGCTCAAAAGTATATCAAACTATTTTAGTACGACTTTGGTAAGCTAGGAAGCCGCACCGCTTGATGGATCGTACGGGTATTATTATGGTGTGTGTATAAGGTAAGACATATTATCTGCCGTTTTGTTTCTCAATATTATGCAAAAGCAACTTTTCTTACCTTCTGGTACCTGTTGATGTGTATTTGGGATCTGCATAAGTCCTGAAAAACGGCGCGCGCTTCCGCCTTTGTAGTCACCGTAGTCGATAAGCTGCTTCTTTTTCTCTATCTTCTTGTTATTGGACATTCATCCTCCGCTGTTGCCATTTCTAATATAAAGCAGTGTAAAGTTCTTACTTATATATGTCAGTAAACTGGCCATGAAAGCGCTAAAACATACCGGTGTAGTGAGTTTACATTATTCACCCAAGGAACTTTGGTTGTGCTTACTGACTTCGAAGCTATTTTAATTGGTACATGGTGAAATTATAAGTATGACCAGTAGATGGCAGGCACACATAAGCGATACGTGTAGACTGCAATGTGACTGAAGTAAACAACAACACAATGTTACATGTTCCATTGAAAATATAGAACATTAAATACGGCGCTCGAAAATCCATCAAGATGTTTTAGTACGACTTTGGTAATCTATGATTGGTGAGTAGACATCTAGCAAGCTTTGACAATTAAATCAAGCAAAATATTATGTATATTTTTGGTCAATTGTCTTCAGTTTTGACAAACATCTTTCACACTCCACTCAATTGAATCCTGTTTTTCTGCTCCGTCTTCATCCCGAATGAGGTCATGTGACTTTGCATTGATTTATCGCTTTTGGGTATGGAAATCCATGGCGTTCAACCTGAGATTGACAACACGTGTCAGTCTTCCCTGCAGTCGAAGGGTGTCTCAGCGGGCCAATGAAACGTCTCCTCTTATCCCGGCTAACCTCGGAGCCTGCCTCCCCGCCTCGTTCCTGGCAGCCGCGGAAAAGCTCTTTGTTTTATGTAAATGGTGATTGATGACACGTCTGGCTCAGCCGGCAGTTTTTGACAAAAAGTATTGATGGCTGCGCTCAGTAAAGTGTTAGTCCAGGTGACAGAGCAATCCATTTTCGACATGAGCCCGGAATGAAAGCGAGACAGGCGGAGAGACTTGAATTTACATGTTTGGAACTCCAGTTCCAAGACTTAGGCTTTGAGGTAGGATTTACAACGTTTTTTAGTGTCCTGAGTCTCTAAAAATACTACGGCATAAATTTGCTGCTGTGTTAACTTCACTGTGAGAGACATTTTATCCAAGAGGAGACTGAGGGCCGCTGAAGTGAAGTGGAGGCTGTGGCTAAGGCCTGGTGTTAGTATTGGTATGCCCGTATATTTCTGTATTTGTCTCCACTTTTAAGGAGGCAACATTTTATCCAAGAGGAGACTGAGGGCTGCTGAAGTAAAGTGTAGGCTGTGGTTAAAGCATGGTGTTAGTATTAATATGCCCATATTTTTCTGTCTTTGTCTTCACTTTTAAGGAGGCACAGTCTTATCCAAGAGGAGACTGAGGGACGCTAAACTAAAGTGGAGGCTGTGGCTAAGGCATGGTGTTAGTATTGGTATGTCCGTATTTTTCTGTCCTAACCTTCACTTTTAAGGAGGCAAAATTGTATCCAAGAGGAGACTGAGGGCCGCTGAAGTAAAGTGGAGGCTGTGGCTAAGGCATGGTGTTAGTATTGGTATGCCCGTATTTTTCTGTCCTTGCTGTCACTTTTAATGATGCAAAATTGTATCCAAGAGGAGACTGAGGGCCGCTGAAGTAAAGTGGAGGCTGTCTCTAAAGCATGGTGTTAGTATTAGTCTGCCCATATTTTTCTGCCTTCGTCTCCCTTTTAAGGAGGAAAAATTGTATCCAAGAGGAGACTGAGGGCCGCTGAAGTAAAGTGGAGGCTGTGGCTAAGGCATAGTGTTAGTATTAGTATGGCCACATTTTCCTGACTTTGTCTTCACTTTTAAGGAGGCACAGTCTTATCCAAGAGGAGACTGAGGGACGCTAAACTAAAGTGGAGGCTGTGGCTAAGGCATAGTGTTAGTATTAGTATGCCCATATTTTTCTGTCCTTTCCTTCACTTTTAAGGAGGCAAAATCTTATCCAAGAAGAGACTGAGGGACGCTAAACTAAAGTGTAAGCTGTGGCTAGGCTAAAGCATGGTGTTAGTATTAGTGTGCCCATATTTTTCTGTCTTTGTCTCCTCTTTTAAGGAGGCAAAATTGTATCCAAGAGGAGACTGAGGGCCGCTGAAGTAAAGTGTAGGCTGTGGCTAAGGCATAGTGTTAGTATTGGTATTGCCCGTATTTTTCTGTCCTTGCCTTCACTTTTAAGGGGGCAACATTTTATCCAAGAGGAGACTGAGGGCCGCTGAAGTAAAGTGGAGGCTGTGGCTAAGGCATAGTGTTAGTATTAGTATGCCCATATTTTTCTGTCTTTGTCTCCACTTTTAAGGGGGCAACATTTTATCCAAGAGGAGACTGAGGGCCGCTGAAGTAAAGTGGAGGCTGTGGCTATTGGTATGCCCGTATTTTTCTGTCCTTGCCTTCACTTTTAAGGAGGAAAAATTGTATCCAAGAGGAGACTGAGGGACGCTAAACTAAAGTGGAGGCTGTGGATAAGGCATGGTGTTAGTATTAGTCTGCCCATATTTTTCTGCCTTCGTCTCCCTTTTAAGGAGGAAAAATTGTATCCAAGAGGAGACTGAGGGCTGCTGAAGTAAAGTGGAGGCTGTGGCTAAGGCCTGGTGTTAGTATTGGTATGCCCATAGTTTTCTGTCCTTGCCTTCACTTTTAAGGAGGCAACATTTCATCCAAGAGGAGACTGAGGGCCGCTGGAGTAAAGTGGAGGCTGTCTCTAAAGCATGGTGTTAGTATTAGTCTGCCCATATTTTTCTGCCTTCGTCTCCCTTTTAAGGAGGAAAAATTGTATCCAAGAGGAGACTGAGGGCCGCTGAAGTAAAGTGGAGGCTGTGGCTAAGGCATAGTGTTAGTATGCCCATATTTTTCTGTATTTTTCTCCACTTTTAAGGAGGCAACATTTTATCCAAGAGGAGACTGAGGGCCGCTGAAGTAAAGTGGAGGCTGTGGCTAAGGCATAGTGTTAGTATTAGTATGACCACATTTTTCTGACCCTCTCTTCACTTTTAAGGAGGCACAATCTTAACCAAGAGGAGACTGAGGGCCGCTGAAGTAAAGTGGAGGCTGTGGCTATCGTTTATCGCGGCCAATTGGTTCCAGGCCTGACCGTGGTAAACACATTTCTACTAAATAGGACTATTGATGAATCAAATATTTTCATAGTTTATATCAAGATTTGACTGGAAGAATTAAAAAAACGGTTATTGGTTGTATTACCCAAAATAGCACACCGTTCAAACATCGGGTCTCATCTAAAGAAGTAAGTGGCTAACTTATTTGTTTCGCGGCAATGTGCCTTCAACTGTGAAGAAGTCCCTTCGAGCGTGTGCCGAGATTAGTCCTGCTCTACCCACACACTTTCACAAAAAATGGATTTAGGACAAAGCTACGAACAATGGGAACACTCTCCCTGACCACCTGAGGGTACCACAGACTGTGGATGCTTTTAAAAAAGGCTTGAAAGCCCTTCTTTTTTTTTTTTTTTAGATATATGCATACTAGTTATAGCTATTTGGCTGTTCTAGTTTTTATTTGTATTTATTTATTTTTATATTTTTATTTATTTTTTAATTTTTTTAATACACTATAGCACTTTGAGATTGTTTACTCAATATAAAGTGCTTTTTATAAATACAATCTATTATTATTATTATTATTATTATTATTTAAACGACTTTTAATGTGGGCTCGGCGACTACTATCTATGGCAATGGAGGAGACGGTGAAATGATAGGCAAGTAATAACAGTAGGTCAGAAATGTGTGAATGATACTTTAGCAATGTTGGCTCGGGTTGTTGTGTAGCTAGCTTTGCCTTCTAATGTAAGACAACGACGTCGGCGTCCTCTGGCAAAATAAAGAACGATTGTCCTAAAAACTACTTGTAATAAACACGTGTACATGTCTAGGATTAGAAAGTTCGATTTGTGTGTAGTTCCAGACCTTCCTCGTTTTCGTCCGCCAGCATCGCCTCTTTCCGTCAACAAAACATGTTGATGTTGTGTTGTGGTGAAAGTCCCTCAAAACAGATGGCTGGTGGCTGTCATCGATGTCATTGTGCACAATAAAAGTAAGAAAGTTAAAAAAAGACTACAACAAAAAAGCTGATGGGAAGCTCATCGGTGTTCTTTTACATGCAACAATTACTTCTCAAAAGGGACTTGAAAATTGGTCTGTAAAACATAATCTATGCACTTTTCCCTAAAGAACCACCATTATATCTTATGTAGGACACTGAGGTGTTTTAATTGTATTAAAACATTCATATGACGACCCATTTAAAGGAGAGCTAGCTTCACAATCATTATGAGAGACAATAACACATGTCTTTTTTAAGTCACTACAAGGAGAGAGAGAGAGATAGGTTCTAAAGCAGGGGTCACCAACGCGGTGCCCGCGGGCACCAGGTAGCCCGTAAGGACCAGATGAGTCGCCCGCTGGCCTGTTCTAAAAATAGCTCAAATAGCAGCACTTACCAGTGAGCTGCCTCTATTTTTTTTTAATTGTATTTATTTACTAGCAAGCTGGTCTCGCTTTGCCCGACATTTTTAATTCTAAGAGAGACAAAACTCAAATAGAATTAGAAAATCCAAGAAAACATTTTAAAGACTTGGTCTTCACTTGTTTAAATAAATTCATTATTTTTTTTACTTTGCTTCTTATAACTTTCAGAAAGACAATTTTAGAGAAAAAAATACAACCTTAAAAATGATTTTAGGATTTTTAAACACATATACCTTTTTACCTTTTAAATTCCTTCCTCTTCTTTCCTGACAATTTAAATCAATGTTCAAGTAAATGTATTGTTTTTATTGTAAAGAATAATAAATACATTTTGATTTAATTCTTCATTTTAGCTTCTGTTTTTTTGACGAAGAATATTTGTGAAATATTTCTTCAAACTTATTATGATTAAAATTCAAAAAATGTATTCTGGCAAATCTAGAAAATCTGTAGAATCAAATTTAAATCTTATTTCAAGGTCTTTTGAATTTTTTTAAATATTTTTGTTCTGGAAGAAATAATGATTTGTCTTTGTTAGAAATATAGCTTGGTCCAATTTGTTCTATATTCTAACAAAGTGCAGATTGGATTTTAACCTATTTAAAACATGTCATCAAAATTCTAAAATTAATCTTATTTAGGAAAAATTACTAATGATGTTCCATAAATTCTTTTTTTAATTTTTTCAAAAAGATTCAAATTAGCTAGTTTTTGTCTTCTTTTTTTCGGTTGAATTTTGAATTTTAAAGAGTCGAAATTGAAAATAAACTATGTTTCAAAATTTAATTATCATTTTTTTTCGTGTTTTCTCCTCTTTTAAACCGTTCAATTAAGTGTAAATATCATTAATTATTAATAATAACATAGAGTTAAAGGTAAATTGAGCAAATTGGCTATTTCTGGCAATTTATTTAAGTGTGTATCAAACTGGTAGCCCTTCGCATTAATCAGTACCCAAGAAGTAGCTCTTGGTTTCAAAAAGGTTGGTGACCCCTGATCTAAAGCAAAGTATGTGTAAATAAAGCTGTCGTCACTCTCCAATCGCCGAATGCAGTCGCTGTCCAAAGCATTGCATCACTCGGGAGTCTAGAAGTCGGCACCACGCTGACATATTTATAAAAAAAAAAAAAAAATTTAAATAAAGTTTGAACCCTGTGCAGCGTTTCTGGGTGTTGTTGTTTCTGGGTGTTGTTGATAAATGGCTATCGCTTTGCATATTAACGTTTTAACTTGCACTTACAGATGTAGCGACGGCGTGTAGTTACTGACAGTGGTTTTCTGAAGTGTTCCTGAGCCCATGTGGTGATATCCTTCACACACTGATGTCGCTGTTCGATGCGGTACCGCCCGAGGGGTCGTAGATCCGTAATATCATCGCTTACGTGCAGCGATTTCTTCAGATTCTCGGAACATTTTGATGATATTACGGACCGTAGATGGTGAAATCCTTAAATTCCTTGCAATAACTCATTGAGAAATGTAAGGCTGCAACTAACAACTAATTTGATAATCGATTAATCTGTCGATTATTACTTTGATTGATCGATTAATAATCGGATAAAATGTTGTAAATGTTTGTAAATGTTGCAGTTTATAAATAAAGGTTTTTAAAAATTTTTTAAAAATTTTAAAAAATAAAAAATAAATAAAAAAGTAGCCTCTGCACATGCGCATAGCATAGATCAATGAATCAATGACTAAATTAATCGCCAACTATTTTTATAATCGATTTTAATCGATTTAATCGATTAGTTGTTGCAGCCCTAGAGAAATGTTCTTAAACTGTTCGACAATTTGCCCACGCATTTGTTCCCAAAGTGGTGACCCTCGCCACTACCTTGTTTGTGAATGACTGAATGGAAGCTGCTTTTATACCCAATCATGGCACCCACCTGTTCCCAATTCGCCTGTTCACCTGTGGGATGTTCCAAATAAGTGTTTGATGAGCATTCCTCAACTTTCTCACTTGTGCCAACTTTTTTGAAACATGTTGCAGGCATCAAATTCCAAATGAGCTAATATTTGCAACAAAAAAAAAAACAATTTCCCAGTTGGAACGTTAAATATCTTGTCTTTGCAGTCTATTCAATTGAATATAGGTTGAAAATTATTCGCAAATCGTTGAATTTTCTTTTTTTTTACGATTTACACGTGTCAACTTCACTGGTTTCCGGGGTTTGTATATCGTTTTCTAAAATATACAGGTATTAACTACAGTGATTGTGTATAAAAGCAGCTTCCATATAAAAAAAGTTGGCGATTAATTTAGTATATCGCCAAGCCTCAGTCCATTTTTAGTTGGAAATCCACGCAACTTACTATATGAGGCCCCAGATACTAGAAATAGTACCTGGGGGTTGAGACGAGTAGGTACCGTGCGGTGGAGAACATGAAAAGAAATAGTCTCTGAAGACATATCGGCCATAAAAACGTCAAAAGTTTATGTGCTGCATGCACTTTTGCGCTCAATATCGTTTGACTAATGCAGCCAACTTATGCGCTATAGAAACCGTACACCTCCGCATGTACTCTCGAATCCGATACGTCCAATGGGGCTCGCGGCGCAAATGTGAACTATCCCGAAAAGCGGCGCTGACGTGTGTCTTGAAGGCAGATTTAACAGATGCTTCAAGGGGACCTTAACTCCTGAAATCCCGCTGTCCTGCACCCAGCGCCCCACCCTCTAACCGCTGTATAAATAGATTGTCTTGACAGGGTAATTCATCTCCGGCCATGAAAACATCAGCTTTAAAAGACAGCTCAGCTCAGACCCCGCGCTTGTTAGGGGCCAGATCAGCAGCCCAGATGCCTGGGATGTAAACTCATGAAGAGAAGATTAATTTATCTGTCATCCCTGACTTTGACAGTTGTTGTAAATTTGACTCTGGCTTGCGCTCATGGAAGGGGAGGGCGTGTGTGTGTGTGTGTGTGTGTGTGTGTGTGTGTGTGTGTGTGTTCTTGTATTTCTACCCTTCTGGAGACATCAACAAGGAAAAGTAGCGTCCACATGAGGACCGGTGAACAAGTGAGGACATAAATCATGGTCCCAATACATAAAACCATTGCAGTGTTTCCCATAAACTGCCAAGATACCTGTGGCGGTGGGGGCGTGGTCAACATGACATCATCAATTAATTTGCATAATTTACTACAATGATAGGATTTTCTCTAAAAAGGCTCAAAAAATGTATACTTACTAATTAATAATAACAGTTTTGTTTTAAACGTCCATCCATCCATCCATTTTACAATATAATTACAACACTTTATGTACATATTTATATACAGATTTGAACATTAAGTTATTCACTGAAATATGTTTATTAATTGTGGTTCTTACAAAAAATATATCTTATAAAAAATATAAAAGTGCATACTAAATCATTTGACTTTAGCCTACTACTACAACCATATTATTTACCAGCAACATAAAGTGAAACAGAGGCAGAGGTGTCCTGCCACAGTCAGTAACAAATAAACAGAAAACAGTAGTGGTCAAATACAAATAAGGCAACAAGTTAAAGTTAAAGTACCAATGATTGTCACACACACACTAGGTGTGGTGAAATTTGTCGTCTGCATTTGACCCATCCCCTTGATCACCCCCTGGGAAGTGAGGGGAGCAGTGGGCAGCAGCGTAGCCGCGCCCGGGAATCATTTTTGGTGATTTAACCCCCAATTCCAACCCTTGATGCTGAGTGCCAAGCAGGGAGGTAATGGGTCCCATTTTTATAGTCTTTGGTGTGACCCGGCCGGGGTTTGAACTCACAACCTACCGATCTCAGTAAAGTAAATCTGAACAGCCTATATGGGCATCTACATCAACTATATGATTTGCCTGAGAAGCTGGACAGGACAAAAAAAATGAATGAATAAATAAATAAAAAAAATGAAATAAATATTTTTGTTTTATTTTTTTTATTTCTGGCGGACGTAATTCTTTCGTGGCGGGCCGCCACAAATAAATGAATGTGTGGGAAACACTGATAATGTCTCATTTGCACCCCTGGTGGTGAAATCTATCAAAATTAGGGTGGTCCCAAAAAGGAGGGATTTTTTTCAAATTGACTGTGTCGGTTTTAAAAGTGCTCCACTTCTGGTCAACCAACATATGAAATAACAAGTTTGTGTAAGAAATTGAAATGCGCCTCCTTTGGCCAAAATGTATTTTTTTTAAAAATTACAATTACAAACAAAAAATAAAAATCAATTAACTAAAAGCAGTTTTTTCCCACAATATGTTTACTTTTTAAAAAATTTTTTTTTTATAAAATTGGGAACCATTTCTTATATTCTTTCTGTTTCTGTAATATTGCAATATTTTTTTTCGGAAAATTAGGACTTTTTATGTCAAATGATTACTTTTTAATGCAAAATGGTGACATTTGTCATATAAAATTCTGACTTATCGCAATACTGCCAATTTTTTGTTGTTCTTGTAAAATAGTGACATTTTTGGAGTAAAATTATGACCTTTGTCATAATTTTGCCAAGTAAAATTATGATTATTATATTATTGCCAAATTAATAGTTTTCTTACAAAATTGACTTTTGTCAAGTAATATTAGGACTTTTAAAAATGTTTAAATTTTTTTAAGCCTTTCTTGTAAAATTGTGACTGAGTAAAATTCCAACTTTTAACATATTGCACAGATGTTCAGTTTTTCTTGTAAAATTGTAACTTGCATTGAGTAAAATTAGGACTTTTATTATAACACCGCCAAAATTCTAAGTTTTTCTTGTGAAATTGTGAACTTTTTCTTGTGAAATTCCCACTTCTTTTTCACAACAAGCTTTTTTATATTTGCCATGTATGTATATATTATTAATGCTGTAAATACAACACATTATATATCTAGAAAGGGTATTGTTGAATTGCGACTGTTGAGTAAAATTCCAACTTTTATCATAATATTGCACACATGGTCAGTTATTCTTGTATAATTTTGACCTGCGTTGAACAAAATTATGACTTTTTCAAAAATGATACTGCCAAAATTCAGTTTTTCTTGAAATTGTGGCCTTTTTCTTGTGAAATTCCAACACATTTTTCAGAGGTCTCAAGAAGGTAAGAAATACACAAACGTGTGTGTGCGAATGCGTGTGTGTGTGTGTGTGTGTTAGTGTGTGTGTGGAGTGAAAATATGAAGAGTGGTAGGTGGAATTAACGAGTGAGGGTTGTGCTAAAAATTCAAACATATACTATTGACAAGGTGTTGATGCGTCTACACAAACTCTGTATTCACAGCATATCCCGTGGCCATTTCCCCTCCAAACCGTCTTTAAAAAAAAAAACAAAAAAACAAAATCAATCAATCAATCAAAGTGCTCCCCCTCTGGCCAACATATGTAATAACAAGTGTGTGTAAGAAATTGAAATGCGCCCCCTTTGGCCAAAATTTATTAAACAAATTAAATATGTATATAGAGACATACTGTAATAACTTGAAGTAAATAGTGACGATTAAAAACCAATTACAATCACAAAATAAAATAAAAATTAAAATTTCTCAGTGTCGACTTTTTTCTTATAAAATTGGGAACAATTTCTCATATTCTCTGTTTATGTAATGTTGCAATATTTTCACGTAAAATGATAACTTTTTAATGCAAAATGGAAACATTTATCATATAAAATTCTGACTTATCGCAATACTGCCAATATTGTAAAATAGTGACATTTTTTGAGTAAAATTATGAAATTCCGATTATTGTTATAATATTGCCAAAATTGTAAAGTTTCCCTATAAAATTGTGACTCTTGTCGAGTAAAGTTACGACTCTCTTCGCAAAATCGCCAAAATGTTAAGCTTTTTCTTGTAGAATTGCGACTGTTGAGTAAAATGCCAACTTTTATCATAATATTGCACACATGGTCAGTTATTCTTGTATAATTTTGACCTGCGTTGAATAAAATCACGACTTTTTTCTAAATAATACTGCCAAAATTCTGTTGAAATTGTGGCCTTTTTCCTGTTAAATTCCAACACATTTTTCAGAGGTCTCAAGAAGGTAAGAAATACACAAACGTGTGTGTGTGGAGTGAAAATATGAAGAGTGGTAGGTGGAATTAACGAGTGAGGGTTGTGCTAAAAATTCAAACATATACTATTGACAAGGTGTTGATGCGTCTACACAAACTCTGTATTCACAGCATATCCCGTGGCCATTTCCCCTCCAAACCGTCTTTAAAAAAAACAACAAAAAACAAAATCAATCAATCAATCAAAGTGCTCCCCCTCTGGCCAACATATGTAATAACA
The DNA here is from genome assembly GCF_033978785.1 of Entelurus aequoreus. Taxonomy (NCBI): domain Eukaryota; kingdom Metazoa; phylum Chordata; class Actinopteri; order Syngnathiformes; family Syngnathidae; genus Entelurus; species Entelurus aequoreus. The sequence goes on along the minus strand of NC_084739.1, from coordinate 7,741,033 downwards.
CGTGTGTGTAAGAAATTGAAATGTGCCCCCTTTGGCCAAAATTTATTAAACAAATTAAATATGTATATAGAGACATACTGTAATAACTTGAAGTAAATAGTGACGATTAAAAACCAATTACAATCACAAAATAAAATTAAAATTAAAATTTCTCAGTGTCGACTTTTTTCTTATAAAATTGGGAACAATTTCTCATATTCTCTGTTTATGTAATATTGCAATATTTTCACGTAAAATGATAACTTTTTAATGCAAAATGGAAACATTTATCATATAAAATTCTGACTTATCGCAATACTGCCAATATTGTAATATAGTGACATTTTTTGAGTAAAATTATGAAATTCCGATTATTGTTATAATATTGCCAAAATTGTAAAGTTTCCTTATAAAATTGTGACTCTTGTCGAGTAAAGTTACGACTCTCTTCGCAAAATCGCCAAAATGTTAAGCTTTTTCTTGTAGAATTGCGACTGTTGAGTAAAATTCCAACTTTTATCATAATATTGCACACATGGTCAGTTATTCTTGTGTAATTTTGACCTGCGTTGAATAAAATTACGACTTTTTTTCTAAATAATACTGCCAAAATTCTCTTGAAATTGTGGCCTTTTTCTTGTTAAATTCCAACACATTTTTCAGAGGTCTCAAGAAGGTAAGAAATACACAAACGTGTGTGTGTGGAGTGAAAATATGAAGCGTGGTAGGTGGAATTAACGAGTGAGGGTTGTGCTAAAAATTCAAACATATACTATTGACAAGGTGTTGATGCGTCTACACAAACTCTGTATTCACAGCATATCCCGTGGCCATTTCCCCTCCAAACCGTCTTTAAAAAAAACAACAAAAAAACGAAATCAATCAATCAATCAATCAAAGTGCTCCCCCTCTGGCCAACATATGTAATAACAAGTGTGTGTAAGAAATTGAAATGCGCCCCCTTTGGCCAAAATGTATTAAACAAATTAAATATGTATATAAAGACATACTGTAATAACTTGAAGTAAATAGTGACGATTAAAAACCAATTACAATCACAAAATAAAATAAAAATTAAAATTTCTCAGTGTCGACTTTTTTCTTATAAAATTGGGAACAATTTCTCATATTCTCTGTTTATGTAATGTTGCAATATTTTCACGTAAAATGATAACTTTTTAATGCAAAATGGAAACATTTATCATATAAAATTCTGACTTATCGCAATACTGCCAATATTGTAAAATAGTGACATTTTTTGAGTAAAATTATGAAATTCCGATTATTGTTATAATATTGCCAAAATTGTAAAGTTTCCTTATAAAATTGTGACTCTTGTCGAGTAAAGTTACGACTCTCTTCGCAAAATCGCCAAAATGTTAAGCTTTTTCTTGTAGAATTGCGACTGTTGAGTAAAATTCCAACTTTTATCATAATATTGCACACATGGTCAGTTATTCTTGTATAATTTTGACCTGCGTTGAATAAAATTACGACTTTTTTCTAAATAATACTGCCAAAATTCTCTTGAAATTGTGGCCTTTTTCTTGTTAAATTCCAACACATTTTTCAGAGGTCTCTAGAAGGTAAGAAATACACAAATGTGTGTGTGTGGAGTGAAAATATGAAGAGTGGTAGGTGGAATTAACGAGTGAGGGTTGTGCTAAAAATTCAAACATATACTATTGACAAGGTGTTGATGCGTCTACACAAACTCTGTATTCACAGCATATCCCGTGGCCATTTCCCCTCCAAACCATCTTTAAAAAAAACAACAAAAAAACAACAACATTCAAGATGGCGGGCCGCATAAGGAACGCAAAGGAGGAAAAAAAGAGGAGCGGTGGTGGTGTCAGGCGAGCCATTTGGCGTGTGATTGATGGCAGCAGGCAAACCATGCGGCGGCCATGTTCTCTGATCTCCACCGAATGCTCGAGTCATGCCTGGCGCGCCCGGAGGAGAAACGGGAGAACTTCTTTCCTTGCCAGACGATATATTTCTCTCAGAAAATAGACGTAGAGTTTGCACGGGGTGTGTTAATCATTGGAGGAGAGGATGGCTGTACTCGACGTGAAGAAGTAAATCAAGTTTAGCCAAACATTCTTCAGAGACGTCAATCTCGTTTTTAGGGTGGTCGACCCGAGTGAAAACAACGCAAAGCTCACGTTGGCGGATTCTGTTTTCTGGTGCGTTTCCACGGCTGTCAGGCATCGTAGGTGCCTGCTATAAATCCTGGCGACAGCCTTCATAATTACGACCTATACGAACGTGGAAGCTAGATTTATCTACAGGGCACGTCCGAGCTCTTGTTGACGTTCTGTTTGGATTTGTTATTGGCGGTGTCTTTGCTGTAACTATGGCGACAACATTTCCACACAGAAAACCCTTAATTTGGCCTAAAGTTACGATATTTTCAGAATTGTCGCCTTTTGTAAATCCGCCTTTTACAGGGCGCAGACAGAAGCTGTTTGGAAAATAACTACATACCATACCAACTTTATTTATAAAGCCCTTTTAAAAACAACCACAGTTGAAGAACAAAGGGCTGTACTAGGGCTGGGCGATATATCGAATATACCGTATTTTTCGGACTATAAGTCGCAGGTTTTTTCATAGTTTGTGCGACTTATACTCAGGAGCGACTTATGTGTGAAATTATTAACACATTACCGTAAAATATCAAATAATATTATTTAGCTCTTTCACGTAAGAGACTTAGACGTATAAGATTTCATGGGATTTAGCGATTAGGAGTGACAGATTGTTTGGTAAACGTATAGAATGTTTGATATGTTATAGCTTTTTGAATGACTCTTGCTATAATATGTTACGTTAACATACCAGGCACGTTCTCAGTTGATTATTTATGCGTCATTAGGGATGATGTTTGGTAAGAAATTATCGAGTTCGAGCCCATTATCGAATCCTCTTATCGAACCGATTCCTTGTCGATTCTCTTATCGAATCCAGATAGGTTGTTGTATATGGAAAAAAAACAACAATATTTGGTTTAACAAAAGCTCACTTTTATTTTATAAAAAATAAATAAATAAATAAACACTGACTGTTACCCCCCTAAAAATATATATATATATTGACTGTTGTTACCCAAAGTATATTATGTGGGATTTTTCAGAAAAACAAATAAATACAGTAACACAAAAACAACCTGTCTCTGTGATCACTATAGGTGTATAAATAATAATATAGTGTTAAATAAAATCAGTCCCTTGAGCACAAAACTGAAAATAATACAGCTCTCCAAAAAGTGCACTTCTGCTGCTGCTGGAACATACCAACTACACACACTATGACACTAAGAACACCACAGTCATCAATCAACAATTCTTCCCCCCTTACATGAGATGTCGAACATCATCCCTATGCGTCATATAACGTACACTTATTCAGCCTGTTGTTCACTATTCTTTATTTATTTTAAATTGCCTTTCAAATGTCTATTCTTGGTGTTGAGTTTTATCAAATACATTTTCCCCAAAAATGCGACTTATACTCCAGTGCGACTTATATGTTTTTTCCCTTCTTTATTATGCATTTTCGGCAGGTGCAATTTATACTCCGGAGCGACTTATACTCCGAAAAATACGGTACTTGTTTTTCAGAATTGTTGCCTTTTGTAAATCCGCCTTTTACACGGCGCAGACAGAAGCTGTTTGGAAAATAACTCCATACCATACCAACTTTATTTATAAAGCCCTTTTAAAAACAACCACAGTTGAAGAACAAAGGGCTGTACTAGGGCTGGGTGATATATCGAATATACCGTATTTTTCGGACTATAAGTCGCAGGTTTTTTCATAGTTTGGCCGGGGGTGCGACTTATACTCAGGAGCGACTTATGTGTGAAATTATTAGCACATTACCGTAAAATATCAAATAATATTATTTAGCTCTTTCACATAAGAGACTAGACGTATAAGATTTCATGGGATTTAGCGATTAGGAGTGACAGATTGTTTGGTAAACGTATAGAATGTTTGATATGTTATAGCTTTTTAAATGACTCTTGCATAATATGTTACGTTAACATACCAGGCACGTTCTCAGTTGGTTATTTATGCGTCATTAGGGATGATGTTTGATAATAAATTATCGAGTTCGAGCCCATTATCGAATCCTCTTATCGAACCGATTCCTTGTCGATTCTCTTATCGAATCCAGATAGGTTGTTGTATATGGGAAAAAAACAACAATATTTGGTTTAACAAAAGCTCACTTTTATTTTATAAGAAAAAAAATTAATAATAATAAAAAAAAATATATTGACTGTTACGCCCCTAAAAAAAAAAATATATATATATATATATATATATATATATATATATATATATATATATATATATATATATATATATATATATATATATATATATATATATATATATATATATATATATATATATATATATATATTGACTGTTGTTACCCAAAGTATATTAAGTGGGATTAACCAGAAAAACAAATATATACAGTAACACAAAAACAACCTGTCTTTGTGATCACTATAGGTGTATAAATAATAATATAGTGTTAAATAAAATCAGTCCCTTGGGCACAAAACTAAAAATAATACAGCTATCCAAAAAGTGCACTTCTGCTGCTACTGGAACATACTAACTACACACACTATGACACTAAGAACACCACAGTCATCAATCAACAATTCTTCCCCCCTTACATGAGATGTCGAACATCATCCCTATGCGTCATATAACGTACACTTATTCAGCCTGTTGTTCACTATTCTTTATTTATTTTAAATTGCCTTTCAAATATCTATTCTTGGTGTTGAGTTTTATCAAATAAATTTTCCCAAAAAATGCGACTTATACTCCAGTGCGACTTATACATGTTTTTTTCCTTCTTTATTATGCATTTTCGGCAGGTGCAATTTATACTCCGGAGCGACTTATACTCCGAAAAATACCGTACTTGTTTTTTAGAATTGTTGCCTTTTGTAAATCCGCCTTTTACAGGGCGCAGACAGAATCTGTTTGGAAAAGAACTACATACCATACCAACTAGTTATTTGAATGACTCTTACCATAATATGTTACGTTAACATACCAGGCACATTCTCAGTTGGTTATTTATGCGTCATTAGGGATGATGTTTGATAAGAAATTATCGAGTTCGAGCCCATTATTGAATCCTCTTATCGAACCGATTCCTTATCGATTCTCTTATCAAATCCAGATAGGTTGTTGTATATGGAAAAAAACCCACAATATTTGATTTAACAAAAGCTCACTTTTATTTTATAAGAAAAAAAATAAAAATTAAAAATAAATAAATATTGATTGTCACCCCCCTAAAAAAAAAATAAAAAAATATTGACTGTTGTTACCCAAAGTATATTAAGTGGCATTTTTCAGAAAAACAAATAAATACAGTAACACAAAAACAACCTGTCTCTGTGATCACTATAGGTGTATAAATAATAATACAGTGTTAAATAAAATCAGTCCCTTGGGCACAAAACTGAAAATAATACAGCTCTCCAAAAAGTGCACTTCTGCTGCTATTGGAACATACTAACTACACACACTATGACACTAAGAACACCACAGTCATCAATCAACAATTCTTCCCCCCTTACATGAGATGTCGAACATCATCCCTATGCGTCGTATAACGTACACTTATTCAGCCTGTTGTTCACTATTCTTTATTTATTTTAAATTGCCTTTCAAATGTCTATTCTTGGTGTTGGCTTTTATCAAATAAATGTTCCCAAAAAATGCGACTTATACTCCAGTGCGACTTATATATGTTTTTTCCCTTCTTTATTATGCATTTTCGGCAGGAGCGACTTATACTCTGGAAAAAACGGTATATATGTGTGTATATGTATATACATATGCATGTATTTGTGTGTGTATGTATGTATGTATGTATATATATATATATATATATATATGTGTATGTGTGTATATATATGTGCATGTGTGTATATATATGTATATGTGTGTGTATATATGTATATATGTGTGTATAGATAATTATGTGTATATACTGTGTATAGCAACATTTCATTCGGGACAGTCTCTCAATTTTTTTCGCTTGTTTCTGCTGCAGACGAGCTTCCAAACGGAATCTCACATGAAAGCAAATCAGTTAAATTTGGCTGTAATTCATCAGAACAACCCCTCGCATGTCTGATTGGACCTGGGGGAAGTGACAAATATAGCCTGGGAGATATTGAGCTTTTATTGTAGATTAGCATGCTAATAGGCTTTGATTTGACAGACCTCGCTTTCCCCCCGGAGAGAGCCTCGAGCCAAGCGGGTAAACAGGACACACAAAAAAAAGTGGGGGGGGTGGCGGTTTGCCCGGGATGAGAAAAGGGTAAGTCGGTGGGTCGGGAGGGGTGAAGAAAGGCTAGTGATTGAGGTGGTTTGGAGAAGCGTGGAAGATATTGCTAATTAGCATGTGGAAGAAGAAAAGCTCCTGACAGAGGAGGTAACCCAGTCATGATAAATATGGTGACTTAGCAGCCTCTCCTCCTCCTCCTCCTTTTGTCTGTCAGAGCCCACAGCTGTGGACTTAAGGACTCCTTTCACCTAGGAGGAAATCAAAAGATAATCCCAAGTTTGATGTTGGGGAGCAACTTTAGAGCCGGAGAGCGGGTGGGGTAACGGGGTCACGGGTGTAAAAGGGGGCAATGAGTTTAAGCTGTAAACCCTTGACAAAAAAAAGCTTCTGACATTGTCATTTCCTCCGAGATCTCTCCGAGTGTTTTTGGAAAGGCTGCGAGGCCCGCCTTCATGCTCGCCAAGAAGAATAGAGAGATAAGCAAAGTCACTGGCTTCTCTTTAAATGCTACATTTAATTTCCCCCCAAGATGCAATCCTCTTACCGTGTTTACCCAATAAAGTCCCTGTCGAATAGGTACCCACTTTTTGACTGACAGAGTCTTTCTTGTAGCTTACCACCCCAATTGTTGCCGTTCGCACAACTTTTGGCTTCTTATTGCAATCGGATAACGACCCAACAAAGTCTTCGGTTTCTACAATGAGCTGATCTCCAGGTAGAAAAGTTGGGAAGTGGGACACAACTTCTAAACGGTACTTTTTGCGGAGGATCCCAGTATTGTTAACGATAGTTCTAGTCGGCTTTAGCTTTATCAAATGGAATAAAAACGGTCTTGACCATCAGTTTTGGATCTGAGGACAAAGTACCTGTGGTGTTCTAATGGTGACAGCTGACCTGGCGGTGATTGGATTAACTGTTACGGATGCGGTTGATGGCACGATTCCAGAATGCACAGAATGCTTACCACCCCAATCGTTGCTGTTCGCACAACTTTTGGTTCTTTTTGCAATCGGATAACGACCCAACAAAGTCTTTGGTTGTTACAATGAGCTGATCTCCAGGTAGAAAAGTTGGGATGTAGGACACAACTTTTAAAGGGTACTTTTTGCGGAGGATCCCAGTATTGTTAACGGTAGTTCTAGTCGGTTTTAGCTTTATCAAACGGAATAAAAACGGTCTTGACCATCAGTTTTGGATCTGAGGACAAAGTACCTTTGGTGTTCTAACGGTGACAGCTGACCTGGCGGTGTTTGGATTAACTGTTACGGATGCGGTTGATGGCGTGATTCCAGAATGCACAGAATGCTTACCACCCCAATCGTTGCCATTCGCACAACCTTTGGCTTCTTATTCCAATCGGATAACGACCCAACAAAGTCTTTGGTTGCTACAATGAGCTGATCTCCAGGTAGAAAAGTTGGGAAGTGGGACACAACTTCTAAATGGTACTTTTTGCGGAGGATCCCACTATTGTTAAGGGTAGTTCTAGTCGGTTTTAGCTTTACCAAATGGAATAAAAACGGTCTTGACCATCAGTTTTGGATCTGAGGACAAAGTACCTGTGGTGTTCTAATGGTGACAGCTGACCTGGCGGTGATTGGATTAACTGTTACGGATGCGGTTGATGGCATGATTCCAGAATGCACAGAATGCTTACCACCCCAGTTGTTGCCGTTCGCACAACTTTTGGCTTCTTATTGCAATCGGATAACGACCCAACAAAGTCTTTGGTTGCTACAATGAGCTGATCTCCAGGTAGAAAAGTTGGGATGTAGGACACAACTTTTAAAGGGTACTTTTTGCGGAGGATCCCAGTATTGTTAACGGTAATTCTAGTCTGTTTTAGCTTTATCAAATGGAATGAAAACGGTCTTGACCATCAGTTTTGGGATTTGAGGAAAGTACCTGTGGTGTTCTAACGGTGACAGCTGACCTGGCGGTGCTTGGATTAACTGTTACGGATGCGGTTAATGGCGTGATTCCAGAATGCACAGAATGCTTACCACCCCAATCGTTGCCGTTCGCACAACTTTTGGCTTCTTATTGCAATCGGATAACGACCCAACAAAGTCTTTGGTTTCTACAATGAGCTGATCTCCAGGTAGAAAAGTTGGGAAGTGGTACACAACTTCTAAATGGTACTTTTTGCGGAGGATCCCACTATTGTTAACGGTAGTTCTAGTCGGTTTTAGCTTTACCAAATGGAATAAAAACGGTCTTGACCATCAGTTCTGGATCTGAGGACAAAGTACCTGTGGTGTTCTAACGGTGACAGCTGACCTGGCGGTGATTGGATTAACTGTTACGGATGCGGTTGATGGCACGATTCCAGAATGCACAGAATGCTTACCACCCCAATCGTTGCTGTTCGCACAACTTTTGGTTCTTTTTGCAATCGGATAACGACCCAACAAAGTCTTTGGTTGTTACAATGAGCTGATCTCCAGGTAGAAATGTTGGGATGTAGGACACAACTTTTAAAGGGTACTTTTTGCGGCGGATCCCGGTATTGTTAACGGTAGTTCTAGTCTGTTTTAGCTTTATCAAATGGAATGAAAACGGTCTTGACCATCAGTTTTGGGATTTGAGGAAAGTACCTGTGGTGTTCTAACGGTGACAGCTGACCTGGCGGTGCTTGGATTAACTGTTACGGATGCGGTTAATGGCGTGATTCCAGAATGCACAGAATGCTTACCACCCCAATTGTTGCCGTTCGCACAACTTTTGGCTTCTTATTGCAATCGGATAACGACCCAACAAAGTCTTTGGTTGCTACAATGAGCTGATCTCCAGGTAGAAAAGTTGGGATGTAGGACACAACTTTTAAAGGGTACTTTTTGCGGAGGATCCCAGTATTGTTAACGGTAATTCTAGTCTGTTTTAGCTTTATCAAATGGAATGAAAACGGTCTTGACCATCAGTTTTGGGATTTGAGGAAAGTACCTGTGGTGTTCTAACGGTGACAGCTGACCTGGCGGTGCTTGGATTAACTGTTACGGATGCGGTTAATGGCGTGATTCCAGAATGCACAGAATGCTTACCACCCCAATCGTTGCCGTTCGCACAACTTTTGGCTTCTTATTGCAATCGGATAACGACCCAACAAAGTCTTTGGTTTCTACAATGAGCTGATCTCCAGGTAGAAAAGTTGGGAAGTGGTACACAACTTCTAAATGGTACTTTTTGCGGAGGATCCCACTATTGTTAACGGTAGTTCTAGTCGGTTTTAGCTTTACCAAATGGAATAAAAACGGTCTTGACCATCAGTTCTGGATCTGAGGACAAAGTACCTGTGGTGTTCTAACGGTGACAGCTGACCTGGCGGTGATTGGATTAACTGTTACGGATGCGGTTGATGGCACGATTCCAGAATGCACAGAATGCTTACCACCCCAATCGTTGCTGTTCGCACAACTTTTGGTTCTTTTTGCAATCGGATAACGACCCAACAAAGTCTTTGGTTGTTACAATGAGCTGATCTCCAGGTAGAAATGTTGGGATGTAGGACACAACTTTTAAAGGGTACTTTTTGCGGCGGATCCCGGTATTGTTAACGGTAGTTCTAGTCTGTTTTAGCTTTATCAAATGGAATGAAAACGGTCTTGACCATCAGTTTTGGGATTTGAGGAAAGTACCTGTGGTGTTCTAACGGTGACAGCTGACCTGGCGGTGCTTGGATTAACTGTTACGGATGCGGTTAATGGCGTGATTCCAGAATGCACAGAATGCTTACCACCCCAATTGTTGCCGTTCGCACAACTTTTGGCTTCTTATTGCAATCGGATAACGACCCAACAAAGTCTTTGGTTGCTACAATGAGCTGATCTCCAGGTAGAAAAGTTGAGAAGTGGGACACACAACTTCTAAAGGGTACTTTTTACGGAGGATCCCAGTATTGTTAACGATAGTTCTAGTCGGTTTTAGCTTCATCAAATGGAATAAAAACGGTCTTGACCATCAGTTTTGGATCTGAGGACAAAGTACCTGTGGTGTTCTAACGGTGACAGCTGACCTGGCGGTGCTTGGATTAACTGTTACGGATGCGGTTGATGGCGCGATTCCAGAATGCACAGAATGCTTACCACCCCAGTTGTTGCCGTTCGCACAACTTTTGGCTTCTTATTGCAATCGGATAACGACCCAACAAAGTCTTTGATTGCTACAATGAGCTGATCTCCAGGTAGAAAAGTTGAGAAGTGGCACACACAACTTCTAAAGGGTACTTTTTACGGAGGATCCCACTATTGTTAACGGTAATTCTAGTCGGTTTTAGCTTTACCAAATGGAATAAAAACAGTCTTGACCATCAGTTTTGGATCTGAGGACAAAGTACCTGTGGTGTTCTAAACTTTGGCCTGCAGTGTAAATGTAGCCTAAGAGTAGCCTAAACACAGGAATAATAAGACAAAACATTCAAAACAGTCATGGTGGATCATGACAATAACGTGTCTATCCCTCCAGTTTAGTTGATAATAAATAAGGTTTATATTATTGGGTAATGACCATCCACCCTATGCAGGTCTTGCATGCACTAAAAGTAAACAACTGCTAAGATAAACAACGTAATTGTCCATGAAAAGGTCCTGGAGTTTGGCACGAGTGCCCGGAAAGGGAATGCATTGATGCTGGTTGTCGTTGAGGGAAATGGCCGTTTTGTGCCAAAATTCCAAGACCTTGCCCTTTGTGACATCTCAAATAATGTCATTCTATGGGGACACAAGATGAATGAATCCATCTATTCATGTTTCATTCCACAAGGATAGCAGGTTGCACAACAGGATGCTGGGAGATAGTCGTCCCATCATGCATATCTGATGGATCTGAGGATTTTGTACAGAAAGTACAAGTAGCCATTTTCCCACCAGTGACTTCTAAACATGGAAAATACTGCTGCAAGTGTGTATGCCTTCACACACTTTTCTATAAAGTGATGACAATGTCAGCGCCAGTGTCAGATTCTTGGCACTTCCCCCCCTAGAAAGTAGTTCTGTAGCCCACAAATTGCCAGGTAGAAGAGCAGCACAGGACAAATTAAGGTGGGTAAAGCCAACTTTCATAGGCAATTATGTTTGTAGTTAAAATAATGCCTTTTTAGCGTACTTAAGTAGCTTTAATAATGAATCTCCAAAATGAAATTGATAAACTCTTGGGGCAAATAATATGGCCATGTAAAAAAAGAATATGAACAGCATTGATGTCTTGTGTAAATTCAGCACCACAGTTTGCTCACAATAGACAGTACACATTTAGGTATTTTTACATGTGAATAATATAAATGCAGTCCATTATACAGCATTATTCACATGTGAATAACATAAACACAGTCTATTATACAGCATTATTCACATGTGAATAACATAAATACAGTCTATTATACAGCATTATTCACACGTGAATAACATAAATAGTCTATTATACGGCATTAGTCACACGTGAATAACATAGTCTATAATACAGCATTATTCACATGTGAATAACATAAATACAGTCTATTATACAGCATTATTCACATGTGAATAACATAAATAGTCTATTATACAGCATTATTCATATGTGAATAACATAAATACAGTCTATTATACAGCATTATTTACATGTGAATAACATAACTACAGTCTATTATGCAGCATTATTCACACGTGAATAACATAAATACAGTCTATTATACAGCATTATTTACATGTGAATAACATAACATAAATATCGTCTATTATACAGCATTATTCACATGTTAATTATATATATACAGTCTATTCAGCATTATTCACATGTGAATAACATACATACAGTCTATTATACAGCATTATTTACATGTGAATAACATAACTACAGTCTATTATGCAGCATTATTCACACGTGAATAACATAACATAAATACAGTCTATTATACAGCATTATTCACACGTGAATAACATAAATACAGTCTATTATACAGCATTATTCACATGTGAATGATATAAATACAGTCTATTATACAGCATTATTCACATGTGAATAACATAAATACAGTCTATTATACAGCATTATTCACACGTGAATAACATAAATACAGTCTATTATACAGAATTATTCACATGTGAATGCTATAAATACAGTCTATTATACAGCATTATTCACATGTGAATGATATAAATACAGTCTATTATACAGCATTATTCACATGTGAATAACATACATGCAGTCTATTATACAGCATTATTCACATGTGAATAATATAAATGCAGTCTATTATACAGCATTATTCACACGTGAATAACATAAATACAGTCTATTATACAGCATTATTCACATGTGAATAACATAACATAAATACAGTCTATTATACAGCATTATTCACATGTGAATGATATAAATACAGTCTATTATACAGCATTATTCACATGTGAATAACATAAATACAGTCTATTATACAGCATTATTCACATGTGAATAATAAAAATGCAGTCTATTATACAGCATTATTCACATGTGAATAACATAAATGCAGTCTATTATACAACATTATTCACATGTGAATAACATAAATACAGTCTATTATACAGCATTATTCACATGTGAATAACATAACATAAATACAGTCTATTATACAGCATTATTCACATGTGAATAACATACATGCAGTCTATTATACAGCATTATTCACATGTGAATAATATAAATACAGTCTATTATACAGCATTATTCACACGTGAATAACATTAATACAGTCTATTATACAGCATTATTCACATGTGAATAACATAACATAAATACAGTCTATTATACAGCATTATTCACATGTGAATAACATAACATAAATACAGTCTATTATACAGCATTATTCACATGTGAATAACATAACATAAATACAGTCTATTATACAGCATTATTCACATGTGAATAACATAAATACAGTCTATTATACAGCATTATTCACATGTGAATAACATAAATACAGTCTATTATACAGCATTATTCACACGTGAATAACATAAATACAGTCAATTATACAGCATTATTCACACGTGAATAACATAAATACAGTCTATTATACAGCATTATTCACATGTGAATAACATACATGTAGTCTATTATACAGCATTATTCACATGTGAATAATATAAATGCAGTCTATTATACAGCATTATTCACACTTGAATAACCTAAATACAGTCTATTATACAGCATTACTCACATGTGAATAACATAACATAAATACAGTCTATTATACAGCATTATTCACATGTGAATGATATAAATACAGTCTATTATACAGAATTATTCACATGTGAATAACATAAATACAGTCTATTATACAGCATTATTCACATGTGAATAACATAAATACAGTCTATTATACAGCATTATTCACATGTGAATAACATAAATACAGTCTATTATACCGCATTATTCACAAGTGAACTGTGGGGAACTCGCATGGTTGCAGTTTGTGTGTCCCCAAGATGCAAGAACCAGGAGGAGGATGTGCAGGTAAGATGATTTTAATTAGCATAAACAGAAAATAAAGCAGTCTTGCAGAATTGTTCCAAACATAGAAGTCTATCATCGAGCACTGAAGAGTGCTCGAGAGAAAACATAAATAGACATATGCTGATTGGCAGCAGGTGTGGACCGGCTGCCAATCAACGGCAGGTGAAGGGAAAACAGTGCTCCGCGGAACAGGAAATTTAACAAAATAAGAGCACTGACCGGAAGTAATACAAAAACCAAGGAGACAAACAGAAAGGAAGTGACCGATCGTCACATGAATAACATAAATGCAGTCCATTATACAGCACTATTCACACGTGAATAACATAAATACAGTATATTATACAGCATTATTCACATGTGAATAATGCTGTATCTTCCAGGATTTAACTTAGGTCACGGTTGAATCTCCTAGATTTTAGTCCCCCCCCCCCCCCTAAAGGCTTCACATCGGGGTTGTACTTTTGATGTTTCCGATAAACTGCGCTTATTCGCGGCTAAATCCTCCCGACAGGACGTTTGGTGTACGTTCCGTAACGCGTTTACGAAGACCGAGATAAGTGCGAATCCACAAAGCGTCGTCCCTTTTTTTTCCGAGTTGAGATTCCTGGAAGCCTCGGAGGAGCCCGTGCTACAAAACAGAAGACAGTAGGGCTTTGACAGCTCCCAGTGTTTAGGGCCAGGGAAATAATTGATAGCAGGCAGCCTGCATCCAAGGTCCTTTAGCAGTAATTGCAAGCAGAATCTGACTCTCTGATCTCACCAGTGGTATTGGCTGTGCCAGGAGAGGCTGCCTCTGACAGATTGCCTTCCTGCAGTAATAACTAAGGCATGTTCCCCCGGTTTCTCACACAAGGCCATACAACAACGCCGCCTCCACCGCAGCCCCCACCACCCCCACCCCCAAAATCATCGCAGATTATTCCGCATGTGTATTTTTCTTTTTCGGCTCACGATGGGATTTTTCTGACAGGACCCTCTTCTGCTAATGGCTTCGCCTCTTAAGAGTACATCTTTTTTTTTGTTGTTGCAAAAAGACAGAAGAAAAAGGACTTTTGTTTCTAATTGCCTTGTGAAAATGTATTAGCCTTAAAAGGATTGACGGAAGTGTGACCGAACCAGCTGGGCTCCCAAAATATTTAAGATTAGAGAGGCGAGGATTTTCCAAACACTTCCCGTTGCCATGGCGCCTGCCCTGAATGACAGCCCTGAAGGCTTTATGGCCTTTTGAGGGATGGTCTTCTCCTTCCTCCTCCTCCATGCCGACTGTCTGCACACGGGGATTTATTGTCAGCTGGAGTTTCCTTGATGGGGTGTAATAATACCGTGTCTTTCACACCCGCTAAGGTGGTAGAATCCCCTCCCTCAGCTGATGAGAGGACCCCCGCGTGCTGCCCCGCTAGTGCCTGTGTTCTCCGCCGCACTCATAAGCCGAGCAGCTCCACCCCATGGCTGTCCAAACAAGGTTTCTCAACAGGCCCCCGCACAT
Source organism: Entelurus aequoreus (assembly GCF_033978785.1). NCBI lineage: Eukaryota > Metazoa > Chordata > Actinopteri > Syngnathiformes > Syngnathidae > Entelurus > Entelurus aequoreus. The sequence continues at coordinate 7,725,759 of NC_084739.1, read as the reverse complement.
CAAAAAGAGCAGCGTGTGGGGGCCCGGGGGGGGGGCAACAGGATGCCGCCTTTACTTGCTTATCACTTTTCTTGTATTTTCTTGGCTTTTGTTGTCTTTTGTGGATCTTTGATGTTGGCTGCATATGCACGACACTTACAAGGAGAAAAGTAATTTCTTTAAAGACTTGAGTCTTATGAGAATGAAGTCATTTAGGGCACGGTACCGGTCCGCGGACCGAATGGTACCGGGCCGCACAAGAAATTTAAAATTAAAAAAAAAAAAAAAAAAAAAAAAAATTTTTTTTTTTTAATTTTTTTTTTTTTTTTTAATGAAATCAACATAAAAAACACGATGTATGCATTATATATCAATACAGTATGCAGGGATACAGTCCGTAAGCACACATGATTGTATTTATTTATGTAAAAAAAAAAAAAAAAAAAAAAAATTAAATACACCCCCCCACCCCCACCGGTCCGTGGGACAAATTTTCAAGCGTTGACCGGTCCGCAGCTACAAAAAGGTTGGGGACCACTGATTTAGGGCATTGAATGTGGTCATTTCACCAGAATAAAGTCGTAAAGTAAAAAAAAAAAAAAAAGAAGAATAGGGCTGTCAAAAATAACGAGTTAACTCATGCGATTAATCAAAAAAAAGTATCGCATTAATCATGAATACAGGTAGATTAATCATGCAAAAGTACGACCTGACTTTAGATAAATTACTTGCATTCAAGTAAAACTTTTTAAAAAGTGTTCCTGGATGACATTTGAACATTGCACTTGTGCCCAAATATTGGGATCCTCTTAATCACTTAAGAGGATCCCATCCAGGGATAATAATTAAAATAAATACAAAAATACAATTAAAAAAATCATAATACTACTTTTATTTTATTTTTTTACAAAAATATACATATTTACTTATTTTTTTCTGACAAAGTAATGATTCTCCATCTCAAAAAATTTGAAGAAATATTTGTCATTCAAAGGGAAAAATATGTTTTGTCCCCCCAAAAAAAGTGGTTTCATTCTCATGGCTTTAAACAACTTAAAAAAACCAACAATATATATATATATATATATATATATATATATATATACTTTTTTTGTGCTGTCAAATTATATATATTTTTTGTTCAGAATAATCAAATAAAGTGATTCAGCATGATTAAGCACGCTTTAATTTGGTTTAATCATGATTAATCACACTTTTAAATGTTGGATTAATCTTGATTATTCACTTACTTGCATCATTTAAATAAAAAAAGAAGAAGAATAGGGCTGTCAAAAATAACGAGTTAACTCATGCGATTAATCACAAAAAAGTATCGCATTAATCATGAATACAGGTAGATTAATCATGCAAAAGTACGACCTGACTTTAGATAAATGACTTGCATTCAAGTAAAACTTTTTAAAAAGTGTTCCTGGATGACATTTGAACATTGCACTTGTGCCCAAATATTGGGATCCTCTTAAGTGATGCTAGTGAGTAATAAACTGTGAATTATCAAGATTACACCAAAATGAAAAAAGTGTGATTAATCATGCTTAATCTAAATTAAAGTGTGCTTAATCATGATTAATCAAATATATGATTATACTGAATAAAAAAAAAATAATAATTTGACAGCACAAAAAAAAGTATATTTTTTATTTGTATTTATTTTTATTTTTATTTTTTAATAAAGTTGTCTAAAGCCATGAGAATACCACTTTTTTTTTTTGACAAAAAGCGTCTTTTTTCCCTTTGGATAATATAAATATTTATTTAAAATGTTTGAGGTGAGGAATCATACAAATTTACTTATTTTTTTCTGACAAATTAATATTTTTGTTAAAAAGTAAAGTAGTATTGTGATTTTTTTTTATTTTTTTTATATATAATATTTTAATTATTATCCTTGGATGGCATTTTAACATTGCACTTGTGCCCAAATATTGGGATACTCTAAAGTGTATTTAAATGATGCAAGTAAGTGAATAATCAAGATTAATCCAACATTTAAAAGTGTGATTAATCATGATTAATCTAAATTAAAGTGTGCTTAATCATGATTAATCAAATATATGATTATTCTGAATAAAAAATTATATATAATTTGACAGCACAAAAAAAGTATATTTTTTATTTATTTATTTATTTTTTAAATTTAATTTTGTTTTAATAAAGCTGTCTAAAGCCATGAGGATACCACTTTTTTTTTTTTTGACAAAAAAGCGTCTTTTTTCCCTTTGGATAATATAAAACATTTTTTAACATGTTTGAGGTGAGGAATCATGCAAACTTACTAATTTTTTTCTGACAAATTAATATTTTTGTTAAAAAGTAAAGTAGTATTGTGATTTTTTTTTTTTTTTTTTAAATTTTTTGTATATATTATTTTAATTATTATCCTTGGATGACATTTTAACATTGCACTTGTGCCCAAATATTGGGATACTCTAAAGTGTATTTAAATGATGCAAGTAAGTGAATAATCAAGATTAATCCAACAGTTAAAAGTGTGATTAATCATGATTAATCTAAATTAAAGTGTGCTTAATCATGATTAATCAAATATATGATTATTCTGAATAAAAAATTATATATAATTTGACAGCACAAAAAAAGTATCTTTTTTATTTATTTATTTATTTTTTAAATTTGATTTTGTTTTAATAAAGCTGTCTAAAGCCATGAGGATACCACTTTTTTTAAATTTTTTGACAAAAAAGCGTCTTTTTTCCCTTTGGATAATATAAATTTTTTTTTAACATGTTTGAGGTGAGGAATCATGCAAACTTACTAATTTTTTTCTGACAAATTAATATTTTGTTAAAAAGTAAAGTAGTATTGTGATTTATTTTATTTTTTTTAATTTTTTTGTATATATTATTTTAATTATTATCCTTGGATGACATTTTAACATTGCACTTGTGCCCAAATATTGGGATACTCTAAAGTGTATTTAAATGATGCAAGTAAGTGAATAATCAAGATTAATCCAACAGTTAAAAGTGTGATTAATCATGATTAATCTAAATTAAAGTGTGCTTAATCATGATTAATCAAATATATGAATATTCTGAATAAAAAAATATATATAATTTGACAGCACAAAAAAAAGTATCTTTTTTATTTATTTTATTTTTTATTAATTAAATTTTTTTTAAATAAAGTTGTCTAAAGTCATGAGGATACCACTTTTTTTTTTTTTTTTTGACAAAAAGCGTCCTTTTTCCCTTTGGATAATATGAATATTTCTTTAAAATGTTTGAGGTGAGGAATCATACAAATTTACTAATTTTTTTCTGACAAATTAATATTTTTGTTAAAAAGTAAAGTAGTATTGTGTTTTGTTTTTTTTTATCCTTGGATGACATTTTAACATTGCACTTGTGCCCAAATATTGGGATATTCTTAAGCGTATTTAAATGATGCAAATAAGTGAATAATCAAGATTAATCCAACATTTAAAAGTGTGATCAATCATGATTAATCCAAATTAAAGCGTGCTTAAAAATACATAATTTGACAGCACAAAAAAAAGTACATTTTTTATTTATTTGTATTTATTTATAAAGTTGTCTAAAACCATGAGAATAAAATAAATATTTCTTTAAAATGTTTGAGGTGAGGAATCATACAAATGTACTTGTTTTTTTATGACAAATTAATATTTTTGTTAAAAAGTAAAGTAGTATTGTGATTTTTTATTTTTTTATTTTTTTGTATATATTATTTTAATTATTATACTTGGATGACATTATAACATTGCACTTGTTCCCAAATATTGGGATACTCTTAAGTATATTTAAATGATGTAAGTGAGTAATAAACTGTGAATAATCAGGATTAATCCAAATTAAAAAAGGGTGATTAATCATCCATCCATCCATTTTTTTTACCGCTTGTCCCGTGCGGGCTCACGGGAGTGCTGGAGCCTATCCCAGTTGCATTTGGACATCGTGATTAATCAAATTATATGATTATTCTGATTTAAAAATACATAATTTGACAGCACAATACGTTTTTTTTGTTGTCTTTTTTGTAAAAGGTTGTCTAAAACCATGAGGATAAAACTTAATTTTTTCCCTGCCAAAAACGGGTCTTTTTCCCTTTTAAATTATAAATATTTCTTCAAATTTTTTGAGGTGGAGAATCATTAATTTGTCAGAAAAAAATAAGTACATTTGTATATTCTTATAAAAAAATTTAAAAAAGTAGTATTGTGATTTTTTTCAATTAATTTTTGTATATATTATTTTAATTATCCCTGGATGACATTTTAACACTGCACTTGTGTCCAAATATCGGGATCCTCTTTCAAGTGTATTTAAATGATGCAAGTGAGTAATAAACTGTGAATAATCACGAATAATCAGAATTTAAAAAGTGTGATTAATCATGAATAATCCAAATTAAAGTGTGATTAATCATGATTAATCAGTTTATATGATTATTCTGAATAAAAAACTATGTATAATTTGACAGCACACAAAAAAGTATCTTTTCTTTTTTTTTTTTACTTGTCAAAGCCATGAGAATAAAACCACCTTTTTTTTTTTTTTTACAAAAAGCATCTTTTTCCCTTTGAATAATATAAATATTTCTTAAAAATGTTTGAGGTCGGGAATCATACAAATGTACTTATTTTTTTCTGACAAATTAATATTTTTATTTAAAACAATACAAGTATTATTGTGATTTTTTTAAAATTTACTTTTGTATAATTATTTTAATTTTCCCTGGATGACATTTTAACACTGCACTTGTGCCCAAATATCGGGATCCTCTTTCAAGTGTATTTAAATGATGCAAGTGAGTAATAAACTGTGAATAATCACGAATAATCAGAATTTAAAAAGTGTGATTAATCATGATTAATCCAAATTAAAGTGTGCTTAATCATGATTAATCAGATTATATGACTATTCTGAATAAAAAACGATGTATAATTTGACAGCACACAAAAAAGTATCTTTTCTTTTTTTTTTTACTTGTCAAAGCCATGAGAATAAAACCACCTTTTTTTTTTATTTTTTACAAAAAGCATCTTTTTCCCTTTGAATAATATAAATATTTCTTAAAAATTTTTGAGGTCGGGAATCATACAAATGTACTTATTTTTTTCTGACGAATTAATATTTTTATTTAAAAAAATACAAGTATTATTGTGATTTTTTTTAAATGTACTTTTGTATAATTATTTTAATTTTCCCTGGATGACATTTTAACACTGCACTTGTGCCCAAATATCGAGATCCTCTTTCAAGTGTATTTAAATGATGCATTCAAGTCAAACATTTAAAAAGTGTTCCGGGATGACATTTTAACACTGCACTTGTGCCCAAATATTGGGATCCTCTTTCAAGTATATTTAAATGATGCAAGTGAGTAATAAACTGTGAATAATCAGAATTAATCCAAATTAAAAGTGTGATTAATCATGATTAATCCAAATTAAAGTGTGCTTAATTTATGGTTAATCAAATTATTTAATTATTCTGAATTAAAAAATAATATATATAATCTGACAGCACAAAAAATGTGTCTTTATTTTATTTATTTATTATTTGTGTGGAAAAAGTTGTCTAAAAATCAGAATAAAACCATATTTTTTTTATTTATTTTTTTTTACAAAAAGCGTCTTTTTCCCTCTGAATAGTATGAATACTTCTTCAAATTTTTTGAAGTGGAGAATCCTTTATGTACATCAAACCCGACACAGCGGTGGTCGTCTCTTGTCTTATTTTTTTTTTTCTTTTAAATCCTGAAGTTATAATCTTAGTTATAGTCAATAGTTTTTGAAACAAAAATAGTTATATATTTTAGTCACCATACCAAATTAAAGTTGTATACATTAGAAAAGAAAACAAATTGAAAAAAGTTTATTATTTAAATTATATGATTATTCTGATTTAAAAATATATATTTATTTATTTTTATTTATTTATTTTTTGGGGAAAAAGTTGTCTAAAACCCTTTTTTTTTTGTTGACATAAAGTGTATTTTTCCCTTTGAATAATATATATAGTTCTTCAAATTTTTTGAAATGGAGAATAATTTAGTCAGAAATAAGTTTTTGTAAAAAAACATTAGTATTGTGATTGTTTTTTTTTTCTATAAGTTATTTTAATTATTTATATATTTTTTTCTAAAGTAATAGTAAAGTAAAAATAATATAAAATATATATTTTTTTAATTTATTTGTTTTTTCTTCCAAAATTATAATATTTGAGAAGAGACTTAAAATATCAGAGCAGCAACTTCCTTTAAAATGAACCACATAGAGGATCTAGTTTAGTTTCCAAAAATAATGAAATCCAATCTTTTGGCACTTCAACCCAACTAATCTTGTAATGTTATGACTTTCCCTGCAGAGAAATACAACATTTAAGAAGTGAAAAGTACACAGCTTGTCCGTAATACTTCTTAGTGCGTACCCGATGTGTCTGAGATTGATGATCAGACGCCTTTGCCTCCTCACTGTAAGAAACGTGATACGGCAGTTAGTCTTTCTACTTGCAAAAGTCTGCCCTGTCAGTCTAATTAGATTTTTCTGAAATAAAAAAAAAGGTGAAATCAGTGCAAATAAACAGGAGTAAATGAGTCTGACAGAAACATGTGGAAAATATATCAAAGACAATATGAAGAGAGTCAAAAGTCCCTAAATGCCTCAAAGCGAACGTGCGGCCCAGCAGGCGAGCTGACAAACTGTATAAATAGAAACTCCTTTATTTTATTTTTTTAATGAAAGATCCTTTTGACTGATCCTGGAACAGTTGGTGTGTGTGTGAGCAGGTCAGATAGATGGATGGCTGCGTCTAAACATAGACCTTTTTTTACAGGCCAAAATGTAAATAAACTTTATAGCAAGTCCCCCCCGGCCCCCAGGCCCATCCGTCATTCCCTTGCCCTCCCGTGGCCCCCCCGTCGCCCACCCCGATCCTCCTCTTAGGGAGAATCACAGGACCCTTGAGGTGAACTACAGCCGACCTTCTGGAAGCAAGGCCAGCTGAGGTTCAGATGCCATCGCCTCTCTTGTGGTCGTGCTCTCTGGCGCCCCCACTGGTTCGCTCTGGCCTTGCTTATAATTACACTTTTTGTCCCACTTCCCTGTTGACTAGCTTATTAATATTTGGACCAGCTCCTATTTACACATACCCGTTACATATACAATCCATCCATTTTGTTTCACCTATCATAGTTAAATGATTGCATTGTATATTAAGAAAAATTTTGTTGCAACAAAACCCAGCTCAGTGGTTAAGACTGCTGCCTCTCACGCAGTACTACTAGGTTCAAATCCATAACTTGGAAGATCTAGTTTTTTGTTTCACCTCTATCATAGTTTAATGATTGCATTTGTATATGAGCGAAAATCACATCTTGCTTGGACCCAGGATAGCTTATATGTTAAGACTGCTTCCTCTCACGCAGTACTACTCGGTTCAAATCCATAACTTGGAAGATCTAGTTTTTTATTTCACCTCTATCATAGTTTAATGATTGCATTTGTATATGAGCGAAAATCACATCTTGCTTGGACCCAGGATAGCTTATTTGTTAAGACTGCTCCCTCTCATTCCGTATTACTGGGTTCAAATCCATAACTTGGAATCGCTAGTTTTTTGTTTCACCTATCATCGTTAAATGATTGCATTGTATATTAAAAAAAATCTTGTTGCAACAAAACCCAGCTCAGTGGTTAAGACTGCTGCCTCTCACGCAGTACTACTAGGTTCAAATCCATAACTTGGAATCGCTAGTTTTTTGTTTCACCTATCATAGTTAAATGATTGCATTGTATATTAAGAAAGAATTTGTTGCAACAAAACCCAGCTGAGTGGTTAAGACTGCTGCCTCTCACGCAGTACTACTCGGTTCAAATCCATAACTTGGAAGATCTAGTTTTTTGTTTCACCTCTATCATAGTTTAATGATTGCATTTGTATATGAGCGGAAATCACGTCTTGCTTGGACTCAGGATAGCTTATTTGTTAAGACTGCTTCCTCTCACTCTGTATTACTGGGTTCAAATCCATAACTTGGAATCGCTAGTTTTTTGTTTCACCTATCATAGTTAAATGATTGCATTGTATATTAAGAAAAGTCTTGTTGCAACAAAACCCAGCTCAGTGGTTTAGACTGCTACCTCTCACGCAGTACTACTAGGTTCAAATCCATAACTTGGAAGATCTAGTTTTTTGTTTCACCTATCATAGTTTAAATGATTGCATTGTATATTAAGAAAAATCTTGTTGCAACAAAACCCAGCTGAGTGGTTAAGACTGCTGCCTCTCACGCAGTACTACTAGGTTCAAATCCATAACTTGGAAGATCTAGTTTGTTGTTTCACCTCTATCATAGTTTAATGATTGCATTTGTATATGAGCGAAAATCATGTCTTGATGGAACCCAGGATACCTCAATGGTCAACACTGTGGGCTCCCAATACAGGGGTACTGGGTTTGAATCCCAATTGGTCTGATATGATATGATAGCAGTGATTTTGTTTTTTAAAATACTGCGACATTATTCATACATTTTAATTTTACTAATATAAAATGTTACTTTTTTTTTTAAACATTAGTTTTATCTTCAAAAATAAAAAGCTTATTTGTAAATCCTTAATTTACATCAAACCCGACATAGCAGTAGTCTTATCATACCTCTGTTTTTCTTTTGAATACATTATACTGTCAATCATATCTTTTGAAGATAACATGTGTTTTATCTTCAAGAATAAAAAGTAATAAAATTGTCATCCTTAATATACCTGTAAATCATACCCGACATAGCGGTAATCTTGTCATACCTCTGTCTTTCTTTCAAATACATTACTACTATAACATTTTAATTAAAAAAAGTCAGTTTTACCTTTAAGAATATAACGCAAGTTTGTAATCCTTGATGTACATCATGCCCGATGTAGTAGTAAATCATATATTTTGAAGAAAACATACATTTTTGAATGTTTTTTTAAATACGACAATATTTATACATTTTAGTAGTAGTAGTAGTTTTGTCATGCCTCATTTTTCTTCCCTTCTGTTTTTCTTTTGAATACATTATACTGTAAATCATATCTTTTGAAGAAAACATCTATTTCATGTTTAAGAATACCAAGTACAATTTTAATCCTTGATGTACATCATACCCGACGTAGCAGTAATCTTGTCATACCTCTGTTTTTCTTTTTGTATACATTGAATACATTACTACTATAACATTTTAATTAAAAAGTCTGTTTTACCTTCAAGAATATAATGCAAATTTGTAATCCTTGATGTACATCATACCCGACGTAGCAGTAAATCATATATTTTGAAGAAAACATTCATTTTTGAATGTTGTTTTTCTAAATCCGACAATATTCATACATTTTAGTCTTACTACTATAACATTTTATTTAAAAAAAATTACGTTTTACCTTCAAGAATAAAACGCAAATGTGTAATCCTTGACGTACATCATACCCGACATGGCAGTAGTTTTTTCATGCCTCATTTTTCTTCCCTTCTGTTTTTCTTTCGAATACATTATACTATAAATCATATCATTTGAAGAAAACGTCTGTTTTATCTTCAATAATAAAAAGTACAATTGTAATCCTTGTTGTACATCATACCCGACATAGCAGTAGTCTTATCATATCTCTGTTTTTCTTTTGAATACATTACACTGTCAATCATATATTTTGAAGAAAACATCTGTTTTATTTTCAAGAATAAAAAGTAATAAAATTGTAATCCTTGATATAAATCATACCCGACATAGTGGTAATCATTTCATACCAGAAAAACATTCATTTTTGAATGTTGTTTTTTAAATCCGACAATATTCATACATTTTAGTCTTGCTATTATAACATTTAATAAAAAATAAAAAAAGTTTTACCTTCAAGAATAAAACGCTAATTTGTAATCCTTGTCGTACATCATACCCGATATGGCAGTAGTTTTGTCGTGCCTCATTTTTCTTCCCTTCTGTTTTTCTTTTGAATACATTATACTGTAAATTATATATTTTTAAGAAAACGTCTGTTTTATCTTCAAGAATAAAAAGTAATATAATTGTAATCTTTGATATACATCATACCTGACGTAGCGGTAATCTTGTCATACCTCTGTTTTTCTTTTGAATACATTGAATACATTACTACTATAACATTTTAATAAAAAAGTCTGTTTTACCTCCAAGAATATAACGCAAATGTGTAATCCTTGATGTACATCATACCCGACATAGCAGTAAATCATATATTTTGAAGAAAATATTCATTTTTGAATGTTTTTTTAAATCCGACAATATTCATTCATTTTAGTCTTGCTACTAATACATTTTAATTAAAAAAAAATCAGTTTTACCTTCAAGAATAAAACACAAATTTGTAATCCTTGATGTACATCATACCCGATGTAGCAGTAAATCATATATTTTGAAGAAAATATTCATTTTTGAATGTTTTTTTAAATCCGACAATATTCATACATTTTAGTCTTACTACTATTACATTTTAATTTTAAAAAATTCAGTTTTACCTTTAAGAATAAAACACAAATTTGTAATCCTTAATGCACATCATACCCGACACGGCAGTAGTTTTGTCATGCCTCATTTTTCTTCCCTTCTGTTTTGCTTTTGAATACATTATACTGTAAATCATATCTTTTGAAGAAAACATCTGTTTTATCTTTAAGAATAACAAGTAATAAAATTGTAATCCTTGATATACATCATACCCGACATAGTGGTAATCTTGTCATACCTCTGTTTTTCTTTTGAATACATTACTATTGTAACATTTTGATAAAAAAAGACAGTTTTACCTTCAACAATATAACGCAAATTTGTAATCCTTGACGTACGTCATACCCGACGTAGCAGTAAATCATATATTTTGAAGAAAACACATTTTTGAATGTTGTTTTTCTAAATCTAACAATATTCATACATTTTAGTCTTACTACTATTACATTTTAATTTTAAAAAATTCAGTTTTACCTTTAAGAATAAAACACAAATTTGTAATCCTTAATGCACATCATACCCGACATGTACAGTAGTTTTGTCATGCCTTATTTTTCTTCCCTTCTGTTTTGCTTTTGAATACATGATACTGTAAATCATATCTTTTGAAGAAAACATCTGTTTTATCTTTAAGAATAACAAGTAATAAAATTGTAATCCTTGATATACATCATACCCGACATAGTGGTAATCTTGTCATACCTCTGTTTTTCTTTTGAATACATTACTATTGTAACATTTTGATAAAAAAAGACAGTTTTACCTTCAACATTATAACGCAAATTTGTAATCCTTGACGTACTTCATACCCGACGTAGCAGTAAATCATATATTTTGAAGAAAACACATTTTTGAATGTTGTTTTTCTAAATCTAACAATATTCATACATTTTAGTCTTACTACTATTACATTTTAATTTAAAAAAATTCAGTTTTACCTTTAAGAATAAAACACAAATTTGTAATCCTTAATGCACATCAGTAGTTTTGTCATGCCTCATTTTTCTTCCCTTCTGTTTTGCTTTTGAATACATGATACTGTAAATCATATCTTTTGAAGAAAACATCTGTTTTATCTTTAAGAATAACAAGTAAAATTGTAATCCTTGATGTACATCATACCCGAAATAGCAGTGATCTTGTCATACCTCTGTTTTTCGTTTGAATACATTGAATACATTACTACTGTAACATTTTAATAAAAAAGTCAGTTTTACCTTCAAGAATATAACACAAATTTGTAATCTTTGATGTACATCATACCCGACCTAGCAGTAAATGATGCATCATACATTTAACATTTTTACAAGATGCAATAAAGAGACGACGTCACACCTTTTCCCGACTCTGCACTTGAGTTTGAGTTTGAGTTTGAGTTTATTTCGAACATGCAAGCATACAACATGATACATCACAATTTCCAGCACTTGTCACGGCGTCGGAATATGCGGGAGCACCTGCCTTTTTTTCAAATGACTGAGGGTCAGCTGGGAGCCGCTTTGATCAGCGTGACAGTTTGACTGCCTCGATGGGACTGGCATTGATAATCCCTTTGCTTAACTCGTGCTTTCGGGGGCCCGGTTGGGGTCGTGTCCCGGGATAAAGCGCTGGGGGCTAAGACTTAATCAAACAGTGGGGTTTTGGGGGGTGGCTCGGTGAAGGGAAAGGCTCTTTTGAGGGTTACAAACATGGAAGGGCACATTTAGGAGCGCGGTGAAGGGCCACAATCGCAGGATTAGAGCGTTGGGCCCTCACGCAAATAAGAGCGCTTCAGCAGGCAGTCCTTAAAGAGTCCTAAAGGGTTTGTCAGTGGGCTTACAAAAACGGGAACCATGCGGCCACCTCTTGTTGCGTGGACTTTTTGAACACTTGAAAGTTCCCAATACATCTTAATAATAATAATAATAATAGATTTGATTTGTAAAAAAAGCACTTTACATTGAGTAAACAACCTCAAAGTGCTAGTGTATTAAAAAATAAAATTAAAATAAAAACGAGAACAGCCAAATAGCTAAAACTAGTATGCATACATCTAAAAAAAGTTTATTTTTCTTTTAAAAATAAGGGTTTTTAAGCCTTTTTTAAAAGCATGCACAGTCTGTGGTGCCCTCAGGTTGTCAGGGAGAGCGTTCCACAGACTGGGAGCGGCGTATGAATATAGCAAGTTGCTGAAGTGACCTTTACCCTCAGCTAAAGATGGATATCGGACTGGCGATATTATCGGCCAATAAATGCTTTGAAATGTAATATCGGAAATGATCGGTATCGGTTTCAAAAAGTAAAATGTATGACTTTTTAAAACGCCGCTGTACGGAGTGGTACACGGACGTAGGGAGAAGTACAGAGCAGTTGCGTCTCCCAGTCATACTTGCCAACCCTCCCGATTTTCCCGGAAGACTCCCGAATTTAATTCCCCTCCCCGAAAATCTCCCGTGGCAACCATTCTCCCGAATTTCTCCCGATTTCCACCCAGACAACAATATTGGGCAATTGCCCAATCTCATAATATCTACGGCTTTTCACACACACAATTGAATGCAAACGCATACTTGGTCAACAGCCATACAGGTCACACTGAGGGTGGCCGTATAAACAACTTTAACACTGTTACAAATATGCGCCACAACGTGAACCCACACCAAACAAGAATGACAACACACATTTCGGGAGAACATCCGCACCGTAACACAACGTAAACACAACGGAACAAATACCCAGAACCCCTTGCAGCACTAACTCTTCCGGGACGCTACAATATACACCCCCCCCGCTACCCCCTACCCCGAAAACCCCGCCCACTTCAACCTCCTCATGCTCTCTCAGGTAGAGCATGTCCCAAATTCCAAACTGCTGTTTTGAGGCATTTTTTTTCCATAACTTGAGTTGATTTATTTTGGAAAACCTTGTTACATTGTTTAATGCATCCAGCGGAGCATCACAACAAAATTAGACATAATAATGTGTTAATTCCACGACTGTATATATCGGTATCGGTTGATATCGGAATCGGTAATTAAGAGTTGGACAATATCGGGATATCTGCAAAAAAGCCATTATCGGACATCTCTAGTTACGACTTGTCTGTGGAAAATGTGAGCATTTTTACTCAGGTTATGACCAAAGATATCAACACTTTTTTCAAAAAATCTTTCTTTCTCTGACGTTTTTTTTCCACCAAAGAATCTTAAATATACGACTTAGATTTTTTAAGTTGGCAACTTTTAATAAAAAATAAGACAAATATTTAAAGAAAAATTACTATTCTTCTATGACTATTCTCCAAAATGTAATAATTCATGATTTAACACCAAAAAAAGCCAGAAAAAATTAGACATTAAAAGTAGAGATGTCCGATAATATCGGCCTGCCGATAAATGCATCGAAAATTATCGGTATCGTTCTTTTTTATTATCGGTATCGTTTAAAAAAAAAAAAAAAAATTGTATTTTTTAAATTATTAAATCAACATAAAAAACACAAGATACACACTTCTTTCTGTTATTAATATTCTGGTTCCTACATTATATATCAATATATATCAATACAGTCTGCAAGGAATACAGTCCGTAAGCACACATGATTGTGCGTGCTGCTGGTCCACTAATAGTACTAACCTTTAACAGTTAATTTTACTCATTTTCATTAATGACTAGTTTCTATGTAACTGTTTTTATATTGTTTTAATTTCTTTTTTATTCAAGAAAATGTTTTTAATTTATTTATCTTATTTTATTAATTTTTTTAAAAAGGACCTTATCTTCACCATACCTGGTTGTCCAAATTAGGCATAATAATGTGTTATTTCCACGACTGCATATATTGGTTGATATCGGTATCGGTCGGTATCGGTATCGGTAATTAAAGAGTTGGACAATATCGGAATATCGGATATCGGCAAAAAGCCATTATCGGACATCCCTAATAATGTGTTAATTCCACGACTGTATATATCGGAATCTGTAATTAAGAGTTGGACAATATCGGAATATCGGATATCGGCAAAAAAGTCATTATCGGACATCTCTAATTATGACTTGTCTGTGGAAAATGTGAGAATTTTTACTCAGGTTATGACCAAAAATATCAACACTTTTTAAAAAAATCTTTCTTTCTTTGACGTTTTTTTTCCACCAAAGAATCTTAAATATATGACACAGATTTTTGATAAAAAATAAGACAAATATTTAAAGAAAAATTACTATTCTTCTATGACTATTCTCTAAAATGTAATAATTCATGATTTAACAACAAAAAAAAAGCCATAAAAAATTAGACATTAAAATATTACTTTTTTTCTTGAAGATAAAACTTTCAAATTTTCTTTAAAAAAATTACGATTTTGCAGTAGCAAGATTACATTGTAAGAATATTGTTGTAGGATTAAAAAAAAAAAAAAACATATATTCAAAAATGAAAAATAGAAGGGAACAAAGACGTGTTGAGTTATGTTGCTGACAGACAAACCTCGACATATACATTACCTAAAAGTGAAAAAAATGCATATCCCATTTTTTTCAAGTCAACAGAGTACACTGCAAAAAGTAAGTGTTGAAAAACTAGAAAAAAAACTAATCAAAATTATCTGCCAATAGAACAAGAAAATTCGGCTTGTCAAGACTTTCCAAAACAAGTAACATCAAAGCTGCAAGCAGCGATGGACGGGACCGACTTTGAGGGCTCATAAAATACAAACCGAAGCAGTAATTAAAACTCTTTCATCAACTTTTAATCAGAAGGGTTCAATCTCTCTCCTGTGCTAAGACATGACAAATGCGCTCGTAGGAGATAATGTTTGAAAAAAGGTGACTGTTTTTACTCAACTTTTGTTTTGAAGGGGGAATTGCAAACTTCCTGTTGATTTTTGCTGGGGGTTGTGAGTGAATGCAATCTAGGTCTAAGTGAGACCTACATAGAGGTTTTTGTTTCATGTCTCTACGACAGGGGACACCAACCTTTTTGAAACCAAGAGCTACTTCTTGGGTAGTGATTAATGCGAAGGGCTACCAGTTTGATACACACTTAAATAAATTGCCAGAAATAGCCAATTTGCTCAATTTACCTTTAACTCTATGTTATTATTAATAATTAATGATATTTACACTTAATTGAATTGTTTAAAAGAGGAGAAAACACAAAAAAAATGACATTTACATTTTGAAACATAGTTTATCTTCAATTTTGACCCTTTAAAATTCTAAATTCAACCGAAAAAAAAGAAGAGAAAAACTAGCTAATTCGAATCTTTTTGAAAAAATTAAAAAAAAAATTATGGAACATCACTAGAAATTTTTCCTGATTAAGATTAATTTTACAATTTTGATGACATGTTTTAAATAGGTTAAAATCCAATCTGCACTTTGTTAGAATATATAACAAATTGGACTAAGCTATATTTCTAACAAAGACAAATCATTATTTTTTCTAGATTTTCCAGAACAAAAATTTTTTTTAAAAGAAATTCAAAAGACTTTGAAATAAGATTTAAATTTGATTCTACAGATTTTCTAGATTTGCCAGAATATTTTTTTTTAATTTTAATCATAATAAGTTTGAAGAAATATTTCACAAATATTCTTCGTCGAAAAAACAGAAGCTAAAATGAAGAATTAAATTAAAATGTATTTATTATTCTTTACAATAAAAAATAAATTTACTTGAACATTGATTTAAATTGTCAGGAAAGAAGAGGAAGGAATCTAAAAGGTAAAAAGGTATATGTGTTTAAAAATCCTAAAATCATTTTTAAGGTTGTATTTTTTTCTCTAAAATTGTCTTTCTGAAAGTTATAAGAAGCAAAGTAAAAAAAATAATGAATTTATTTAAACAAGTGAAGACCAAGTCTTTAAAATATTTTCTTGGATTTTCAAATTCTATTTGAGTTTTGTCTCTCTTAGAATTAACAATGTCGAGCAAAGCGAGACCAGCTTGCTAGTAAATAAATACAATTTAAAAATAGAGGCAGCTCACTGGTAAGTGCTGCTATTTGAGCTATTTTTAGAACAGGCCAGCGGGCTACTCATCTGGTCCTTACGGGCTACCTGGTGCCCGCGGGCACCGTGTTGGTGACCCCTGCTCTACGACATTCCTACTGGAAGTTAGAGGCAGTTTTGTCTGTGTTTTCTTCCTAGGGGGCGCTAGAGCGCAATTTTGAGTTTTGGGGTTTTTTTTTTTTTATTAGATCGCACTTTTTGCCAGTCCTGATATGTGTGTCCAATTTGGTGAGTTTTGAAGCATGTTAAGGGGGTCAAATTACAGCGGTGGTATAATAATAACAATAAAGAATAATAATAATAAAACCCTAGAAATTCAATAGGGTCCTCTGTCCCAAAGGGACATTCGGTCCCTAATTAGCTAACCTCAATTAACCCAATTATACCTTAAAATAAGTATATTCTCACTAATAACAAGTGCACTTTTGTTGGTAGAAAAAAAAGAGACCTTTTTTGCTCAATATGTTGAAAAATATTCTTAAATGAAGTAAATGCGAGTGCCATTATCTTGACATAATGATATGCGCTCGGCATCATGATTTATTTTTTTTCATGCTTGAAGTAAGAAATTATTCCTTTAAAAAACTAGTTTTATACTTGTGAGTGTTGATGATATTCTAGTTTCAAGCATGTTTTACTCAATATAGGTCATCAAATCTCAGCAACAAGCTGTAATATCTTACTGAGATCATTTAGGACCAAAACACTTAAAACAAGTAAAACACTCTAACATAAAATCTGCTTAGTGAGAAGAATTATCTTATCAGACAGAAAATAAGCAAATATCACCCTTATTTGAGATATTTCATCTTACTTAGATTTCAGTTTTTGCAGTGTAACTTTGGGGACATACAGTAATAGTCCACGGATGAACACATCAACCTTTGGAGGGAAAACAACTCCAGACAACTCATATTGAATTATAAACCCTTTTCTCTGTTTGTCACCCTTATTGATTTTGCCCCATTCTCCAGTCCCTCATAGTTTATATCCTGCCATCAAACAGACTTCACTGCCAGGATTTATGGTCGCTGTGAGCCCAGCCTGCTAGGTCTGCTTGGCCAGGGGGAACTGTGAGGCTAGCTGGATATTCTTTAAATACCATAAAAAAAATAAAAAAAGGGAACAACAGCCGAGGGAGCGCCTTGGAAAATGGTGGAGTGATGTGATAATCCAGCGAGTGGCAGGTGGCGCCGCGTAAAAAAAAATCCAAAACAGCGAAATTATGCTTTTCTATTTTGGGTGCAATTTTTATAATCTCAAAATGAGGCAATTGATGGCTTCACTGGGGGGGTCGTTACGATTGGAAGATGGTGGGGGAGGAAAAACTTTCCTTTAACAATAATCGACTAGATTTATAAGGTACTTTTCCAGACACTCAGAGCTTCACAGAGAACTTACAACCCATCATTCATTCACTCCACATTGTCTACAGTAATTTCCGGACTATAAGCCGCTACTTTTTCCCCTCGTTCTGGTCCCTGCGGCTTATACAAGGGTGCGGTTTATTTACGACCTGTTCTTCTCCGACACCGACGAAGAGGATTTCGGTGGTTTTAGTACGCAGGAGGAAGACGATGACACAATGATTAAAGACTGACTTTTCATATACCGGTAGGCTGGTTATTTTGATAAAGTACAGGCGAGCACTTTGTATTACTTTGCACCGTTGTATTATTTGTACTCTGCACGAATGCTGTTCGCCATGTCAAAGATGTGAAAGTTTGATTGAATGATTGAAAGATTTATTGTTAATAAATGGGACGCTTTGCGTTCCCAAACAGTCATCTCTGTCCCGACAATCCCCTCCGTGGTAGCAGGAACCCCTATATACTACGGTAATTACACATCAAAACCCTGCGGCTTATAGTCGGGTGCGGCTTATATATGGAGCAATCTGTATTTTCCCCTAAATTTAGCTGGTGCGGCTTATAGTCAGGTGCGGCTTATAGTCCGGAAATTACGGTAATTATTATAGTTCAATGACAGCAGTCATTTCTATGAGATTTTCTGATAGATGCTATTTGGCCCACTTACAATGAAAACAAAAAAATCTTGTTTTTCATGAGTTCTGTACTAGTATTGTATGTCTAGGTGGGGGTCCTACTTTGGAAAGCCTTTGTATCCCTTCCAGAGAGTTCCCCATAAAACATTCCCCTTTTGCACAATGAGATGTAAGCATTGGATGAAGTCTACATTCCTGTAACTGTCTGTAAATTATATCTTTTTATTAGCATTTTTGTAGGGATGGCTTTTTGCCGATATCCGATATTCCGATATTGTCCAACTCTTTAATTACCGATATCAACCGATATATGCAGTCTTGGAATTAACACATTATTATGCCTAATTTGGACAACCATTTATGGTGAAGATAAGTTACTTTTTAAAAATAATAATAAAATAAGATAACTAAATTAAAAACATTTTCTTGAATAAAAAAGAAAGTAAAACAATATAAAAACAGTTACATAGAAACTAGTAATTAATTTTGGTTTTGGCCTGGTTTGTACGTAAGAAATTGACCAGTTTTGCGAGATAGAAGCTTTTTACTGATGTTTTTAGTGTAGTTACGGCCGACAAACTGTTTCGCTCAATAAAGTCATCGATGGAATTTCTGTCCTCCTTAAAGCGTAACGAAAGATGCATCAAATAATTGAACAGTTTTGACGAACATTGTCACCTGTCACTCACAGTTGCATTGCAAAGTCATACAGAATACATTAAAGTACCAATGATTGTCACACGCACACTAGGTGTGGCGAAATTATTCTCTGCATTTGACCCATCACCCTTGATCACCCCCCCTGGGAGGTGAGGGGAGCAGTGAGCAGCAGCGGGGGCCGCGCCCGGGAATTATTTTCGCTGATTTAACCCCCAATTCCAACCCTTGATGCTGAGTGCCAAGCAGGGAGGTAATGGTCCCATTTTTTATAGTCTTTGGTATGACTCGGCCGTGGGTTTGAACTCACGACCTACACGATCTGGGAAGGTTTGTGTGTGTTTGTCCTCAAACAAAAACCATACTAAAACAAAATAAATACATCTTTCTAGAGATATTTCTAGAGATAAATGCGTTAAAATGTAATATCGGAAATTATCTGTATCGTTTTTTTTATTATCAGTATCGTTTTTTTAAATTTATTTATTTATTTATTTTTTATTTTTTATTTTTTATTAAATCCACATAAAAAACACAAGATACACTTACAATTAGTGCACCAACCCAAAAAACCTCCCTCCCCCATTTACACTCATTCACACAAAAGGGTTGTTTCTTTCTGTTATTAATATTCTGGTTCCTACATTATATATCAATATATATCAATACAGTCTGCAAGGGATACAGTCCGTAAGCACACATGATTGTGCGTGCTGCTGGTCCACTAATAATACTAACCTTTAACAGTTAATTTTACAAATTTTCATTCATTACTAGTTTCTATGTAACTGTTTTTATATTGTTTTACTTTCTTTTTTATTCAAGAAAATGTTTTTAATTTATTTATCTTATTTTATTTGATTCATTTTTTTAAAAAGTACCTTATCTTCACCATACCTGGTTGTCCAAATTAGGCATAATAATGTGTTAATTCCATGACTGTATATATCGGTTGATATCGGTATCGGTTGATATCGGTATCGGTAATTAAAGAGTTGGACAATATCTGCAAAAAGCCATTATCGGACATCCCTTCATTTTCCCCCCATCTTTTTCCATTTTCAAACCTTATTGGGCGGCGCTAAAGAGCTGCAAGTTGCTGGGAGTTGACGGTACACGGAAATCGGGGCAATATTTCGACATCTTTCGGATACAAAACCGAATCATACGAAATGTAGCGTGTAGAAAAACTGAGGTAGAAGTAACGAGATTAAAAAATGAAAAATAAACACTATGTTCCAAGCAAATCTGTACACAATATTTGAAATGTAATAAATACCTTGATGAGATAACAATAGGGGGGAACAAAAAAAAAACATGTCTTCTTTCGCCTATTTTGTTCTTGTGTGCTGTCAGAGAGGAAGAGGAGGAGGAAGCCTGCGTTTTTCTTCCCCTCCGCCACCATTCCCGAATTACCTGCTGGGTCCGAGCTCTTTCATGCTCTTGTTTTGACAGCTAGATTTATAAGGCTTGAAATTTGTACAAATCAGTTGTCATTCAGCAGGCAGCTGTCAATGTGTCTAGCTGTCAGGGCCCGCTGTGAGGGAGACGCCTAAAGGGGGGTGGGGGGGTGGGATGCTGTTGATGCTGCTGCTGCGTGAGGGGGCAACCGCCCAGAAAAAGCAAAATGACTTCAAAGAGACCTGAGCAGCTTCCTATCTAGTCGGCGGGCCTCCCTTGCCCCTGTGGATACGCCATCGATTGCCCTTGATGTGGAGCAACGACGCGCCTCCAGAAAAGAAATGACACCGCCCAGTCGGGATGCGGAGCCTGAATCTACTAAATGGCAGCAAATATGTAATCTCTCAGAGGAGCGAAGGCGGCACAGTTTAGAGATGTTTGCCCGTCCTCTCGTCTTTAAGTAGCTCCGAGCTCTCCGAGGAGAATGGCGGGCGTCTTCAGAAGATCTCTCGTCTTGTTTCCTTGCCACTGATTGCCGTGGGTCCCTGCTTGGGGGAGGGGGGGTGGGGGGTTTGGGGGGGGGGGGGGGGGGGGGGGTGTTGGGGACCGTGAGGACCCCAGGTGATGCGTACCTTTCCCTTCCGTCCTCCATCCGTCTGCAAACCCGGCTTCACAGGAAACGTGGCGAGAGACGGGTGTTCTGAGCGGCGAGGTGAAACAAAAGACAGCAGCTGACAACACACGCCTTTGTGGGAGATGACACAATATGCCCGGAATCCATCTTTTTTTTTTTGTGCTTTTATTATTTTACAGTCTAGCAAACGGGTTTAATTACGAGCTAAATTGTATATTGTGAATAAAAAGTAGTAATTTTCCACAAAACGATACAATTGCATGGAGTCGTACCAAGTTTTGTTATGCATTTTTATTTTGCATACAATTTAATGACATTTTCTCGAAGGATAAAAAAAATGTCAATTTTATGTGTATAAAGTAGTTGTATTTAAAACATAAAAAATAAAACAAATATTCAACAACTGCTACCCGACTTTGCAGTTATTTTGTCATGCCTTATAGTATTTTTTTCCTGACAAAAAAAATACAATGTTTGAGTAAAAAGTCATAACGTTAGGAAAATAAAATTGCAAGTTTTCATGAAAGAAAAAGTTGCAATCATGCATACTTTATTTACGCCATACCCGACATAACAGTAGTTGTCATACATTGTAACTTTGCATCCAATATAATGACATTTTCAGGGAAAAAAATGCATTCTCACGGATTAAAAGTTGCATTTGTGTTTCACAACCATATTCCATTTAATTTTCATCATACCTAACATAGCAGTACTCATGACATGCCTTACATAATAGTCTTTTTCCTCAAGAAAAACTCATACCTGTTGAAAATGTTGAATTTTCCAAAAATAAAATCACACTTTCAAGAAAAAACAACTTAACTCTTGTTAATAAAAAGTAGTATATTTCCATGAAACAATACAATTTCATGAAGAAAAATAGCGCTCCTGCATTTCTGTCATACCCGACGTACCAAGTTTTGTTTCGCATTTTTATTTTGCATACAATTTAATGACATTTTCTGTAAGGATAAAATAGGTCAATTTTATGAGTATAAAGTAGTAGTATATAAAACAAAATAAAAAAAAATATGCAACTACTGCTACCCGACATTGCAGTTATTTTGTCATGCCTTATAGAAGTTTTTTCCAGAGAAGAAAAATAAAATGTTTGAGTAAAAAGTAATAACGTTAGGAAAATAAAATTGCAAGATTTCATGAGAGAAAAAGTTGTAATCATGCATACTTTATTTACGCCATACCCGACATAACAGTAGTTGTCATACATTGTTACTTTGCATCCAATTTAATGACATTTTCAGGAAAAAAAAAATGCATTCTTACGGATTAAAAATTGCATTTGTGTTTGAAATGGAATTCACAATCGTATTCCATTCCATTTTCATCATACCTAACACAGCAGTACTTATGACATGCCTTATATATTAGTCTTTTTCCTCAAGAAAAACTCATAACTGTTGAAAATGTTGAATTTTCCAAAAATAAAATCACACTTTCAAGAAAAAACAACTTAACTCTTGTGAATAAAAACTAGTATATTTCCATAAAACAATACAATTTCATGAAGAAAAATAGCGCTCCTGCATTTCTGTCATACCCGACGTACCAAGTTTTGTTTCGCATTTTTATTTTGCATACAATTTAATGACATTTTCTGTAAGGATAAAATAGGTCAATTTTATGAGTATAAAGTAGTAGTATATAAAACAAAATAAAATAAAAAAATGCAACTACTGCTACCCGACATTGCAGTTATTTTGTCATGCCTTATAGAAGTTTTTTCCAGAGAAGAAAAATAAAATGTTTGAGTAAAAAGTAATAACGTTAGGAAAATAGAATTGCAAGATTTCATGAGAGAAAAAGTTGTAATCATGCATACTTTATTTACGCCATACCCGACATAACAGTAGTTGTCATACATTGTTACTTTGCATCCAATTTAATGACATTTTCAGGAAAAAAAAAAGCATTCTTACGGATTAAAAATTGCATTTGTGTTTGAAATGGAATTCACAATCGTATTCCATTCCATTTTCATCATACCTAACACAGCAGTACTTATGACATGCCTTATATATTAGTCTTTTTCCTCTAGAAAAACTCATAACTGTTGAAAATGTTTAATTTTCCAGAAATAAAATCACACTTTCAAGAAAAAACAACTTATCGCTTGTGAATAAAAAGTTGTATTTTTCCATAAAAAAATACAATTTCATGAAGAAAAATAGCGCTCCTGCATTTCTGTCATACCCGACGTAGCAGTAAGTTTTATTATGCATGTTTATTTTGCATACAATTTAATTGACATTTTTTCTGACAATAAAAAAGGTCAATCTTATGAGGATAAAGTAGATATTTAAAAAAATAAAAAATAAAATAAATTCACAACTACCGCTACCCGACTTTGCAGTTGTTTTGTCATGCCTTATAGTAGTTTTTCCAGAGGAAAAAAAACATTTTTGAGTATAAAGTCATAACGTAAGGAAAATAAAATTGCAAGTTTTCATGAAACAAAAAGTTGTAATCATGCCTACTTTATTTACACCATACCCGACATAACAGTAGTTGTCATACATTGTTACTTTGCATCCAATTTAATGACATTTTCAGGAAAAAAAAAAGCATTCTTACGGATTAAAAATTGCATTTGTGTTTGAAATGGAATTCACAATCGTATTCCATTCCATTTTCATCATACCTAACACAGCAGTACTTATGACATGACTTATATATTAGTCTTTTTCCTCGAGAAAAACTCATAACTGTTGAAAATGTTTAATTTTGCAGAAATAAAATCACACTTTCAAGAAAAAACAACTTATCGCTTGTGAATAAACAGTTGTATTTTTCCATAAAAAAATACAATTTCATGAAGAAAAATAGCGCTCCTGCATTTCTGTCATACCCGACGTAGCAGTAAGTTTTATTATGCATGTTTATTTTGCATACAATTTAATTGACATTTTTTCTGAGGATAAAAAATGTCAATCTTATGAGGATAAAGTAGATATTTAAAAAAATAAAAAATAAAATAAATTCACAC
The DNA here is from genome assembly GCF_033978785.1 of Entelurus aequoreus. Lineage (NCBI taxonomy): Eukaryota > Metazoa > Chordata > Actinopteri > Syngnathiformes > Syngnathidae > Entelurus > Entelurus aequoreus. The sequence goes on along the minus strand of NC_084739.1, from coordinate 7,701,562 downwards.
TATCGCTACCCGACTTTGCAGTTGTTTTGTCATGCCTTATAGTAGTTTTTCCAGAGGAAAAAAAACATTTTTGAGTATAAAGTCATAATGTTAGGAAAATAAAATTGCAAGTTTTCATGAAACAAAAAGTTGTAATCATGCCTACTTTATTTACACCATACCCGACATAACAGTAGTTGTCATACATTGTTACTTTGCATCCAATTTAATGACATTTTCAGGAAAAAAAATGCATTCTTTCGGATTAAAAATTGCATTTGTGTTTGAAATGGACTTCACAATCGTATTCCATTCCATTTTCATCATACCTAACACAGCAGCACTTATGACATGCCTTATATATTAGTCTTTTTCCTCGAGAAAAACTCATAACTGTTGAAAATGTTTAATTTTGCAGAAATAAAATCACACTTTCAAGAAAAAACAACTTATCGCTTGTGAATAAACAGTTGTATTTTTCCATAAAAAAATACAATTTCATGAAGAAAAATAGCGCTCCTGCATTTCTGTCATACCCGACGTAGCAGTAAGTTTTATTATGCATGTTTATTTTGCATACAATTTAATTGACATTTTCTGAGGATAAAAAAGGTCAATCTTATGAGGATAAAGTAGTTATTTAAAAAAATAAAAAATAAAATAAATTCACAACTACCGCTACCCGACTTTGCAGTTGTTTTGTCATGCCTTATAGTAGTTTTTCCAGAAGAAAATAAACATTTTTGAGTAAAAAGTCATAATGTTAGGAAAATAAAATTGCAAGTTTTCATGAAACAAAAAGTTGTAATAATGCCTACTTTATTTACACCATACCCGACATAACAGTAGTTGTCATACATTGTTACTTTGCATCCAATTTAATGACATTTTCAGGAAAAAAAAAAGCATTCTTACGGATTAAAAGTTGTATTAGTGTTTGAAATGGACTTCACAATCGTATTCCATTCCATTTTCATCATACCTAACACAGCAGTACTTATGACATGACTTATATATTAGTCTTTTTCCTCTAGAAAAACTCATACCTGTTGAAAATGTTTAATTTTGCAGAAATAAAATCACACTTTCAAGAAAAAACAACTTAACGCTTGTGAATAAAAAGTTGTATTTTTCCATAAAAAAATACAATTTCATGAAGAAAAATAGCGCTCCTGCATTTCTGTCATACCCGACGTAGCAGTAAGTTTTATTATGCATGTTTATTTTGCATACAATTTAATTGACATTTTTTCTGACAATAAAAAAGGTCAATCTTATGAGGATAAAGTAGTTATTTAAAAAAATAAAAAATAAAATAAATTCACAACTACCGCTACCCGACTTTGCAGTTGTTTTGTCATGCCTTATAGTAGTTTTTCCAGAGGAAAAAAAAACATTTTTGAGTATAAAGTCATAACGTTAGGAAAATAAAATTTCAAGTTTTCATGAAACAAAAAGTTGTAATCATGCCTACTCTTTTTACGCCATACCCGACATAACAGTAGTTGCATACATTGTTACTTTGCATCCAATTTAATGAAATTTTCAGGAAAAAAAAAAGCATTCTTACGGATTAAAAATTGCATTTGTGTTTGAAATGGACTTGACAATCGTATTCCATTCCATTTTCATCATACCTAACACAGCAGTACTTATGACATGCCTTATATATAGTCTTTTTACTCGAGAAAAACTCATAACTGTTGAAAATGTTGAATTTTCCAGAAATAAAATCACACTTTCAAGAAAAAACAACTTAACTCTTGATTTACGCCATACCCGACGTAACAGCAGTCTTGCCGTGCCTTATTTTTGCCGTTTTCAAATGTGTTGACACTGGCGATATCGCCTTGTCTCTGCTCTGTCTGTGTCACGGCGGTGTTCGGCCTTGGCAGTCAGCAGGTTGTTGATTGATTGATTGAAACTTTCATTAGTAGATTGCACAGTACAGTACATATACCTGTACATATATACATATACAGTACATACAAATGTGTTGACGCTGGTGATATTGCCTTGTCTCTGCTCAGTCTGCGTCACGGCGGTGTTCGGCCTTGGCAGTCAGCAGGCCGTTGATTGATTGATTGATTGATTGAAACTTTTATTAGTAGATTGCACCGTACACTACATATCCCGTACAATTGACCACTAAATGGTAACACCCGAATACGTTTTTCAACTTGTTTAAGTCGGGGTCCACGTAAATCAATTCATGGTTCCTGGACACAGACACCGATACGAGACTGGCTTGCAATCTTTTGGATTGCCAGCTTTGCACGGACAAAGAAAAATACCACTTCAGCACAATTGATAACAACTATAGCAACGGCCCTTAAGCATAAAAGTTGTGTGATAATATATGCATCAGTCTTGTCATGCCATGTTTATATTCAATCAAATCAATAAATCATTCATATAGCCCTTAATCACAAGTGTCTCAAAGGGCTGCTCAAGCCACGACGACATAGCCATAAAACGTTTACATTTATCATTTTAGATTTATTTGCAGCTGCGTGGAGGTTGTTTTGTCACGCCTCATTTTTGTCGATGTCATTTTCAGCTGACAAGACGAGACGCGGCAACAACACGCGTCTCGGCGTGAGATGACAAATCTCCCCTTTTAATTTTTTTTGGGCGGCGTTATCGGTGTCGTTGTCACCGCCAGTCTGGCAAACAGGTTGTTAGCCAATTAGCACATTGTCGCCGCTCCCTGCAACTCCAGGCGGGTGATTATTGTTATTATTAAAAAGGAGAGTCTTCGACCCACTTTCAACATTTGTCAGTCATCTCACAATAAAAGCGAGGTGCTGTTTATGGCGCGGCTGTGCTAATGTTGTGACATGCTCGGCGTCGTTACCTCGCCTCCGATTCAGCGACGACGACAGTTAGCGCCGTTTTGCTGCCAGGTGCCTCCATGCTCATGTTTACCAAACACAGGAAACAAATGGTGGCTGTAATAGTGCCTGATTATGTCAATGGAGTGCTGTGGAAAAGGTGTAAATAGATTGGAATTGAGGCAACATGACTTGCAGTACTTGGCTGCAACCAGCAGAGGCGCTGTTTTTTTGTTTTTTTTGTTTTTTTTTATCTTATGCATTAACTACAAAACCCAAAACCAGTGAAGTTGGCACGTTGTGTAATTCGTAAATAAAAACAGAATACAATGATTTGCAAATCCTTTTCAACTTATATCCAATTGAATAGACTGCAAAGACAAGATATTTAAAGTTCGAACTGAGAAACGTATTTTTTTTTTGCAATTAATCATTAACTTAGAATTTACACACATTGCAAAAAAGTGCATTTTTACCACTGTGTTACATGGCCTTTCCTTTTAACAACACTCTGTAAATGTTTGGGAGCTAAGGAGACACATTTTGGTGGAATTATTTCCCATTCTTGCTTGATGTACAGCTTAAGTTGTTCAACAGTCTCCCTTGTGCTATTTTAGGCTTCATAATGCGCCACACATTTTCAATGGGAGACAGGTCTGGACTACAGGCAGGCCAGTCTAGTACCCGCACTCTTTTACTACGAAGCCACACTGTTGTAACACGTGGCTTAGCATTGTCTTGCTGAAATAAGCAGGGGCGTCCATGATATGTTGCCACATATGTTGCTCCAAAAGCTGTATGTACCTTTCAGCATTAATGGTGCCTTCACAGATGTGTAAGTTACCCATTCCTTGGGCACTAATACACCCCCATACCATCACAGATGCTGGCTTTTCAACTTTGCGCCTATAACAATCCGGATGGTTAATTTCCTCTTTGTTCCGGAGGACACGACGTCCACAGTTTCCCAAAAAAATTTGAAATGTGGACTCGTCAGACCACAGAACACTTTTCCGCTTTGCATCGGTCCATCTTAGGTGAGCTCGGGCCCAGCGAAGCCGACGGCGTTTCTGGGTGTTGTTGATAAATGGCTTCCGCTTTGCGTAGTAGAGTTTTAACTTGCACTTACAGATGTAGCGACCAACTGTAGTTACTGACAGTGTTCCTGAGACCATGTGGTGATATCCTTTACAAAGATTTCCAGTTTGAACATTAAATATCTTGTCTTTGCAGTCTTTTCAATTGAATATAAGTTGAAAAGGATTTGCTAATCATTGTATTCTGTTTTTATTTACCATTTACACAACGTGCCAACTTCACTGGTTTTGGGTTTTGTAGATGCAGTTGTGTTTTAGTCCATCTTTGTCATATATAAGAGCTAAATATAGTCCTCTTTTCAGCAACCATTTTGTTTATTCTTAAGTGACAATACTATAGGGATGGAACTTGGATATATTTTAGGAATAGTCTGGGTACAGCTTATACCCCACACATCTAAATATTGTGCAAAGCGATATATTTTCAAGAAATAACAGTTTTCCAGTTCGAACGTTAAATAGATTGTCTTTGCAGTCTATTCAATTGAATATAAGTTGAAAAGGATTTGCAAATGATGGGACAAGCGGTAGAAAATGGATGGATGGTTGGATGGATGTATTTAGTTTTTATTTACCATTTACAAAACATGCCAACTTCACTGGTTTTGTAGTTTGTCTGAAGCAGCAGAAAGCACTTTTTAATCATACAAAAAAATTTGAAAATTAGATTTAATAAAATGGCATACTTTGATAATTATTTTAAAATATTTATTATATTTTAAAAATATAATAATAATAATAGATTTTATTTGTAGGAAGCAATTTTAACTATACAAAAAAAATGACAATTAGATTTAAAAAATTACATACTTTGATAATTATTTAAAAATATGTATTATATTTTAAAAATATAATAATAATAATATATTTTATTTGTAGAAAGCACTTTTAAATATACAAAAAAATATGACAATTAGATTAAAAAAAATTACATACTTTGATAATTATTTCAAAATATTTATTATATTTTTAAAAACAAAAAAATGTTTTAATGAATTAATGTTTTCCTGTAAAAATTCCCTATGTATTATAATAATGATAATAATAATATATTGTATTTGTAGAAAGCACTTTTAATTATACAAACAAAAATGACAATTAGATTAAAAAAATACATACTTTGATGATTATTTAAAAATATTTATTATATTGAAAAAAAAAAAAAGTTTAATAAATTAATGCTTTCCTGTAAAAAGTCCCTATGTATTATAATAATAATAATAATAGATTTTATTTGTAGAAAGCACTTTTAATTATACAAAAAAAAAAAAGACAATTTGATTAAAAAAATACATACTTTGATCATTATTTAAAAATATTTATTATATTGAAGAAAAAAAAAATAATAATAATAATTAATGCGTTCCTGTAAAAAGTCCCTATGTATTATAATACTAATAATAATAATAATAATAATAATAATAATAATAATAATATATTTTATTTGTAAAAAGCACTTTACATTGAGTAAAGAACCTCAAAGTGCTACAGTGTATTAAAAAAAATAATAATAAAAATAAAAAAATAAAACAATAAAAACTAGAACAGCCTAATAGCTAGAACTAGTATGCATACATCTTAAAACAAAGGCTTTTATGGCGATTTAACACAAGTTAAGCCTCTGCCTCAGGGGGTTTGCCACGTTTTTGCCCGCTGAATACGATTCATTTAATAAACTGACCAAGACGATTGTGGAAGCAGAAGCAAACCGCCAAGGGTCATGAAATATAACAAAGAAAAGATGGTGAGTTAATTTGAAAGCCGAGGACTCAATTCAGCCGAGCCAGCGTCCTCCTGCAAGGCTGGCCACAGTCCAAAGCCCTCGTCTGTAGACATTCATCAGAGCTGCATGGCTACACAGTAATTAGCCTGATGAGGGCTTTTTTTTTTTTTCCGAGTTAAAGGGGGGGTGGTGGGAGTAGATTTATCACAGTGCCACCTGACAAAGTGGGGTCCCGCAAAGAATGGCTTCCATGGGATGCTGTTTTGGAAGGTGACACTTGCTCAACAGCCTTGCAACAAGGGAGGTGAAATATTAATCAAAGTTCTCCGTGCAGCTATTAACAGCTGCCGGCCTTGTCCTCCTGGCGGGCCCCTCGTATGTGTGTGTGTGTGTGTGTGTGTGTGTGTGTGCGTGTGTGTGTGACAAAGAAGCAGCAAGTGAGTCCGCAGAGAGACGAGTGTGACATGTCGGAGTTTGTCTAGTAAAAATGCAGCTGTCCGCGACTTGACAGCTACAGCGTGAGCGGGGGGCCATTAACGTGTGTACGACATTTCCCAGGAAACGCCTCGTAAGATGAAAAATGCAGCGAGTGCAATATTAATTGCTGTGGATTCATAAATATGTATACAAAAAAAAAAAGAAAAATAAGAGAGGAATAAAGTGGAATGGTGGCTGTTATCCGTGGACCATAATAGTCATAACTCGAGAAGAACTCGGAAGAACCCAGATGGTGATCCGGATCAGCCCCGAAATGTAATAATTCATCCCATTTCTGACATTTCCTATCATTTTTTTAGCGCTATCTAAAGAGGAATGAGAGAGGGAGTGAAGCCTCTCGTCAATCATCCACTGTCTTTGTCTTTGAGGGTGGAAATGTATTCCCCCCCCCCCCAGGATAAAATAGGTCAATTTTATGATTATAATAGTAGTATATAAAACAAAATTAAAAAAATATGCAACTACTGCTACCCGACATTGCAGTTATTTTGTCATGCCTTATAGAAGTTTTTTCCAGAGAAAAAAAATAAAATGTTTGAGTAAAAAGTAATAACGTTAGGAAAATAAAATTGCAAGTTTTCAAGAAAGAAAAAGTTGTAATCATGCATACTTCATTTACGCCATACCCGACATAACAGTAGTTGTCATACATTGTAACTTTGCATCCAATATAATGACATTGTCAGGGGAAAAAATGCATTCTCACGGATTAAAAATTGCATTTGTGTTTCACAACCATATTCCATTTAATTTCCATGATACCTAACATAGCAGTACTTATGACATGCCTTACATAATAGTCTTTTTCCTCAAGAAAAACTCATAACTGTTGAAAATGTTGAATTTTCCAAAAATAAAATCACACTTTCAAGAAAAAACAACTTAACTCTTGTTAATAAAAAGTAGTATATTTCCATGAAACAATACAATTTCATGAAGAAAAATAGTGCCTCTGCATTTCTGTCATACCCGACGTACCAAGTTTTGTTTCGCATTTTTATTTTGCATACAGTTTAATGACATTTTCTGTAAGGATAAAATAGGTCAATTTTATGAGTATAAAGTAATAGTATATAAAACAAAATAAAAAAAATATGCAACTACTGCTACCCGACATTGCAGTTATTTTGTCATGCCTTAAAGTAGTTTTTTACAGAGGAAAAAAAAAATGTTTGAGTAAAAAGTCATAACGTTATGAAAATAAAATTGCAAGTCTTTTGCACATTTCATTTTATACCCACTTAAAGGCCTACTGAAATGATTTTTTTAAAATTTAAACGGGGATAGCAGATCCATTCTATGTGTCATACTTGATCATTTCGCGATATTGCCATATTTTTGCTGAAAGGATTTAGTAGAGAACGACGACGATAAAGTTTGCAACTTTTGGTCGCTGATAAAAAAAAAAACCTTGCCTATACCGGAAGTAGCGTGACGTCACTAGTTGAAAGGCTCCTCACATTTCCCCATTGTTTACAATGCAGCGAGAGCGATTCGGACCGAGAAAGCGACGATTACCCCATTAATTAGAGCGAGGATGAAAGATTCGTGGATGAGGAAAGTGAGAGTGCAGTGCAGGACTTTCTTTTTTCGCTCTGACCGTAACTTAGGTACAAGCTGGTTCATTGGATTCCACACTATCTCCTTTTTCTATTGTGGATCACAGATTTGTATTTCAAACCACCTGGGATACTATATCCTCTTGAAAATGAGAGTCGAGAACGCGAAATGAACATTCAGAGTGACTTTTATCTCCACGACAATACATCGGTGAAGCACTTTAGCTACGGAGCTAACATGATAGCATCGGGCTTAACTGCAGATAGAAACAAAAGAAATAAGCCCCTGACTGGAAGGATAGACAGAAGATCAACAATACTATTAAACCATGGACCTGTAACTACACGGTTAATAATTCCCAGCTTGGCGAAGCTTAACAATGCTGTTGCTAACGACGCCATTGAAGCTAACTTAGCAACGGGACCTCACAGAACTATGATAAAAACATTAGCGCTCCACCTACGCCAGCCAGCCCTCATCTGCTCATCAACACCCGTGCTCACCTGCGTTCCAGCGATCGACGGAAGGACGAAGGACTTCACCCGATTGATTGATTGATTGAGACTTTTATTAGTAGGTTGCACAGTGAAGTACATATTCCGTACAATTGACCACTAAATGGTAACACCCGAATAAGTTTTTCAACTTGTTTAAGTCGGGGTCCACTTAAATTGATTCATGATACAGATATATACTATCATATATACTATCATCATAATACAGTCATCACACAAGATAATCACATTGAATTATTTACATTATTTACAATCAGGGGTGTGGAGGGGGGGGGTGGGGGGGGTATGGACATCAAGTAGTGGACATAGAGAGAGAGAGAGAGAGAGAGAGAGAGAGAGAGAGATCAG
>NC_084739.1:7673008-7688008 GCF_033978785.1 Entelurus aequoreus | reverse complement strand
TCAAAAACATGATAAGTGGTATAAAAGAGCAAACAGGTGAAATGTAACAAGAAAATGTCGCAATGTTTACGCTAATAACACAAAGCTGCCATGCAGGCTGTTTCTTTCTTTAGAAAATAATAATGAATCAAAATCAATGTCATTATGAATTTTTTTTTAAATTTTTTTTTAATTTTTATTTTTTATTAATCAATCAACAAAACAATACACAACAATACCACAACAATGCAATTATGAATTATTGACCTATTCAAGGCTCCAATTACGTCACATTTGAGATATTTTTTGGGGAAAATGTGGCATATTTTGTGTTTGCCATATAAAAAAACGGAGCTGTTTTTTTTTAAAGGGCCAAAAACGAACAAACGAAAAACATAAACAACAATAAAACGTATAATTGACGGACAGATCTGAAGTTGATCTCGAGATTATTGTGTTAAAAGTAAACGGTAAAAAAAAAAAAAACAGAATTTATTTTTTAACGCTATAATTATTTGGATCCCCAATAATTTTAGTGTGATTTGTTTTGAAGTGTCATTGCTCAAAAAAATTATAATTAATTAAAATCAATGTTGTTATGAGTTATTGACCTTTTTAAGGCTCCAATTATTATATAATCTCAAATATTCCACTTAAAAAATTTATTGTGTGAAAATATTGCATATTTTGTATTTTTTCCATAAAAAAAACAGGGTATTCTTTGACAACAAGAGCATACAACTTAAATCTTTAAAAGCGTTATATTGACAGATAGACCTAATGTTGATCTGGAGATTTAAAACTTGAATTATAATAAACATAATAATACTGAATAATGACACATTTTTCATATTTTTTTGACCAAAACCCTCTGGGGTCCCCGGGATCAAGCCTGAGTGGAGGCCTATTTATATTTTTTATACATATATTGTATTGGTTTTTAAAATAAAAAATATCAAAATGGCCCCCGCTTGCTTTGATTTTTCTGAGTGCGGCCCTCAGTTCAAAAAGTTTGGACACCCCTGGTCTAAGGAGACCGAGGTGTCCGATACACGCTCATTCGGCCAAGACACGGTGAAGCTTGTCCGTCCCCGCCGCTCGGCCCCAGCTCCGCAGCCCTGTCTCTTCATCCGCATCTCCTCCAGTCTCTCCAAACGGACTCTGGTGTGGCAGAGACCCAGCAGCTGGTCTCTATGGCCAAAAGGCTCCCGGGAGGCTGATCCAGAAGTTCACAAAAAAGCACCGCAGAAGTCACGAAAGTACCACCCCTTGTCCCACGGTCCCAAAGGGTCCCGAACCAAAGGGCAAAAAAAAACCCACACATAGAAAACAAGAGGACCACGAAAGGATGACGCAAGAAAAAAGTTCGGGACCCTTTTGGTTTTTCGTGAACTTCTGGACCTGTCTCCCGGGAGCCTTTTGGCCATGGAGACCAGATGCTGGGTCTCTGCCACACCAGAGTCTGTTTGGAGAGACTGGAGGAGATGCGGATGGACAGACACGGCTGCGGAGCTGGCGCTGAGCGCCGGGACGGACCAGCTTCACAGTGTCTTGGCTGAATGAGCGTGTATCGGACACCTCGGTCTCCTTAGACGCATCCTCGCTCATCCATGCGGACTGGACACTGGCTGAGAGTTGGTGGAGTCGGCTCTCTTGGTTGCTTTGTTGGGTCTGCTCCTGTCTCTGGCCATGCTCATCCCACCCCAGGAGACTCCTCTTCCTCCTATCCGGGAAACCGCAAAAAGCCGCTGCCTGACCAGGGTTCAGAAAATCTGTAGAGACTCCTCCCACCCTTACCAAGGGCTGTTTTCACTGCTGGACTATAGAAAGAGGTTCCGCAGGGGCTTAGGCTATGTCTACACTAAGCCGGATAACCCCTTAAACAAATATTTATTTAGCCTTAGCCCTGTGTCAGCCACACTAAACCAGCGTTTAAGGTCCCCCTCCTTGGATAATTTTTTACACGGGTATGCGCGCCGTGTATTTCTTGAATCTCCGGCTCTTAGCTTTGTATGGACTCATCGATTGTTTACAAACTGAGTTCGAAGAGGAAGTGACGCCAGAAAGGCTGTGCCCCACACAGGAAGTGACGTCAGAAAGAACGCGCCACAGCCAGCTTCATAATAAAGCGGTTTCGTAACTCGGAGCTAACCACTGGAAATATGGAGGCGAGTCATCCAGACATGCCCGTGTTTCTCCTTCTTCTACATGTACAGACGCTTGTGGAAATCACACATGAATACCTTAAAGGACTACTGAAAGCCACTACTACCGACCACGCAGTCTGATAGTTTATATATCAATGATGAAATCTTAACATTGCAACACATGCCAATACGGCCGGGTTGACTTATAAAGTGACATTTTAAAATTCCCGGGAAATATCCGGCTGAAACATCGCGGTATGATGACGTATGCGCGTGACGAAGTCCGAGTAACGGAAGTTATGGTACCCCGTAGAATCCTATACAAAAAGCTCTGTTTTCATTTCATAATTCCACAGTATTCTGGACATCTTTTGCAATTTGTTTAATGAACAATGAAGGCTGCAAAGAAGACAGTTGTAGGTGGGATCGGTGTATTAGCAGCGGACTACAGCAACACAACCAGGAGGACTTTGTTGGAGCGCTAGCCGCGCTAGCCGCCGACCTCACCTTGACTTCCTACGTCTCCGGGCCGCCAAACGCATCGGGTGAAGTCCTTCGTCCTTCTGCCGATCGCTGGAACGCAGGTGAGCACGGGTGTTGATGAGAAAATGAGGGCTGGCTGGCGTAGGTGGAGAGCTAATGTTTTTAGCATAGCTCTGTGCAGTCCGGTTGCTAAGGTAGCTTCAATGGCGTCGTTAGCACAGCATTGTTAACCTTCGCCAGCCTGGAAAGCATTAACCGTGTATTTACATGTCCACGGTTTAATAGTATTGTTGATTTTCTATCTATACTTCCAGTCAGGGGTTTATTTCTTTTGTTTCTATATGCAGTTAAAGCAAGATGCTATCACGTTAGCTCGTAGCTAAAGCATTTCGCCGATGTATTGTCGTGGAGATAAAAGGCACTGAATGTCCATTTCGCGTTCTCGACTCTCATTTTCAAGAGGATATAGTATCCCAGGTGGTTTAAAATACAAATCCGTGATCCACAATAGAAAAAGGAGAGTGTGGAATCCAATGAGCCAGCTTGTACCTAAGTTACGGTCAGAGCGAAAAAAGATACGTCCATCACTGCCTCTCAAGTCCTTCACTGTAACGTTACTCATCTACGAATCTTTCATCCTCGCTCAAATTAATGGGGTAATCATCACTTTCTCGGTCCGAATCTCTCTCGCTCCATTGTAAACAACGGGGAATTGTGAGGAATACTAGCTCCTGTGACGTCACGCTACTTCCGCTACAGGCAAGGCTTTTTTTTATCAGCGAGCAAAAGTTGCGAACTTTATCGTCGTTGTTCTCTACTAAATCCTTTCAGCAAAAATATGGCAATATCGCGAAATGATCAAGTATGACACATAGAATGGATCTGCTATTCCCGTTTAAATTTTAAAAAATCATTTCAGTAGGCCTTTAAGACAGGGGTGTCCAAACGTTTTCCACTGACGTAAAAATTAAAGCCTGCGGGGGCCATTTTGATAGTTTTCATTTTCAAATCATAACAAAATATATGGATTTTGGGGTTTTTTTTACGTTTAGGGCTCCCGGGGACCATAAAGTGTCTAAGTCATTAAAATGTTAAAAACAAGTCAAATTATTATTTCTATTTAACGCTTACAGTAAATCTCTACAGTATATCAACTTCAGGTTGATATAAAATTTAAAAAACCAAAAAGGTTTTATGCCTTTTCTGTCAAGACAACTTTGTTTTTTATAATAAAACTGAAGTATGCAGTATTTCCCCCACTGCCCAAAACATTCAGAAAGCAATGTTTGATGTGAAGTAATTAGAGCCTTAAAAACATCAATAATGCAGGACACCATTGATATTAATTCATTGTTATTTTTGAGTAATCACAGTGAAAAGATAAATCAAATCCCATTAAATATATTTAGGATACAAAAGGTGCCCCACTCAAAGTGATACATTTGTATTAGTTTTTTTTTACTTTCAACACTTAAGTTACGAGATCAACTTCAGATATATCTGTCAATTTTAGGTTTGGACTATTCTTTTGTTTGTTTTATGCTCTTTTGTCAAAGAAAACGTTGATGTTTTTGTATGGCAACCACACAATATATGCAATATTTTCCACATAAAACATTTTAAAGTGAAATATTTGAAATAATTGGAGCCTTGAATAGGTCAATAATTCATTATAAGATTGATTTTTTTATTTTTTTTAAGCAATGGCAAAAAAAAGAAAAAGAAAGATAGACAAAAGAAAAAAAACAGCCTGCATGGCAGCTTTTGTGACAACATTGCAACTTTTTCTAGTTAATGTTTATTTTTTATTTTTGCAATAGCATTTCCAGAATGTGTGGCGGGCCGGTAAACAATTAGCTGCGGGCCGCAAATGGCCCCCGGGCCGCACTTTGGACACCCCTGCCTTAAGAGAAAACGATTGCAGCTATTTGGGATACAACACTTCTCACACGGCAAGAGAACTTTGGAATGTCCAGGTCAGCTGTGGTTCTACTTACCGAAAAATGTTGTCCATTTGTCGAAGGAGAGTCAACAAGAATGCGGGCTACCGTGGATCTGATAAAAAAGATAGCGTGTGCTTTGTATTACCTGGCCGTCGAGAGAAGACTACGGAAAACATTGAATGCATTTGGACTGGCAAAGCAGACCGTATCAGTTATTGTCCGCCATGTATGTCGCGGACTCAACGTCTAGGTCCAGAGTATATAAAGTCACCAAAAAGGAATGGACAATGAAGGTGAAGGCAAAAGAGTGAGGAGTGTCCTGACCAGATATCTAGATCCCTGGTTTGATTGATGTAAAATGTTCTTTATCACATTGTTTACATGTCTAATAAAGATTTGATTAATTTATGATGGCTCAGGTGTGATTCACCAGTTAATTGAAATACCACAACACTGGATATTGTTCAGATAAGTTACATTGAAGAACTTGCACACAAAGCAACACTGGAGGTGACTATGACGTGCGCATTTTCCGCGCATGCGTACTAGGTCGCGTTGCGCCGGCTGACGGAGGGGGTGAGGGGGTCTTATACGACCATTGTGTGTGTGTGTGGACAAGGATAAGGTTAGGTGGGATTTACCCTGGATATCTTTAGTGTAAATGGGGCCTAAGGTGCGAGAACAAAAAACAAAAACAAAAAAAAACACCTGAGCATCCATCTGCTCTAATCTCCCCAGTAGATGACTTCACTTCACTGTGAAGTTAATTAAAAGAGCTACGTTGTAAATCGTTTGCTGTGCGTTTTATATTTGACTACTATTTTGACTACCACATTCACCCAGTGTTGTATAATTGCAACAATTATATAACAAGCTCTAAATGAAATTTGATACATCTGTTCCACAATAACTACATATGTACATGCTCTAGTACAGGGGTCACCAACGCGGTGCCCGCGGGCACCAGGTAGCCCGTAAGGACCAGATGAGTAGCCCGCTGGCCTGTTCTAAAAATAGCTCAAATAGCAGCACTTACCAGTGAGCTGCCTCTATTTTTTAAATTGTATTTATTTACTAACAAGCTTGTCTCGCTTTGCCCGACATTTTTAATTCTAAAAGAGACAAAACTCAAATAGAATTTGAAAATCCAAGAAAATATTTTAAAGACTCGGTCTTCACTTTTTTAAATTCATTAATTTTTATAACTTTCAGAAAGACAATTTTAGAGAAAAAATACAACCTTAAAAATGATTTTAGGATTTTTAAACACATATACCTTTTTACCTTTTAAATTCCTTCCTCTTCTTTCCTGACAATTTAAATCAATGTTCAAGTTTTTTTTTTTTTTTATTGTAAAGAATAATAAATACATTTTAATTTAATTCTTCATTCTAGCTTCTGTTTTTTCGACGAAGAATATTTGTGAAATATTTCTTCAAACTTATTATGAATAAAATTCAAAAAAATTATTCTGTCAAATCTAGAAAATCTGTAGAATCAAATTTAAATCTTATTTCAAAGTCTTTTGAATTTCTTTTAAAAAATTTGTTCTGGAAATTCTAGAAGAAATAATGATTTGTCTTTGTTAGAAATATAGCTTGGTCCAATTTGTTATATATTCTAACAAAGTGCAGATTGGATTTTAACCTATTTAAAACATGTCATCAAAATTCTAAAATTAATCTTAATCAGGAAAAATTACTAATGATGTTCCATAAATTCTTTTTTTAAGTTTTTCTCTTCTTTTTTTCGGTTGAATTTTGAATTTTAAAGAGTCGAAATTGAAGATAAACTATGTTTCAAAATTTAATCGTCATTTTTTTCGTGTTTTCTCCTCTTTTAAACCGTTCAATTAAGTGTAAATATCATTAATTATTAATAATAACGTCAAATGTAAATTGAGCAAATTGGCTATTTCTGGCAATTTATTTAAGTGTGTATCAAACTGGTAGCCCTTCGCATTAATCACTACCCAAGAAGTAGCTCTTGGTTTCAAAAAGGTTGGTGACCCCTGTCGTAGTATGACTCGAAGCTGGTATGACAATCCTCCTGGTAGGGGTGTATCCCTTTATGGAGGATGCCTGTGCGTGACTTTGTTTAACGTGGGGAGACTGGTGCACAGACAGTCACCACACGATCCTTGACAGAATCGGGTCAGGGTCCAGTGGCATGGAGTCCAAGACGACTGGGGACCCTTTTCTGCTGTAGCCTTCTTTCGCCATCGCAGCCGTTGTGGTAGTTCCTACATCTACCGTCTTCCGCCTGCTCCGACATTGTAATAACAACCAAAAAAATATAAAAGACATTTTACTTACTTGAATCTGATGAATCCAGTCCAATGAAACAAATAGATGTTGTTCGAGGGAAACCTTGAGAGGTTGTGTGAGTTTATGGCCAGAAGGCGTGACTTATAAACAAATTTACGATCCAATAGCCCTGTGAGACTGAACAATAGGACCCAATGACTATGTGGTAAAAAAAAATACATATATATATAACGACAAGCGGTAGAAAATGGATGGATGGATAACGGATTGTTTTTTAGGATGATTAAAGGCCTACTGAAAGCCACTACTAGCGACCACGCAGTCTGATAGTTTATATATCAATGATGAAATCTTAACATTATAACACATGCCAATACGGCCGGGTTAACTTATAAAGTGCAATTTTAAATTTGCCGCTAAACTTCCGGTTCGAAACGCCTCTGAGGATGACGTATGCGCGTGACGTAGCCCGGGGAACACGGGTATGCCTTCCACATTGAAGCCAATACGAAATAGCTGTTTTCATCTCATTCTGGGTGTATTCTGGACATCTGTGTTGGTGAATCTGTTGCAATTATGTTCATTGCATTATAGAGAAAGAAGCTGAGCAAGCAAAGATGAAAGTTCTCGGTGCAAAGCGGACGTATTTTGCGAAGGAAGTCAGCAGCAACACAACACAGCCGGTGTTTCATTGTTTACATTCCCGAAAGATGCAGTCAAGATGGAAGAACTCGGATAACAGAGACTCTAACCAGGAGGACTTTTGACTTCGATACACAGACGCCTGTAGAGAACTGGGACAACACAGACTCTTACCAGGATTACTTTGATTTGGATGACAAAGACGCAGACGTGCTACTGTGAGTATGCAGCTTTGGCTTCCAAACATTTGATCGCTTGACCGTACGTGCGCGTCACGTACGTAACTTTGTTTAAATATATAAGCTTTATGAACCTTGGGTTAGGTGAACGGTCTTTTGGGCTGAGTGATTGTGTGTGTTGATCAGGTGTTTGAATTGGATTGGCGGCTTATATGGAGCTAGGAGCTAGGAGCTAGCATTTGAATTGGATTGGCGGCTTATATGGAGCTAGGAGCTAGGAGCTAGCATTTCAGTAGGCCTTTAAAGGCCTACTGAAATGAATTTTTTTAATTTAAACGGGGATAGCAGATCTATTCTATGTGTCATACTTGATCATTTCGCGATATTGCCATATTTTTGCTGAAAGGATTTAGTATAGAACAACGACGATAAAGATTGCAACTTTTGGTATCTGATAAAAAAAAGGCTTGCCCCTACCGGAAGTAGCGTGACGTAGTCAGTTGAACATATACGCAAAGTTCCCTATTGTTTACAATGATGGCCGCATGAAGTGAGAGAGATTCGGACCGAGAAAGCGACAATTTCCCCATTAATTTGAGCGAGGATGAAAGATTTGTGGATGAGTAAAGTGCAAGTGAAGGACTAGTGGGGAGTGGAAGCTATTCAGATAGGGAAGATGCTGTGAGAGCCGGGGGTGACCTGATATTCAGCTGGGAATGACTACAACAGTAAATAAACACAAGACATATATATACTCTATTAGCCACAACACAACCAGGCTTATATTTAATATGCCACAAATTAATCCTGCATAAAAACACCTGCGTGTTTGTTACGCTAGCTCCTAGCTCCTCTGCTAGCTCCTAGCTCCATAGAACACGCCAATACAATTCAAACACCTGATCAACACACACAATCACTCAGCCCAAAAGAACGTTCACCTAACCCAAGGTTCATAAAGCTTATATATTTAAAAAAAGTTACGTACATACGCAAAAAAAAGTTGCGCACGTACGGTCAAGCGATCAAATGTTTAGAAGCCAAAGCTGCATACTCACAGTAGCACGTCTGCGTCTTTGTCATCCAAATCAAAGTAATCCTGGTAAGAGTCTGTGTTGTCCCAGTTCTCTACAGGCGTCTGTGTATCCAAGTCAAAAGTCCTCCTGGTTAGAGTCTCTGTTATCCGAGTTCTTCCATCTTGACTGCATCTTTCGGGAATGTAAACAAAGAAGCGCCGGCTGTGTACTGTTGTTGCTGACTACGTTCGAAAAATACGTCCATTTCGCACCGACAACTTTCTTCTTTGTTTGCTCAGCTTCCTTCTCCGTAATGCAATGAACATGATTGCAACAGATTCACGAACACAGATGTCCAGAATACTGTGGAATTATGAAATGAAAACAGAGCTTTTTCGTATTGGCTTCAATGTGGAAGCCATACCCGTGTTCGCCGGGCTACGTCACGCGCATACGTCATCCTCAGAGGCGTTTCGAACCGGAAGTTTAGCGGCAAATTTAAAATGTCACTTTATAAGTTAACCCGGCCGTATTGGCATGTGTTATAATGTTAAGATTTCATCATTGATATATAAACTATCAGACTGTGTGGTCGGTAGTAGTGGCTTTCAGTAGTTCTTTAAAGGTAACGTTGTCATTTTACAACGAGGGGTGTTACAGGGTTAAGACACGCCCACAGTATTGTTGTCCGGGTGCAAATCGGGAGAAATTCGCGAGAATGGTTGCCCCGGGAGATTTTCGGGAGGGGCACTGAGATTCGGGAGTCCCCCGGGAAAATCGGGTGGGTTGGCAAGTATGGGCGCTGGAAGTTGTCAGAACCCGTCAGCGATCCTGTCCTGTCTCCCTGTAACGTTTGCCTGCTCTTGAATGGGATTGTGCTAAACAAAAATCTTAATTATCCCCCTCGGGGATTATTAAAGTGTTTCTGATTGTGATTCGGCACTGACATGTGCATATGATCTCAGCGCCGGTGCGTGCGAAGCCGCGTTTAATGGTGACTCATACAGTCTCCCTCCACCAAAAGTTTTCATTAAAGACGTCTGAGTTGTGTTATTGACACGGCGGGTTGCCGACGCGGTATAAAACATTTATCAGCGAGCTTTTCCTCACCTAATAAATCATCCAAACAGGGCCGACCATATGGCAGATAAGACCTTGGGAAACGTGGCGTCGGCATGTGCCCCCAAACGCCGCCACTTCCTCCTCCTCCTCCTCCTCTTCCTCTCACGCGGTTATTTGACACGCCGTTTTCTTGTTCACCTTATCACCTCTTTGTCACTTTTTTTTTTTTTGTTCAAGCCAAAAAGAAAGAGAGAAGCGTTAGAGGAGGAAGATAACTCTCTCTCTCTTTCTCTCTCCTCCATGCTGAGAGGTTCCTGGGCGGTGCACAGACTGATGGGAGAGGATGATATATGTAGCGTCTGTGTCCCGGCTCTCCTCTGGCCCTTTGTCATTAATCATAGCCATTAGCTTTTTCTCACTGCAGCCTTGTCTGGGCGACACCACCCCCCGAAATCTCCCTCTCTCTCCCTCTCTCTCTCTCTCTCTTATCTAGCACAGCAAAGGAAGCCTCCTAATACTCACGGCCGCCATGAAATACAACGCTAATGCTTCACAAATGCCGTGTGATCGCTCGTTGAGCTGGAGGGAAGGAATTATCGAGGGTCTCCGAAGGCACAATTGATTGTCAATACCGATTTTTGCTGATTGCTTCTTCTGCTCGTCACTGGCGAGCGATGCAAGAATATTGATTAGGAAGGCGCCCTTTACATAATTGCGTGTCGTCCGCCATTTCAAATATTCTACGCTTTTGTATATGCAGGGCTCGGATTTAAACACGGCAACCGTTGTTTTCAACTTATCAAGTTTTCAATTTCCGTCATAATTAGAGATGCGATTTTAAATGTATTAAAATGTAATATCGGAAATTATCGGTATCGGTTTTTTTATTATCGGTATGTTTTTTTATTTTTTTTATTTTTTATTTATTTATTTATTTTTTAATTATTAAAAAGTGCACCAACCCAAAAAAACCTCCATCCCCCATTTACACTCATTCACACAAACGGGTTGTTTCTTTCTGTTATTAATATTCTGGTTCCTACATTATACATCAATATATATCAATACAGTCTGCAAGGGATACAGTCCGTAAGCACACATGATTGTGCGTGCTCCTGGTCCACTAATAGTACTAACTTTTAACAGTTAATTTGACTAATTTTCATTCATTACTAGTTTCTATGTAACTGTTTTTATATTGTTGTACTTTCTTTTTTATTCAAGAAAATGTTTTTAATTTATTTATCATATTTTACTAATTTTCAAGAGCAGGCAATTTTGATTTTGATTGCTTCTTCTGCTCGTCACTGGCGAGCGATGCAAGAATATTGATTAGGAAGGCGCCCTTTACATAATTGCGTGTCGTCCGCCATTTCAAATATTCTACGCTTTTGTATATGCAGGGCTCGGATTTAAACACGGCAACCGCTGTTTTCAACTTATCAAGTTTTCAAGTTTAGTCATTATTAGAGATGTCCGATATATGCGTTAAAATGTAATATCGGAAATTATCGGTATCGTTTTTTTTAATTTTTTTTTTATTTTTTTATTTTTTTTATTTATTAAATCAACATAAAAAACACAAGATACACTTACAATTAGTGCACCAACCCAAAAAACCTCCCTCCCCCATTTACATTCATTCACACAAAAGGGTTGTTTCTTTCTGTTATTAATATTCTGCTTCCTACATTATACATCAATATATATCAATACAGTCTGCAAGGGATACAGTCCGTAAGCACACATGATTGTGCGTGCTGCTGCTCCACTAATAGTACTAACCTTTAACAGTTAATTTGACTCATTTTCATTCATTACTAGTTTCTATGTAACTGTTTTTATATTGTTGTACTTTCTTTTTTATTCAAGAAAATGTTTTTAATTTATTTATCTTATTTTACTATTTTTTTTTTTAAAAGTACCTTATCTTCACCATACCTGGTTGTCCAAATTAGGCATAATAATGTGTTAATTCCACGACTGCATATATCGGTTGATATCGGTATCGGTTGATGTCGGTATTGGTAATTAAAGATTTGGACAATATTGGAATATCGGATATTGGCAAAAAGCAATTATCGGACATCCCTAGTCATAATACCATATTACAAATTACAACAGTAGTGAATATCCATTTCAAGGCCTACTGAAATGATTTTTTTTAATTTAAACGGGAATAGCAGATCCATTCTATGTGTCATACTTGATCATTTCGCGATATTGCCATATTTTTGCTGAAAGGATTTAGTAGAGAAAATCGACGATAAAGTTCGCAACTTTTGCTCGCTGATAAAAAAAAAGCCTCGCCTGTAGCGGAAGTAGCGTGACGTCACAGGAGCTAGTATTCCTCACAATTTTCCTTTGTTTACAATGGAGCGAGAGAGATTCGGACCGAGAAAGCGACGATTACCCCATTAATTTGAGCGAGGATGAAAGATTCGTAGATGAGGAACGTTACAGTGAAGGATTAGAGAGACAGTGATGGACGTATCTTTTTTCGCTCTGACCGTAACTTAGGTACAAGCTGGCTCATTGGATTCCACACTCTCTCCTTTTTCTATGGTGGATCACGGATTTGTATTTTAAACCACCTGGGATACTATATCCTCTTGAAAATGAGAGTCGAGCACGCAAAATGGACATTTAAAGTGACTTTTATCTCCACGACAATACATCGGTGACACACTTAGCTACTGAGCTAACGCGATAGCATCGTTCTCAAATGAAGATAGAAACAAAATAAATAAACCCCTGACTGGAAGGATAGACAGAAGATCAACAATACTATTAAACCATGTACATGTAACTACACGGTTAAAAATTCTCAACAATGCTGTTGCTAACGACGCTAAGGCTAATTTAGCAACTTAGCAACCGGACCTCACAGAACTATGATAAAAACATTAGCGCTCCACCTACGCCAGCCAGCCCTCATCTTCCCATCAACAGCCGTGCTCACCTGCGTTCCAGCGATCGACGGCGCGACGAAGGACTTCATCCGTGGGTTTGGCGGCAAGCATCGGCTGTGTTGCTGTAAGTATTGTACTTAGCCGCTAATACACCGATCGATCCCACCTACAACGTTCTTCTTTGCAGCCTCCATTGTTCATTAAACAAATTGCAAAAGATTCACCAACACAGATGTCCAGAATACTGTGGAATTTTGTCGAAGAAAACAAGAGGTTTCTGTATCGGGTTCGACGGGGTCCAACCACTTCCGTGGATTCTGTGACGTCACGCGCATAAATCATATCCAAAGGAGTTTTTCAACCGGAAGTGTGGCGGGAATTTTAAAATGTCACTTTATAAGTTAACCCGGCCGTATTGGCATGTGTTGCAATGTTAAGATTTCATCATTGATATATAAACTATCAGACTGCGTGGTCGCTAGTAGTGGCTTTCAGTAGGCCTTTAAGGACGGTGGTAAGTGAAAGGGTCCCCCAGATAAGCTAGAACAGGGGTCGGCAACCCGCGGCTTTAGCGCCGCCCTAGTGGCTCTCTGGGGCTTTTTCAAAAATGTATGAAAAATGGAAAAAGATGAGCGGAAAAAAATATATTTTTTGTTTTAATATGGTTTCTGTAGGAGGACAAACATGACACAAACCTCCCTAATTGTTGTAAAGCACACTGTTTATATTAAACATTAGGGGTGTGGGAAAAAATTGATTCGAATTCCAATCGCGATTCTCACGTTGTGTGATTCAGAATCGATTCTCATTTTTAAAAAATCGATTATTTTTTTTTAGATTATTTTATTATTCTTTTTTTTTTTTTCTTTTTTTAATTCATCAATCCAACAAAACAATACACAGCAATGCCATAACAATGCAATCCAATTCCAAAACCAAACCCGACCCAGCAACACTCAGAAGTGCAATAAACAGAGCAATTGAGAGGAGACACAAACACGACACAGAGCAAACCAAAAGTAGTGAAACAAAAATGAATATTATCAACAACAGTATCGATATTAGTTACAATTTCAACACAGCAGTGATTAAAAATCCCTCATTGACATTATCATTAGACATTTAGTTTATGAGATGCGATGCAAGTGTAAGCCACTGTGACACTATTGTTCATTTTTTTTTTTTTTTATTAATGTTTGTAATGATAATATCAATGAAGGATTTTTAATCACTGCTATGTTGAAATTGTTACTAATATTGATACTGTTGTTGATAATATTCATTTTTGTCTCACTACTTTTAGATTGTTCCGTGTCATGTTTGTGTGTCCTCAATTGCTCTGTTTATTGCTATTCTGAATGTTGCTGGGTCGGGTTTTGTTTTGAAATTGTATTGCATTATTATGGTATTGTTGTGTATTGTTTTCATTGAAAAAAAAAAAAAAAAAAGTACTTAAAATTTAAAAAAAATCGTTTTTGAATCGAGAATCATGTTGAATTGAAAACAAATCGATTCTGAATCGAATCGTGACCCCAAGAATCGATTTTGAATCGAATCGTGGGACACCCAAAGATTCCCAGCCCTATTAAACATGCTTCACTGATTCGAGTATTTGGCGAGCGCCGTTTTGTCCTACTAATTTTGCCGGTCCTTGAACTCACCGTAGTTTGTTTACATGTATAGCTTCCTCCGACTTCCTAGGACGTGTTTTATGCCACTTCTTTTTCTGTCTCAATTTGTCCACCAAACTTTTAACGTTGTGCCTGAATGCACAAAGGTGAGTTTTGTTGATGTTATTGACTTGTGTGGAGTGCTAATCAGACATATTTGGCCACTGAATGACTGCAAGCTAATCGATGCTAACATGCTATTTAGGCTAGCTATATGTACATATTGCATCATTATGCCTCATTTGTAGCTATATTTCAGCTCATTTAGTTTCCTTTAAGTCCTCTTAATTCCATTTATATCTCATGACACACTATCTGTATGTAATATGGCTTTTAATTTTTTTGCGGCTCCAGACAGATTTGTTTTTGTATTTTTGGTCCAATATGGCTCTTTCCACATTTTGGGTTGCCGACCCCTGAGCTAGAAGAAGCTTTTGGCAGGGGGTCCAGAGGTTAGTATATGCATGGAAGGCTGAGACATGGTGGCAAGCACAAAAAGGCGATACGACAAACACAAAATAGCCATCTACGCTCCGTAATATCATCAAAGGGTTCAGAGAATCTGGAGAAATCACTCCATGTAAGCGGCTAAGCCCGTGACCTTCCATCCCTCAGGCTGTACCGCGTCAACAAGCGACATCAGTGTGTAAAGGATATCACCACATGGGCTCAGGAACACTTCAGAAACCCACTGTCAGTA
>NC_084739.1:7630076-7672988 GCF_033978785.1 Entelurus aequoreus | reverse complement strand
GCAGGCAGCCTGCATCCAAGGTCCTTTAGCAGTAATTGCAAGCAGAATCTGACTCTCTGATCTCACCAGTGGTATTGGCTGTGCCAGGAGAGGCTGCCTCTGACAGATTGCCTTCCTGCAGTAATAACTAAGGCATGTTCCCCCGGTTTCTCACACAAGGCCATACAACAACGCCGCCTCCACCGCAGCCCCCACCACCCCCACCCCCAAAATCATCGCAGATTATTCCGCATGTGTATTTTTCTTTTTCGGCTCACGATGGGATTTTTCTGACAGGACCCTCTTCTGCTAATGGCCTCGCCTCTTAAGAGTACATCTTTTTTTTTGTTGTTGCAAAAAGACAGAAGAAAAAGGACTTTTGTTTCTAATTGCCTTGTGAAAATGTATTAGCCTTAAAAGGATTGACGGAAGTGTGACCGAACCAGCTGGGCTCCCAAAATATTTAAGATTAGAGAGGCGAGGATTTTCCAAACACTTCCCGTTGCCATGGCGCCTGCCCTGAATGACAGCCCTGAAGGCTTTATGGCCTTTTGAGGGATGGTCTTCTCCTTCCTCCTCCTCCATGCCGACTGTCTGCACACGGGGATTTATTGTCAGCTGGAGTTTCCTTGATGGGGTGTAATAATACCGTGTCTTTCACACCCGCTAAGGTGGTAGAATCCCCTCCCTCAGCTGATGAGAGGACCCCCGCGTGCTGCCCCGCTAGTGCCTGTGTTCTCCGCCGCACTCATAAGCCGAGCAGCTCCACCCCATGGCTGTCCAAACAAGGTTTCTCAACAGGCCCCCGCACATCAAAAAGAGCAGCGTGTGGGGGCCCAGGGGGGGCAACAGGATGCCGCCTTTACTTGCTTATCACTTTTCTTGTATTTTCTTGGCTTTTGTTGTCTTTTGTGGATCTTTGATGTTGGCTGCATATGCACGACACTTACAAGGAGAAAAGTAATTTCTTTAAAGACTTGAGTCTTATGAGAATGAAGTCATTTAGGGCACGGTACCGGTCCGCGGACCGATTGGTACCGGGCCGCACAAGAAATAAAAAAAAAAAAAATTAAAAAAAATAAAAAATAAAAAAAATAAAAAATTTTTTTTTTTAATGAAATCAACATAAAAAACACGATATATGCATTATATATCAATACAGTATGCAGGGATACAGTCTGTAAGCACACATGATTGTATTTATTTATGTAAAAAAAAATAATAATAAAATTTAAAAAAAATAAATACCCCCCCCCCCCCCCCCCCCCCCACCGGTCCGTGGGACAAATTTCCAAGCGTTGACCGGTCCGCAGCTACAAAACGGTTGGGGACCACTGATTTAGGGCATTGAATGTGGTCATTTCACCAGAATAAAGTCTTAAAGTAAAAAAAAAAAAAAAAAAGAAGAATAGGGCTGTCAAAAATAACGAGTTAACTCATGCGATTAATCACAAAAAAGTATCGCATTAATCATGAATACAGGTAGATTAATCATGCAAAAGTACGACCTGACTTCAGATAAATGACTTGCATTCAAGTAAAACTTTTTAAAAAGTGTTCCTGGATGACATTTGAACATTGCACTTGTGCCCAAATATTGGGATCCTCTTAAGTGATTAAGAGGATCCCATCCAGGGATAATAATTAAAATAAATACAAAAATACAATTAAAAAAATCATAATACTACTTTTATTTTATTTTTTTACAAAAATATACATATTTACTTATTTTTTTCTGACAAATTAATGATTCTCCATCTCAAAAAATTGGAAGAAATATTTGTCATTCAAAGGGAAAAATATGTTTTGTCCCCCCAAAAAAGTGGTTTTATTCTCATGGCTTTAAACAACTTAAAAAAAACAACAATATATATATATACTTTTTTTGTGCTGTCAAATTATATATATTTTTTGTTCAGAATAATCAAATAAAGTGATTCAGCATGATTAAGCACGCTTTAATTTGGTTTAATCATGATTAATCACACTTTTAAATGTTGGATTAATCTTGATTATTCACTTACTTGCATCATTTAAATACAAAAAAAAGAAGAATAGGGCTGTCAAAAATAACGAGTTAACTCATGCGATTAATCACAAAAAAGTATCGCATTAATCATGAATACAGGTAGATTAATCATGCAAAAGTACGACCTGGCTTTAGATAAATGACATGCATTCAAGTAAAACTTTTTAAAAAGTGTTCCTGGATGACATTTGAACATTGCACTTGTGCCCAAATATTGGGATCCTCTTAAGTGATGCAAGTGAGTAATAAACTGTGAATCATCAAGATTACACCAAAATGAAAAAAGTGTGATTAATCATGCTTAATCTAAATTAAAGTGTGCTTAATCATGATTAATCAAATATATGATTATTCGGAATAAAGCAATTATATATAATTTGACAGCACACAAAAAAGTATCTTTTTTATTTATTTATTTATTTCTTTAATTTAATTTTGTTTTAATAAAGCTGTCTAAAGTCATGAGGATACCACTTTTTTTTTTTTTTTTGACAAAAAGCATCTTTTTTCCCTTTGGATAATATAAACAATTTTTTAAAATGTTTGAGGTGAGGAATCATACAGACTTACTATTTTTTTTTCTGACAAATTAATATTTTTGTTAAAAAGTAAAGTAGTATTGTGATTTATTTTTTTATTTTTTATTTTTTTGTATATATTATTTTAATGATTATCCTTGGATGACATTTTAGCATTGCACTTGTGCCCAAATATTGGGATACTCTAAAGTGTATTTAAATGATGCAAGTAAGTGAATAATCAAGATTAATCCAACATTTAAAAGTGTGATTAATCATGATTAATCTAAATTAAAGTGTGCTTAATCATGATTAATCAAATATATGATTATTCTGAATAAACAATTATATATCATTTGACAGCACAAAAAAAAGTATCTTTTTTATTTATTTTATTTTTTATTAATTACATTTTTTTTTAAATAAAGTTGTCTAAAGTCATGAGGATACCACTTTTTTTTTTTTTTTTTGACAAAAAGCGTCCTTTTTCCCTTTGGATAATATAAATATTTCTTTAAAATGTTTGAGGTGAGGAATCATACAAACTTACTAAATTTTTCTGACAAATTAATATTTTTGTTAAAAAGTAAAGTAGTATTGTGATTTTTTATTTTATTTTATTTTATTTTTTTTGTATATATTATTTTAATTATTATCCTTGGATGGCATTTTAACATTGCACTTGTGCCCAAATATTGGGATACTCTAAAGTGTATTTAAATGATGCAAGTAAGTGAATAATCAAGATTAATCCAACATTTAAAAGTGTGATTAATCATGATTAATCTAAATTAAAGTGTGCTTAATCATGATTAATCAAATATATGATTATTCTGAATAAAAAATTATATATAATTTGACAGCACAAAAAAAGTATCTTTTTTTTATTTATTTTTTTTTTAATTACATTTTTTTTAAATAAAGTTGTCTAACGTCATGAGGATACCACTTTTTTTTTTTTTTTTGACAAAAAGCGTCCTTTTTCCCTTTGGATAATATAAATATTTCTTTAAAATGTTTGAGGTGAGGAATCATACAAACTTACTAATTTTTTTCTGACAAATTAATATTTTTGTTAAAAAGTAAAGTAGTATTGTGATTTTTTATTTTATTTTATTTATTTTTTTTGTATATATTATTTTAATTATTATCCTTGGATGACATTTTAACATTGCACTTGTGCCCAAATATTGGGATACTCTTAAGTGTATTTAAATGATGCAAGTAAGTGAATAATCAAGATTAATCCAACATTTAAAAGTGTAATTAATCATGATTAAACCAAATTAAAGCGTGCTTAATCGTGCTGAATGACTTTATTTGATCATTCTGAACAAAAAATATATATAATTTGACAGCACAAAAAAAGTATATATATATATATTGTTGTTTTTTTTAAGTTGTTTAAAGCCATGAGAATAAAACCACTTTTTTGGGGGGACAAAACATATTTTTCCCTTTGAATGACAAATATTTCTTCAGATTTTTTGAGATGGAAAATCATTAATTTGTCAGAAAAAAACAAGTAAATATGTATATTTTTGTAAAAAAATAAAATAAAAGTAGTATTATGATTTTTTTAATTGTATTTTTGTATTTATTTTAATTATTATCCCTGGGTGACATTTTAACATTGCACTTGTGCCCAAATATTGGGATCCTCTTAAGTGTATTTAAATGATGCAAGTGAGTAATAAACTGTGAATCATCAGGATTAATCTAAATTAAAAACGTATAATTAATCTAAATTAAAGTGTGCTTAATCATGATTAATCAAAAATATATGAATATTCTGAATTAAAAAAATACATAATTTGACAGCACAAAAAAAAGTACATTTTTTATTTATTTTTTATTTATTTATAAAGTTGTCTAAAACCATGAGAATAAAATACATATTTCTTTAAAATGTTTGAGGTGAGGAATCATACACATGTACTTGTTTTTTTCTGACAAATTAATATTTTTGTTAAAAATTAAAGTAGTATTGTGATTTTTTATTTTTTTATTTTTTTTGTATATATTATTTTAATTATTATACTTGGATGACATTATAACATTGCACTTGTTCCCAAATATTGGGATACTCTTAAGTATATTTAAATGATGTAAGTGAGTAATAAACTGTGAATAATCAGGATTAATCCAAACTAAAAAAAGTGTGATTAATCATCCATCCATTCATTTTTTTTACAGCTTGTCCCGTGCGGGCTCACGGGAGTGCTGGAGCCTATCCCAGTTGCATTTGGACATCGTGATTAATCAAATTATATGATTATTCTGATTTAAAAATATATAATTTGACAGCACATTACGTTTTTTTTGTTGTCTTTTTTGTAAAAAGTTGTCTAAAACCATGAGGATAAAACTTAATTTTTTTCCCCGCCAAAAACGGGTCTTTTTCCCTTTTAAATTATAAATATTTCTTCAAATTTTTTGAGGTGGAGAATCATTAATTTGTCAGAAAAAAATAAGTACATTTGTATATTCTTATAAAAAAAAATAATAAAGTAGTAGTGTGATTTTTTTCAAATAATTTTTGTATATGTTATTTTAATTTTCCCTGGATGACATTTTAACACTGCACTTGTGCCCAAATATCGGGATCCTCTTTCAAGTGTATTTAAATGATGCAAGTGAGTAATAAACTGTGAATAATCACGAATAATCAGAATTTAAAAAGTGTGATTAATCATGATTAATCCAAATTAAAGTGTGCTTAATCATTATTAATCAGATTATATGATTATTCTGAATAAACAACTATGTATAATTTGACAGCACACAAAAAAGTATATTTTCTTTTCTTTTTTTTTACTTGTCAAAGCCATGAGAATAAAACCACCTTTTTTTTATTTTTTACAAAAAGCATCTCTTTCCCTTTGAATAATATAAATATTTCTTAAAAATTTTTGAGGTCGGGAATCATACAAATGTACTTATTTTTTTCTGACTAATTAATATTTTTATTTAAAAAAATACAAGTATTATTGTGATTTTTTTTAAATGTACTTTTGTATAATTATTTTAATTTTCTCTGGATGACATTTTAACACTGCACTTGTGCCCAAATATCGGGATCCTCTTTCAAGTGTATTTAAATGATGCAAGTGAGTAATAAACTGTGAATAATCACGAATAATCAGAATTTAAAAAGTGGGATTAATCATGATTAATCCAAATTAAAGTGTGCTTAATCATGATTAATCAGATTATATGATTATTCTGAATAAAAAACTATGTATAATTTGACAGCACACAAAAAAGTATCTTTTCTTTTTTTTTTACTTGTCAAAGCCATGAGAATAAAACCACCTTTTTTTTTATTTTTTACAAAAAGCATCTTTTTCCCTTTGAATAATATAAATATTTATTTTTCCCTTTGAATAATATAAATATTTCTTAAAAATGTTTGAGGTCGGGAATCATACAAATGTAGTTATTTTTTTCCGACAAATTAACATTTTTATTTAAAAAAATACAAGTATTATTGTGATCTTTTTTAAATTTACTTTTGTATAATTATTTTAATTTTCCCTGAATGACATTTTAACACTGCACTTGTGCCCAAATATCGGGATCCTCTTTCAAGTGTATTTAAATGATGCAAGTGAGTAATAAACTGTGAATAATCACGAATAATCCGAATTTAAAAAGTGTGATTAATCATGATTAATCCAAATTAAAGTGTGCTTAATCATGATTAATCAGATTATATGATTATTCTGAATAAAAAAACGATGTATAATTTGACAGCACACAAAAAAGTATATTTTCTTTCTTTTTTTTATTTGTCAAAGCCATGAGAATAAAACCACCTTTTTTTTTTATTTTTTACAAAAAGCATCTTTTTCCCTTTGAATAATATAAATATTTCTTAAAAATTTTTGAGGTGGGGAATCATACAAATGTACTTATTTTTTTCTGACAAAATAATATTTTTATTTAAAAAAATACAAGTATTATTGTGATTTTTTAAAAATTTACTTTTGTATAATTATTTTAATTTTCCCTGGATGACATTTTAACACTGCACTTGTGCCCAAATATCGGGATCCTCTTTCAAGTGTATTTAAATGATGCAAGTGAGTAATAAACTGTGAATAATCACGAATAATCAGAATTTAAAAAGTGTGATTAATCATGATTAATCCAAATTAAAGTGTGATTAATCATGATTAATCAGATTATATGATTATTCTGAATAAAAAACTATGTATAATTTGACAGCACACAAAAAAGTATATTTTCTTTCTTTTTTTTCTTGTCAAAGCCATGAGAATAAAACTACCTTTTTTTTTTTTTTTACAAAAAGCATCTTTTTCCCCTTAAAAAATTTTGGGTGGGGAATCATACAAATTTACTTATTTTTTTCTGACAAATTAATATTTTTGTTAAAAGAAATTCAAGTAGTATTGTGATTTTTTTAAAATGTACTTTTGTATAATTATTAAAATTTTCCCTGGATGACATTTTAACATTGCACTTGTGCCCAAATATTGGGATCCTCTTTCAAGTGTATTTAGATGATGCAAGTGAGTAATAAACTGTGAATAATCAGAATTAATCCAAATTAAAAGTGTGATTAATCATGATTAATCCAAATTAAAGCGTGCTTAATCATGGTTAATCAAATTATTTGATTATTCTGAATTAAAAAATAATATATATAATCTGACAGCACAAAAAATTTGTCTTTATTTTATTTATTTATTTTTTTTGTGGAAAAAGTTGTCTAAAAATCAGAATAAAACCACATGTTTTACAAAAAGTGTCTTTTTCCCTTTAAATATTATGAATTTTTCTTCAAATTTTTTGAAGTGGAGAATCCTTTATGTACATCAAACCCGACACAGCGGTGGTCGTCTCTTGTCTTATTTTTATTTTTTTTCTTTTAAATCCTGAAGTTATAATCTTAGTTATAGTCAATAGTTTTTGAAACAAAAATAGTTATATATTTTAGTCACCATAGCAAATTAAAGTTGTATACATTAGAAAAGAAAACAAATTGAAAAAAGTTTATTAATCAAATTATATGATTATTCTGATTTAAAAAATATATTTTTTTATTTTTATTTATTTATTTTTTGGGGAAAAAGTTGTCTAAAGCCCTGAGAATGAAACAACTTTTTTTTTTGTTGACATAAAGCGTATTTTTCCCTTTGAATAATATATATAGTTCTTCAAATTTTTTGAAATGGAGAATAATTTAGTCAGAAATAAGTTTTTGTAAAAAAAACATTAGTATTGTGATTGTTTTTTTTTTTGTATAAGTTATTTTAATTATTTATATATTTTTTTCTAAAGTAATAGTAAAGTAAAAATAATATAAAATATATATTTTTTTAATTTATTTGTTTTTTCTTCCAAAATTATAATATTTGAGAAGTGACTTAAAATATCAGAGCAGCAACTTCCCTTTAAAATGAACCACATAGAGGATCTAGTTTAGTTTCCAAAAATAATGAAATCCAATCTTTTGGGCACTTCAACCCAACTAATCTTGTAATGTTATGACTTTCCCTGCAGAGAAATACAACATTTAAGAAGTGAAAAGTACACAGCTTGTCCGTAATACTTCTTAGTGCGTACCCGATGTGTCTGAGATTGATGATCAGACGCCTTTGCCTCCTCACTGTAAGAAACGTGATACGGCAGTTAGTCTTTCTACTTGCAAAAGTCTGCCCTGTCAGTCTAATTAGATTTTTCTGAAATAAAAAAAAAGGTGAAATCAGTGCAAATAAACAGGAGTAAATGAGTCTGACAGAAACATGTGGAAAAGATATCAAAGACAATATGAAGAGAGTCAAAAGTCCCTAAATGCCTCAAAGCGAACGTGCGGCCCAGCAGGCGAGCTGCCAAACTGTATAAATAGAAACTCCTTTATTTATTTTTTTTAATGAAAGATCCTTTTGACTGATCCTGGAACAGTTGGTGTGTGTGTGAGCAGGTCAGATAGATGGATGGCTGCGTCTAAACATAGACCTTTTTTTACAGGCCAAAATGTAAATAAACTTTATAGCAAGTCGGGGTCAGCCCCCCTAGCCCCCCCCCCCAGGCCCATCCGTCATTTCCTTGCCCTCCCGTGGCCCCCCCGTCGCCCACCCCGATCCTCCTCTTAGGGAGAATCACAGGACCCTTGAGGTGAACTACAGCCGACCTTCTGGAAGCAAGGCCAGTTGAGGTTCAGATGCCATCGCCTCTCTTGTGGTCGCGCTCTCTGGCGCCCCCACTGGTTCGCTCTGGCCTTGCTTATAATTACACTTTTTGTCCCACTTCCCTGTTGACTAGCTTATTAATATTTGGACCAGCTCCTATTTACACATACCCGTTACATATAAAATCCATCCATTTTGTTTCACCTATCATAGTTAAATGATTGCATTGTATATTAAGAAACATTTTGTTGCAACAAAACCCAGCTGAGTGGTTAAGACAGTACTACTAAGTTCAAATCCATAACTTGGAAGATCTAGTTCTTTGTTTCACCTCTATTATAGTTTAATGATTGCATTTGTATATGAGCGAAAATCATGTCTTGCTTGGACCCAGGATAGCTTATTTGTTAAGACTGCTTCCTCTCACTCTGTATTACTGGGTTCAAATCCATAACTTGGAAGATCTAGTTTTTTGTTTCACTTATCATAGTTTAATGATTGCATTTGTATATGAGCGAAAATCATGTCTTGCTTGGACTCAGGATAGCTCATTTGTTAAGACTGCTTCCTCTCACTCTGTATTACTGGGTTCAAATCCATAACTTGGAATCGCTAGTTTTTTGTTTCACCTATCATAGTTAAATGATTGCATTGTATATTAAAAAAAGTCTTGTTGCAATAAAACCCAGCTCAGTGGTTAAGACTGCTGCCTCTCACGCAGTACTACTCGGTTCAAATCCATAACTTGGAAGATCTAGTTTTTTGTTTCACCTCTATTATAGTTTAATGATTGCATTTGTATATGAGAGAAAATCACGTCTTGCTTGGACCCAGGATAGCTTATTTGTTAAGACTGCTCCCTCTCACTCTGTATTACTGGGTTCAAATCCATAACTTGGAATCGCTAGTTTTTTGTTTCACCTATCATAGTTAAATGATTGCATTGTATATTAAGAAAAGTCTTGTTGCAACAAAACCCAGCTCAGTGGTTAAGACTGCTGCCTCTCACGCAGTACTATTAGGTTCAAATCCATAACTTGGAAGATCTAGTTTTTTGTTTCACCCATCATAGTTAAATGATTGCATTGTATATTAAGAAAAATCTTGTTGCAACAAAACCCAGCTGAGTGGTTAAGACTGCTGCCTCTCACGCAGTACTGCTAGGTTCAAATCCATAACTTGGAAGATCTAGTTTTTTGTTTCACCTCTATCATAGTTTAATGATTGCATTTGTATATGAGCGAAAATCATGTCTTGATGGAACCCAGGATACCTCAATGGTCAACACTGTGGGCTCCCAATACAGGGGTACTGGGTTTGAATCCCAATTGGTCTGATATGATATGATAGCAGTGATTTTGTTTTTTAAAATACTGCGACATTATTCATACATTTTAATTTTACTACTATAACATTTTACTTTTTTTTTTTAAATATTAGTTTTATCTTCAAGAATAAAAAGCTTATTTGTAAATCCTTAATTACATCATACCCGACATAGCAGTAGTCTTATCATACCTCTGTTTTTCTTTTGAATACATTACACTGTCAATCATATCTTTTGAAGATAACATATGTTTTATCTTCAAGAATAAAAAGTAATAAAATTGTAATCCTTGATATACCTGTAAATCATACCCGACATAGCGGTAATCTTGTCATACCTCTGTCTTTCTTTCAAATACATTACTACTATAACATTTTAATTAAAAAAAGTCAGTTTTACCTTTAAGAATATAACGCAAGTTTGTAATCCTTGATGTACATCATACCCGATGTAGTAGTAAATCATATATTTTGAAGAAAACATTCATTTTTGAATGTTTTTTTAAATACGACAATATTTATACATTTTAGTAGTAGTAGTAGTTTTGTCATGCCTTATTTTTCTTCCCTTCTGTTTTTCTTTTGAATACATTATACTGTAAATCATACCTTTTGAAGAAAACATCTGTTTTATCTTTAAGAATACCAAGTACAATTTTACTCCTTGATGTACATCATACCTGACGTAGCGGTAATCTTGTCATACCTCTGTCTTTCTTTCGAATACATTACTACTATAACATTTTAATTAAAAAGTCTGTTTTACCTTCAAGAATATAATGCAAATTTGTAATCCTTGATGTACATCATACCCGACGTAGCAGTAAATCACATATTTTGAAGAAAACATTCATTTTTGAATGTTGTTTTTCTAAATCCGACAATATTCATACATTTTAGTCTTACTAGTATAACATTTTAATTTAAAAAAAATACGTTTTACCTTCAAGAATAAAATGCAAATTGGTAATCCTTGACGTACATCATACCCGACATGGCAGTAGTTTTTTCATGCCTCATTTTTCTTCCCTTCTGTTTTTCTTTCGAATACATTATGCTATAAATCATATCTTTTGAAGAAAACGTCTGTTTTATCTTCAATAATAAAAAGTACAATTGTAATCCTTGTTGTACATCATACCCGACATAGCAGTAGTCTTATCATACCTCTGTTTTTCTTTTGAATACATTACACTGCCAATCATATCTTTTGAAGAAAACATCTGTTTTATTTTCAAGAATAAAAAGTGATAAAATTGTAATCCTTGATATAAATCATACCCGACATAGTGGTAATCATTTCATACCAGAAAAACATTCATTTTTGAATGTTGTTTTTTTAAATCCGACAATATTCATACATTTTAGTCTTACTACTATAACATTTAATAAAAAATAAAAAAAGTTTTACCTTCAAGAATAAATCGCTAATTTGTAATCCTTGTCGTACATTATACCCGACATGGCAGTAGTTTTGTTGTGCCTCATTTTTCTTCCCTTTTGTTTTTCTTTTGAATACATTATACTGTAAATTATATATTTTGAAGAAAACGTCTGTTTTATCTTCAATAATAAAAAGTACAATTGTAATCCTTGTTGTACATCATACCCGACATAGCAGTAGTCTTATCATACCTCTGTTTTTCTTTTGAATACATTACACTGCCAATCATATCTTTTGAAGAAAACATCTGTTTTATTTTCAAGAATAAAAAGTTATAAAACTGTAATCCTTGATATAAATCATACCCGACATAGTGGTAATCATTTCATACCAGAAAAACATTCATTTTTGAATGTTGTTTTTTTAAATCCGACAATAGTCATACATTTTAGTCTTACTACTATAACATTTAATAAAAATAAAAAAAAGTTTTACCTTCAAGAATAAATCGCTAATTTGTAATCCTTGTCGTACATTATACCCGACATGGCAGTAGTTTTGTTGTGCCTCATTTTTCTTCCCTTCTGTTTTTCTTTTGAATACATTATACTGTAAATTATATATTTTTAATAAAACGTCTGTTTTATCTTCAAGAATAAAAAGTAATACAATTGTAATCCTTGATATACATCATACCTGACGTAGCGGTAATCTTGTCATGCCTCTGTTTTTCTTTTGAATACATTGAATACATTACTACTGTAACATTTTAATAAAAAAGTCTGCTTTACCTCTAAGAATATAACGCAAATGTGTAATCCTTGATGTACATCATACCCGACATAGCAGTAAATCATTTTGAAGAAAATATTCATTTTTGAATGTTTTTTTAAATCCGACAATATTCATACATTTTAGTCTTACTACTATTACATTTTAATTAAAAAAAAATCAGTTTTACCTTCAAGAATAAAACACAAATTTGTAATCCTTGATGTACATCATACCCGATGTAGCAGTAAATCATATATTTTGAAGAAAATATTTATTTTTGAATGTTTTTTTAAATCCGACAATATTCATACATTTTAGTCTTACTACTATTACATTTTAATTTAAAAAAATTCAGTTTTACCTTTAAGAATAAAACACAAATTTGTAATCCTTAATGCACATCATACCCGACATGGCAGTAGTTTTGTCATGCCTCATTTTTCTTCCCTTCTGTTTTGCTTTTGAATACATTATACTGTAAATCATATCTTTTGAAGAAAACATCTGTTTTATCTTGAAGAATAACAAGTAATAAAATTGTAATCCTTGATATACATCATACCCGACATAGTGGTAATCTTGTCATACCTCTGTTTTTCTTTTGAATACATTACTATTGTAACATTTTGATAAAAAAAGACAGTTTTACCTTCAACATTATAACGCAAATTTGTAATCCTTGACGTACTTCATACCCGACGTAGCAGTAAATCATATATTTTGAAGAAAACACATTTTTGAATGTTGTTTTTCTAAATCTAACAATATTCATACATTTTAGTCTTACTACTATTACATTTTAATTTAAAAAAATTCAGTTTTACCTTTAAGAATAAAACACAAATTTGTAATCCTTAATGCACATCATACCCGACATGGCAGTAGTTTTGTCATGCCTCATTTTTCTTCCCTTCTGTTTTGCTTTTGAATACATTATACTGTAAATCATATCTTTTGAAGAAAACATCTGTTTTATCTTTAAGAATAACAAGTAAAATTGTAATCCTTGATGTACATCATACCCGAAATAGCAGTGATCTTGTCATACCTCTGTTTTTCGTTTGAATACATTGAATACATTACTACTGTAACATTTTAATAAAAAAGTCAGTTTTACCTTCAAGAATATAACACAAATTTGTAATCTTTGATGTACATCATACCCGACCTAGCAGTAAATGATGCATCATACATTTAACATTTTTACAAGATGCAATAAAGAGACGACGTCACACCTTTTCCCGACTCTGCACTTGTCACGGCGTCGGAATATGCGGGAGCACCTGCCTTTTTTTCAAATGACTGAGGGTCAGCTGGGAGCCGCTTTGATCAGCGTGACAGTTTGACTGCCTCGATGGGACTGGCATTGATAATCCCTTTGCTTAACTCGTGCTTTCGGGGGCCCGGTTGGGGTCGTGTCCCGGGATAAAGCGCTGGGGGCTAAGACTTAATCAAACAGTGGGGTTTTGGGGGGTGGCTCGGTGAAGGGAAAGGCTCTTTTGAGGGTTACAAACATGGAAGGGCACATTTAGGAGCGCGGTGAAGGGCCACAATCGCAGGATTAGAGCGTTGGGCCCTCACGCAAATAAGAGCGCTTCAGCAGGCAGTCCTTAAAGAGTCCTAAAGGGTTTGTCAGTGGGCTTACAAAAACGGGAACCATGCGGCCACCTCTTGTTGCGTGGACTTTTTGAACACTTGAAAGTTCCCAATACATCTTAATAATAATAATAATAATAGATTTTATTTGTAAAAAAACACTTTACATTGAGTAAACAACCTCAAAGTGCTAGTGTATTAAAAAATACAATTAAAATAAAAACGAGAACAGCCAAATAGCTAAAACTAGTATGCATACATCTAAAAAAAGTTTATTTTTCTTTTAAAAATAAGGGTTTTTAAGCCTTTTTTAAAAGCATGCACAGTCTGTGGTGCCCTCAGGTGGTCAGGGAGAGCGTTCCACAGACTGGGAGCGGCGTATGAATATAGCAAGTTGCTGAAGTGACCTTTACCCTCAGCTAAAGATGTCCGATAATATCGGACTGGCGATATTATCGGCCGATAAATGCTTTGAAATGTAATATCGGAAATGATCGGTATCGGTTTCAAAAAGTAAAATGTATGACTTTTTAAAACGCCGCTGTACGGAGTGGTACACGGACGTAGGGAGAAGTACAGAGCAGTTGCGTCTCCCAGTCATACTTGCCAACCCTCCTGATTTTCCTGGAAGACTCCCGAATTTAATTCCCCTCCCCGAAAATCTCCCGTGGCAAACATTCTCCCGAATTTCTCCCGATTTCCACCCAGACAACAATATTGGGCAATTGCCCCATCCCATAATATCTACGGCTTTTCACACACACAATTGAATGCAAACGCATACTTCGTCAACAGCCATACAGGTCACACTGAGGGTGGCCGTATAAACAACTTTAACACTGTTACAAATATGCGCCACACTGTGAACCAACACCAAAAAAGAATGACAACACACATTTCGGGAGAACATCCGCACCGTAACACAACGTAAACACAACGGAACAAATACCCAGAACCCCTTGCAACACTAACTCTTCCGGGACGCTACAATATACACCCCCCCCCGCTACCCCCTACCCCGAAAACCCCGCCCACTTCAACCTCCTCATGCTCTCTCAGGTAGAGCATGTCCCAAATTCCAAACTGCTGTTTTGAGGCATTTTTTTTTCCATAACTTGAGTTGATTTATTTTGGAAAACCTTGTTACATTGTTTAATGCATCCAGCGGGGCATCACAACAAAATTAGGCATAATAATGTGTTAATTCCACGACTGTATATATCGGTATCGGTTGATATCGGAATCGGTAATTAAGAGTTGAACAATATCGGGATATCTGCAAAAAAGCCATTATCGGACATCTCTAGTTACGACTTGTCTGTGGAAAATGTGAGAGTTTTTACTCAGATTATGACCAAAGATATCAACACTTTTTTCAAAAAATCTTTCTTTCTTTGACTTTTTTTTTCCACCAAAGAATCTTAAATATACGACTTGGATTTTTTAAGTTGGCAACTTTTAATAAAAAATAAGACAAATATTTAAAGAAAAATTACTATTCTTCTATGACTATTCTCCAAAATGTAATAATTCATGATTTAACACAAAAAAAAGCCAGAAAAAATTAGACATTAAAAGTAGAGATGTCCGATAATATCGGCCTGCCGATATTTTAAGCCGATAAATGTATAGAAAATTATCGGTATCGTTTTTTTTATTATCGGTATCGTTTTTAAAAAAATAAAAAATATTGTATTTTTTTAATTATTAAATCAACATAAAAAACACAAGATACACACTTCTTTCTGTTATTAATATTCTGGTTCCTACATTATATATCAATATATATCAATACAGTCGGCAAGGAATACAGTCCGTAAGCACACATGATTGTGCGTGCTGCTGGTCCAATAATAGTACTAACCTTTAACAGTTAATTTTACTCATTTTCATTAATGACTAGTTTCAATGTAACTGTTTTTATATTGTTTTACTTTCTTTTTTATTCAAGAAAATGTTTTTAATTTATTTATCTTGTTTTATTAATTTTTTAAAAAAGTACCTTATCTTTCGGCATCGGTTGGTATCAGTATCGGTAATTAAAGAGTTGGACAATATCGGAATATCGGATATCGGCAAAAAGCCATTATCGGACATCCCTAATAATGTGTTAATTCCACGACTGTATATATCGGAATCTGTAATTAAGAGTTGGACAATATCGGAATATGTTGGGGCGGTATAGCTCGGTTGGTAGAGCGGCCGTGCCAGCAACTTGAGGGTTGCAGGTTCGATCCCCGCTTCCGCCATCCTAGTCACTGCCGTTGTGTCCTTGGGCAAGACACTTTACCCACCTGCTCCCAGTGCCACCCACACTGGTTTGAATGTAACTTAGATATTGGGTTTCACTATGTAAAGCGCTTTGAGTCACTTGAGAAAAAGCGCTATATAAATGTAATTCACTTCACTTCACTTCAATATCGGATATCGGCAAAGAAGTAATTATCGGACATCTCTAATTATGACTTGTCTGTGGAAAATGTGAGAATTTTTACTCAGGTTATGACCAAAGATATCAACACTTTTTTCAAACACCTTCCTTTCTTTGACATTTTTTTTTCCACCAAAGAATCTTAATAATACGACTTAGATTTTTTAAGTTGGCAACTTTTAATAAAAAATAAGACAAATATTTAAAGAAAAATTACTATTCATCTATGACTATTCTCCAAAATGTAATAATTCATGATTTAAAAAAAAAAAAAAAAAAGCCAGAAAAAATGAGACATTAAAAGATTACTTTTTTTCTTGAAGATAAAACTTTCAAATTTTCTTTAAAAAAATTACGATTTTGCAGTAGCAAGATTACATTGTAAGAATATTGTTGTAGGATTAAAAAAAAAAAACAACATGTATTCAAAAATGAAAAATAGAAGGGAACAAAGACGTGTTGAGTTATGTTGCTGACAGACAAACCTCGACATATACATTACCTAAAAGTGAAAAAAATGCATATCCCATTTTTTCAAGTCAACAGAGTACACTGCAAAAAGTAAGTGTTCAAAAACTAGAAAAAAAACTAATCAAAATTATCTGCCAATAGAACAAGACAATTCGGCTTGTCAAGACTTTCCAAAACAAGTATCATTAAAGCTGCAAGCAGCGATGGACGGGACCGACTTTGAGGGCTCATAAAATACAAACCGAAGCAGTAATTAAAACTCTTTCATCAACTTTTAATCAGAAGGGTTCAATCTCTCTCCTGTGCTAAGACACGACAAATGCGCTCGGAGGAGATAATATTTGAAAAAAGGTGAC
Source organism: Entelurus aequoreus (assembly GCF_033978785.1). Taxonomy (NCBI): domain Eukaryota; kingdom Metazoa; phylum Chordata; class Actinopteri; order Syngnathiformes; family Syngnathidae; genus Entelurus; species Entelurus aequoreus. The sequence continues at coordinate 7,655,966 of NC_084739.1, read as the reverse complement.
TGTTTTTACTCAACTTTTGTTTTGAAGGGGGAATTGCAAACTTCCTGTTGATTTTTGCTGGGGGTTGTGAGTGAATGAAATCTAGGTCTAAGTGAGACCTACATAGAGGTTTTTGTTTCATGTCTCTACGACAGGGGACACCAACCTTTTTGAAACCAAGAGCTACTTCTTGGGTACTGATTAATGCGAAGGGCTACCAGTTTGATACACACTTAAATAAATTGCCAGAAATAGCCAATTTGCTCAATTTACCTTTAACTCTATGTTATTATTAATAATTAATGATATTTACACTTAATTGAATGGTTTAAAAGAGGAGAAAACACAAAAAAATGACAATTACATTTTGAAACATAGTTTATCTTCAATTTTGACCCTTTAAAATTTAAAATTCAACCGAAAAAAAAGAAGAGAAAAACTAGCTAATTCGAATCTTTTTGAAAAAAAAAAAAAAAAAAAATTATGGAACATCACTAGAAATGTTTCCTGATTAAGATTAATTTTACAATTTTGATGACATGTTTTAAATAGGTTAAAATCCAATCTGCACTTTGTTAGAATAAATAACAAATTGGACCTAGATATATTTCTAACAAAGACAAATCATTATTTCTTCTAGATTTTCCAGAACAAATTTTTTTTTTAAAGAAATTCAAAAGACTTTGAAATAAGATTTAAATTTGATTCTACAGATTTTCTAGATTTGCCAGAATAATTTTTTTGAATTTTAATCATAATAAGTTTGAAGAAATATTTCACAAATATTCTTCGTCGAAAAAACAGAAGCTAAAATGAAGAATTAAATTAAAATGTATTTATTATTCTTTACAATAACAAATAAATGTACTTGAACATTGATTTAAATTGTCAGGAAAGAAGAGGAAGGAATCTAAAAGGTAAAAAGGTATATGTGTTTAAAAATCCTAAAATCATTTTTAAGGTTGTATTTTTTTCTCTAAAATTGTCTTTCTGAAAGTTATAAGAAGCAAAGTAAAAAAAATAATGAATTTATTTAAACAAGTGAAGACCAAGTCTTTAAAATATTTTCTTGGATTTTCAAATTCTATTTGAGTTTTGTCTCTCTTAGAATTAAAAATGTCGAGCAAAGCGAGACCAGCTTTCTAGTAAATAAATACAATTTAAAAATAGAGGCAGCTCACTGGTAAGTGCTGCTATTTGAGCTATTTTTAGAACAGGCCAGCGGGCTACTCATCTGGTCCTTACGGGCTACCTGGTGCCCGCGGGCACCGCGTTGGTGACCCCTGCTCTACGACATTCCTACTGGAAGTTAGAGGCAGTTTTGTCTGTGTTTTCTTCCTAGGGGGCGCTAGAGCGCAATTTTGAGTTCTGGGGTTTTTTGTTTTTTTCATTAGATCGCAATTTTCGCCAGTCCTGATATGTGTGTCCAATTTGGTGAGTTTTGAAGCATGTTAAGGGGGTCAAATTACAGCGGTGGTATAATAATAATAATAAAGAATAAGAATAATAAAACCCTAGAAATTCAATAGGGTCCTCTGTCCCAAAGGGACATTCGGTCCCTAATTAGCTAACCTCAATGAACCCAATTATACCTTAAAATAAGTATATTCTCACTAATAACAAGTGCACTTTTGTTGGTAGAAAAAAAAAGAGACCTTTTTTGCTCAATATGTTGAAAAATATTCTTAAATGAAGTAAATGCGAGTGCCATTATCTTGACATAATGATATGCGCTCGGCATCATGATGTTTTTTTTTCATGCTTGAAGTAAGAAATTATTCCTTTAAAAAAGTAGTTTTATACTTGTGAGTGTTGATGATATTCTAGTTTCAAGCATGTTTTACTCAATATAGGTCATCAAATCTCAGCAACAAGCTGTAATATCTTACTGAGATCATTCAGGACCAAAACACTTAAAACAAGTAAAACACTCTAACATAAAATCTGCTTAGTGAGAAGAATTATCTTATCAGACAGAAAATAAGCAAATATCACCCTTATTTGAGATATTTCATCTTACTTAGATTTCAGTTTTTGCAGTGTAACTTTGGGGACATACAGTAATAGTCCACGGATGAACACATCAACCTTTGGAGGGAAAACAACTCCAGACAACTCATATTGAATTATAAACCCTTTTCTCTGTTTGTCACCCTTATTGATTTTGCCCCATTCTCCAGTCCCTCATAGTTTATATCCTGCCATCAAACAGACTTCACTGCCAGGATTTATGGTCGCTGTGAGCCCAGCCTGCTAGGTCTGCTTGGCCAGGGGGAACTGTGAGGCTAGCTGGATATTCTTTAAATACCATAAAAAAAATAAAAAAAAGGGAACAACAGCCGAGGGAGCGCCTTGGAAAATGGTGGAGTGATGTGATAATCCAGCGAGTGGCAGGTGGCGCCGCGTAAAAAAAAATCCAAAACAGCGAAATTATGCTTTTCTATTTTGGGTGCAATTTTTATAATCTCAAAATGAGGCAATTGATGGCTTCACTGGGGGGGTCGTTACGATTGGAAGATGGTGGGGGAGGAAAAACTTTCCTTTAACAATAATCGACTGGATTTATAAGGTACTTTTCCAGACACTCAGAGCTTCACAGAGAACTTACAACCCATCATTCATTCACTCCACATTGTCTAATTATTATAGCTGTGAGCCCTGCCTGCTAGGTCTGCTTGGCCAGGGGGAACTGTGAAGCTAGCTGGATATTCTTTAAATACCATTAAAAAAAAAATTAAAAGAAGGAAAAACAGCCGAGGGAGCGCCTTGGAAAATGGTGGAGTGATGTGATAATCCAGCGAGTGGCAGGTGGCGCCGCGTAAAAAAAATCCAAAACAGCGAAATTATGCTTTTCTATTTTGGGTGCAATTTTTATAATCTCAAAATGAGGCAATTGATGGCTTCAATGGGAGGGTCGTTACGATTGGAAGATGGTGGGGGAGGAAAAACTTTCCTTTAACAATAATCGACTAGATTTATAAGGTACATTTCCAGACACTCAGAGCTTCACAGAGAACTTACAACCCATCATGCATTCACTCCACATTGTCTAATTATTATAGCTGTGAGCCCTGCCTGCTAGGTCTGCTTGGCCAGGGGGAACTGTGAGGCTAGCTGGATATTCTTTAAATACCATAAAAAATAAAGGAAAAACAGCCGAGGGAGCGCCTTGGAAAATGGTGGAGTGATGTGATAATCCAGCGAGTGGCAGGTGGCGCCGCGTAAAAAAAAATCCAAAACAGCGAAATTGTGCTTTTCTATTTTGGGTGCAATTTTTATAATCTCAAAATGAGGCAATTGATGGCTTCAATGGGGGGGTTGTTACGATTGGAAGATGGTGGGGGAGGAAAAACTTTCCTTTAACAATAATCGACTAGATTTATAAGGTACTTTTCCAGACACTCAGAGCTTCACAGAGAACTTACAACCCATCATTCATTCACTCCACATTGTCTAATTATTATAGTTCAATGGCAGCAGTCATTTATATGAGATTTTCCGATAGATGCTATTTGGCCCACTTACAATGAAAACAAAAAAATCTTGTTTTTCATGAGTTCTGTACTAGTATTGTATGTCTAGGTGGGGGTCCTACTTTGGAAAGCCTTTGTATCCCTTCCAGAGAGTTCCCCATAAAACATTCCCCTTTTGCACAATGAGTTGTAAGCATTGGATGAAGTCTACATTCCTGTAACTGTCTGTAAATTATATATATTTATTAGCATTTTGTAGGGATGGCTTTTTTCCGATATCCGATATTCCGATATTGTCCAACTCTTTAATTACCGATATCAACCGATACCGATATCAACCGATATATGCAGTCATGGAATTAACACATTATTATGCCTAATTTGGACAACCAGGTATGGTGAAGATAAGGTACTTTAAAAAAAATAAATAAAAAAATAAGATAACTAAATTAAAAACATTTTCTTGAATAAAAAATAAAGTAAAACAATATAAAAACAGTTACATAGAAACTAGTAATTAATGAAAATGAGTAAAATTAACTGTTAAAGGTTAGTACTATTAGTGGACCAGCAGCACGCACAATCATGTGTGCTTACGGACTGTATCCCTTGCAGACTGTATTGATATATATTGATATATAATGTAGGGACCAGAATATTGATAACAGAAAGAAATGGGGGGAGGGAGGTTTTTTGGGTTGGTGCACTAATTGTAAGTGTATCGTGTGTTTTTTATGTTGACTTAATAAAAAAAAAAAAAACCAAAAAAAAAAAAAACCCGATACAGATAATAAAAAAACGATACTGATAATTTCCGATATTACATTTTTTATATTATCGGACATCCCTACATTTTTGTAATCTACTAACATTTCATGATTAATATCCATAATTTAACATTCTTCCGAAGTGACAGTAGAATAAGCACAAATCTGATTAGGGGGGTCATAGTGTTAGGACCTGGAACTTATTACTATTGATGTGTGATGTTGGAGTTGTCCGACTTCTTGTGTGGCCATAAACGCATCGCCGGCCAAGTGTGTTGGTAAAAGGGAGAGAGAGAGAGAGAGACAGAGCGGCTGCTGCATTGCAAAAAGTCAGTGTTCAAAAACAAGGGAAAAAAATACAAAAATGAGGGGTATTTTACTTGAACTAAGCAAAATTATCTGCCAATAAAACAAGAAAATTTGGCTTGTCAAGACTTTCCAAAACAAGTAAAATTAGCTAACCTCAATGCACCCCAAAATACCTTAAAATAAGTACATTCTCACTAATAACAAGTGCACTTTTCTGTATAGAAAAAATAAATATGAGACCTTTTTTCTCAGTATGTTGAAAAATATTCTTAAATGAAGTACCGTATTTTTCGGACTATAAATCGCAGTTTTTTTCATAGTTTGGCCGGGGGTGCGACTTATACTCAGGAGCGACTTATGTGTGACATTATTAAAGGCCTACTGAAATGAATTTTTTTTATTTAAACGGGGATAGCAGATCTATTCTATGTGTCATACTTGATCATTTCGCGATATTGCCATATTTTTGCTGAAAGGATTTAGTATAGAACAACGACGATAAAGATTGCAACTTTTGGTATCTGATAAAAAAAAGGCTTGCACCTACCGGAAGTAGCGTGACGTAGTCAGTTGAACATATACGCAAAGTTCCCTATTGTTTACAATGATGGCCGCATGAAGTGAGAGAGATTCGGACCGAGAAAGCGACAATTTCCCCATTAATTTGAGCGAGGATGAAAGATTTGTGGATGAGTAAAGTGCAAGTGAAGGACTAGTGGGGAGTTGAAGCTATTCAGATAGGGAAGATGCTGTGAGAGCCGGGGGTGACCTGATATTCAGCTGGGAATGACTACAACAGTAAATAAACACAAGACATATATATACTCTATTAGCCACAACACAACCAGGCTTATATTTAATATGCCACAAATTAATCCTGCATAAAAACACCTGCGTGTTTGTTATGCTAGCTCCTAGCTCCTCTGCTAGCTCCTAGCTCCATAGAACACGCCAATACAATTCAAACACCTGATCAACACACACAATCACTCAGCCCAAAAGACAGTTTACCTAACCCAAGGTTCATAAAGCTTATATATTTTTAAAAAGTTACGTACGTGACGCGCACATACGGTCAAGTTATCGAATGTTTAGCAGCCAAGGCTGCATACTCACGGTACCTGATATTCAGCTGGGAATGACTACAACAGTAAATAAACACAAGACATATATATACTCTATTAGCCACAACACAACCAGGCTTATATTTAATATGACACAAATTAATCCTGCATAATAACACCTGCGTGTTTGTTATGCTAGCTCCTAGCTCCTCTGCTAGCTCCTAGCTCCATAGAACACGCCAATACAATTCAAACACCTGATCAACACACACAATCACTCAGCCCAAAAGACCGTTCACCTAACCCAAGGTTCATAAAGCTTATATATTTTTAAAAAGTTACGTACGTGACGCGCACGTACGGTACGGTACGTGTTATGCTAGCTCCTAGCTCCTCTGCTAGCTCCTAGCTCCATAGAACACGCCAATACAATTCAAACACATGATCAACACACACAATCACTCAGCCCAAAAGACCGTTCACCTAACCCAAGGTTCATAAAGCTTATATATTTTAAAAAAGTTACGTACATACGCAAAAAAAAGCCAAAGCTGCATACTCACAGTAGCACGTCTGCGTCTTTGTCATCCAAATCAAAGTAATCCTGGTAAGAGTCTGTGTTGTCCCAGTTCTCTACAGGCGTCTGTGTATCCAAATCAAAAGTCCTCCTGGTTAGAGTCTCTGTTATCAGAGTTCTTCCATCTTGACTGCATCTTTCGGGAATGTAAACAAAGAAGCGCCGGCTGTGTACTGTTGTGGCTGACTACGTTCGAAAAATACGTCCATTTCGCACCGACAACTTTCTTCTTTGCTTGCTTGGCTTCCTTCTCCATAATGCAATGAACATGATTGAAACAGATTCACGAACACAGATGTCCAGAATACTGTGGAATTATGAAATGAAAACAGAGCTTTTTCGTATCGGCTTCAATGTGGAAGGCATACCCGTGTTCGCCGGGCTACGTCACGCGCATACGTCATCCGCAGAGGCGTTTCGAACCGGAAGTTTAGCGGCAAATTTAAAATGTCACTTTATAAGTTAACCCGGCCGTATTGGCATGTGTTATAATGTTAAGATTTCATCATTGATATATAAACTATCAGACTGCGTGGTCGGTAGTAGTGGGTTTCAGTAGGCCTTTAACACATTAGCGTAAAATATCAAATAATATTATTTAGCTCATTCACGTAAGAGACTAGACGTATAAGATTTCATGGGATTTAGCGATTAGGAGTAACAGATTGTTTGGTAAACATATAGCATGTTCTATATGTTATAGTTATTTGAATGACTCTTAGCATAATATGTTACGTTAACATACCACGTTCTCAGTTGGTTATTTATGCCTCATATAACGTACACTTACTCAGCCTGTTGTTCACTATTCTTTATTTATTTTAAAATGCCTTTCAAATGTCTATTCTTGGTGTTGGCTTTTATCTAGGGATGTCCGATAATGGCTTTTTGCCGATATCCGATATTCCGATATTCCGATATTGTCCAACTCTTTAATTACCGATACCGATATCAACCGATACCGATATCAACCGATATATGCAGTCGTGGAATTAACACATTATTATGCCTAATTTGGACAACCAGGTATGGTGAAGATAAGGTACTTTTTAAAAAAATTAGTAAAATAAGATAAAAACATTTTCTTGAATAAAAAACAAAGTACAACAATATAAAAACAGTTACATAGAAACTAGTAATGAATGAAAATTAGTCAAATTAACTGTTAAAGGTTAGTACTATTAGTGGACCAGCAGCACGCACAATCATGTGTGCTTACGGACTGTATCCCTTGCAGACTGTATTGATATATATTGATATATAATGTAGGAAGCAGAATATTAATAACAGAAAGAAACAACCCTTTTGTGTGAATGAGTGTAAATGGGGGAGGGAGGTTTTTTGGGTTGGTGCACTAATTGTAAGTGTATCTTGTGTTTTTTATGTTGATTTAATAAAAAAAACCCCAAAAAACCAAAAACAAAAAAAACCGATACCGATAATAAAAAAACCGATACCGATAATTTCCGATATTACATTTTAACGCATATATCGGCCGATAATATCGGCAGGCCGATATTATCGGACATCTCTAGTTTTATCAAATACATTTCCCCCAAAAATGCGACTTATACTCCAGTGCGACTTATATATGATTTTTTCCTTCTTTATTATGCATTTTAGGCCGGTGCGACTTATACTCCGGAGCGACTTATAGTCAGAAAAATACGGTCAATGCTAGTGCAATTATCTTGACATAATGATATGCGCTCGGCCTTACATTTCTTGAAACCAGCAAACTTATACTAAAAGCTAGTTTATTGTTCTTAATGGAAAGGCAACAAGGCAAGCGCTTGTTACTCTCGGGGTCTCCTAGCCGCTCAGGCATATCATATGGTCTAAAAAGGCATTTTTCCATCGATAACATGACATCATCGCGCCAAGTGCGTGCTCTTTCAGTCAATTAGTGCGCTAGGAGTGTGTGTGTATATATATATATATATATATATATATATATATATATATATATATATATATATATATATATATATATATACACATTTTATTGTCATTTTGAAGAATTTCTCTAAATGTGCATGAACTATTTCTGTTCAAAATTGTTTGAAATGTCAAATGTTTAAATATTAACTGTCAGTTTACTGTACTGTGCCAACTGTACTACAATAAGAGTACATCTTTTCTATTGTTTCATTGAAAACAAAACAGCAAAGTTAATTTGGCTGTCATCTGTTTTAATTATGAGACACCAATTGTGTCAAAGTCATGATTTGTTTTTATTTCATGCTTGAAATAAGAAATGATTACTTTAAAAAAGTAGTTTTATACTTGTGAGTGTTGATGACACAGCTTTGCAACACTTGATATTCTAGTTTCAAGCATGTTTTACTCAATATAGGTCATCAAATCTCAGCGACAAGCTGTAATATCTTACTGAGGTCATTTAGGACAAAAACACTTAAAACGAGTAAAACACTCTAACATAAAATCTGCTTAGTGAGAAGAATTATCTTATCAGACAGAAAATAAGCAAATATCACCCTTATTTGAGATATTTCATCTTACTTAGACTTCAATTTTTGCAGTGTGTTTATATGAAAAATGACTAAGTTGGTTTTGGCCTGGTTTGTACGTAAGAAATTGACCAGTTTTGCGAGATAGAAGCTTTTTACTGATGTTTTTAGTGTTGTTACGGCCGACAAACTGTTTCGCTCAATAAAGTGATCGATGGAATTTCTGTCGTCCTCAAAGCGTAACGAAAGATGCATCAAATAATTGAACAGTTTTGACGAACATTGTCACCTGTCACTCACAGTTGCATTGCAAAGTCATACAGAATACATTAAAGTACCAATGATTGTCACACGCACACTAGGTGTGGCGAAATTATTCTCTTCATTTGACCCCCCCCCACCCCTGGGAGGTGAGGGGAGCAGTGAGCAGCAGCAGTGGCCGCGCCCGGGAATTATTTTCGCTGATTTAACCCCCAATTCCAACCCTTGATGCTGAGTGCCAAGCAGGGAGGTAATGGTCCCATTTTATTATAGTCTTTGGTATGACTCGGCCGTGGGTTTGAACTCACGACCTACACGATCTGGGAAGGTTTGTGTCATGTTTGTCCTCAAACAAAAACCATACTAAAACAAATTAAATACATCTTTCTAGAGACATTTCTAGAGATAAATGCGTTAAAATGTAATATCGGAAATTATCGGTATCGTTTTTTTTTATTATCAGTATCGTTTTTTTAATTTTATTTTATTTTTTTTTATTTTTTATTTTTTTTATTAAATCCACATAAAAAACACAAGATACACATACAATTAGTGCACCAACCCAAAAAACCTCCCTCCCCCATTTACACTCATTCACACAAAAGGGTTGTTTCTTTCTGTTATTAATATTCTGGTTCCTACATTATATATCAATATATATCAATACAGTCTGCAAGGGATACAGTCCGTAAGCACACATGATTGTGCGTGCTGCTGCTCCACTAATAATACTAACGTTTAACAGTTAATTTTACAAATTTTCATTAATTACTAGTTTCTATGTAACTGTTTTTATATTGTTTTACTTTCTTTTTTATTCAAGAAAATGTTTTTAATTTATTTATCTTATTTTATTTGATTCATTTTTTTAAAAAGTACCTAATCTTCACCATACCTGGTTGTCCAAATTAGGCATAATAATGTGTTAATTCCACGACTGTATATATCGGTTGATATCGGTATCGGTTGATATCGGTATCGGTAATTAAAGAGTTGGACAATATCGGCAAAAAGCCATTATCGGACATCCCTACATTTTTCCCCCCATCTTTTTCCATTTTCAAACCTTATTGGGCGGCGCTAAAGAGCTGCAAGTTGCTGGGAGTTGACGGTACACGGAAATCGGGGCAATATTTCGACATCTTTCGGATACAAAACCGAGTCATACGAAATGTAGCGTGTAGAAAAACTGAGGTAGAAGTAACGAGATTAAAAAATGAAAAATAAACACCATGTTCCAAGCAAATCTGTACACAATATCTGAAATGTAATAAATACCTTGATGAGATAACAATAGGGGGGAACAAAAAAAACAACATGTCTTCTTTCGCCTATTTTGTTCTTGTGTGCTGTCAGAGAGGAAGAGGAGGAGGAAGCCTGCGTTTTTCTTCCCCTCCGCCACCATTCCCGAATTACCTGCTGGGTCCGAGCTCTTTCATGCTCTTGTTTTGACAGCTAGATTTATAAGGCTTGAAATTTGTACAAATCAGTTGTCATTCAGCAGGCAGCTGTCAATGTGTCAAGCTGTCAGGGCCCGCTGTGAGGGAGACGCCTAAAGGGGGGTGGGGGGGGGATGCTGTTGATGCTGCTGCTGCGTGAGGGGGCAACCGCCCAGAAAAAGCAAAATGACTTCAAAGAGACCTGAGCAGCTTCCTATCTAGTCGGCGGGCCTCCCTTGCCCCTGTGGATACGCCATCGATTGCCCTTGATGTGGAGCAACGACGCGCCTCCAGAAAAGAAATGACACCGCCCAGTCGGGATGCGGAGCCTGAATCTACTAAATGGCAGCAAATATGTAATCTCTCAGAGGAGCGAAGGCGGCACAGTTTAGAGATGTTTGCCCGTCCTCTCGTCTTTAAGTAGCTCCGAGCTCTCCGAGGAGAATGGCGGGCGTCTTCAGAAGATCTCTCGTCTTGTTTCCTTGCCACTGATTGCCGTGGGGGGGTGTTGGGGACCCTGAGGACCCCAGGTGATGCGTACCTTTCCCTTCCGTCCTCCATCCGTCTGCAAACCCGGCTTCACAGGAAACGTGGCGAGAGACGGGTGTTCTGAGCGGCGAGGTGAAACAAAAGACAGCAGCTGACAACACACGCCTTTGTGGGAGATGACACAATATGCCCGGAATCCATCTTTTTTTTTTTGTGCTTTTATTATTTTACAGTCTAGCAAACGGGTTTAATTACGAGCTAAATTGTATATTGTGAATAAAAAGTAGTAATTTTCCATAAAACGATACAATTGCATGGAGTCGTACCAAGTTTTGTTATGCATTTTTATTTTGCATACAATTTAATGACATTTTCTCGAAGGATAAAAAAAATGTCAATTTTATGCGTATAAAGTAGTAGTATTTAAAAAATAAAAAATAAAACAAATATTCAACTACTGCTACCCGACTTTGCAGTTATTTTGTCATGCCTTATAGTATTTTTTTCCTGAGAAAAAAAATACAATGTTTGAGTAAAAAGTCATAACGTTAGGAAAATAAAATTGCAAGATTTCATGAGAGAAAAAGTTGTAATCATGCATACTTTATTTACGCCATACCCGACATAACAGTAGTTGTCATATATTGTAACTTTGCATCCAATATAATGAAATTTTCAGGGAAAAAAATGCATTCTCACGTATTAAAAGTTGCATTTGTGTTTCACAACCATATTCCATTTAATTGTCATCATACCTAACATAGCAGTTCTTATGACATGCCTTATATAATAGTATTTTTCCTCAAGAAAAACTCATATCTGCTGAAAATGTTGAATATTCCAAAAATAAAATCACACTTTCAAGAAAAAACAACTTAACTCTTGTTAATAAAAAGTAGTATATTTCCATAAAACAATACAATTTCATGAAGAAAAATAGCGCTCCTGCATTTCTGTCATACCCGACGTAGCAAGTTTTGTTTCGCATTTTTATTTTGCATACAATTTAATGACATTTTCTCTAAGGATAAAAAAGGTCAATTTTATGAGTATAAAGTAGTAGTATTTAAAAAAAATAAAAAAATATATGCAACTACTGCTACCCGACATTGCAGTTATTTTGTCATGCCTTATAGAAGTTTTTTCCAGAGAAAAAAAATAAAATGTTTGAGTAAAAAGTCATACCGTTAGGAAAATAAAATTGCAAGTTTTCATGAAAGAAAAAGTTGTAATCATGCATACTTCATTTACGCCATACCCGACATAACAGTAGTTGTCATACATTGTAACTTTGCATCCAATATAATGACATTTTCAGGGGAAAAATGCATTCTCACGGATTAAAAGTTGCATTTGTGTTTCACAACCATATTCCATTTAATTTTCATCATACCTAACATAGCAGTACTTATGACATGCCTTATATAATAGTCTTTTCCTCAAGAAAAACTCATAACTGTTGAAAATGTTGAATTTTCCAAAAATAAAATCACACTTTCAAGAAAAAACAACTTAACTCTTGTGAATAAAAAGTAGTATATTTCCATAAAACAATACAATTTCATGAAGAAAAATAGTGCTCTTGCATTTCTGTCATACCCGACGTAGCAAGTTTTGTTTCGCATTTTTATTTTGCATACAATTTAATGACATTTTCTCTAAGGATAAAATAGGTCAATTTTATGAGTATAAAGTAATAGTATATAAAACAACATTTTAAAAAATATGCAACTACTGCTACCCGACATTGCAGTTATTTTGTCATGCCTTATAGTAGTTTTTTCCAGAGAAAAATAATAAAATGTTTGAGTAAAAAGTCATAACGTTAGGAAAATAAAATTGCAAGATTTAATGAGAGAAAAAGTTGTAATCATTCATACTTTATTTACGCCATACCCGACATAACAGTAGTTGTCATACATTGTGACTTTGCATCCAATATAATGACATTTTCAGGGAAAAAAATGCATTCTCATGGATTAAAAGTTGCATTTGTGTTTCACAACCATATTCCATTTAATTGTTATCATACCTAACATAGCAGTACTCATGACATGCCTTACATAATAGTCTTTTTCCTCAAGAAAAACTCATAACTGTTGAAAATGTTGAATTTTCCAAAAATAAAATCACACTTTCAAGAAAAAACAACTTAACTCTTGTGAATAAAAAGTAGTATATTTCCATGAAACAATACAATTTCATGAAGAAAAATAGTGCCTCTGCATTTCTGTCATACCCGACGTACCAAGTTCTGTTTCGCATTTTTATTTTGCATACAATTTAATGACATTTTCTCTAAGGATAAAAAAGGTCAATTTTATGAGTATAAAGTAGTAGTATGTAAAAAAATAAAACAAAATATGCAACTACTGCTACCCGACATTGCAGTTATTTTGTCATGCCTTATAGTAGTTTTTCCAGAGAGAAAAAATAAAATGTTGAGTAAAAAGCCATAACGTTAGGAAAATAAAATTGCAAGTTTTCATGAAACAAAAAGTTGTAATCATGCATACTTTATTTACGCCATACCCGACATAACAGTAGTTGTCATACATTGTGACTTTGCATCCAATATAATGACATTTTCAGGGAAAAAAATGCATTCTCACGGATTAAAAGTTGCATTTGTGTTTCACAACCATATTCCATTTAATTGTTATCATACCTAACATAGCAGTACTCATGACATGCCTTACATAATAGTCTTTTTCCTCAAGAAAAACTCATAACTGTTGAAAATGTTGAATTTTCAAAAAATAAAATCACACTTTCAAGAAAAAACAACTTAACTCTTGTTAATAAAAATTTGTATATTTCCATGAAACAATAAAATTTCATGAAGAAAAATAGCGCTCCTGCATTTCTGTCATACCCGACGTAGCAAGTTTTGTTATGCATTTTTATTTTGCATACAATTTAATGACATTTTCTCTAAGGATAAAAAAAAGTAAATTTTGTGCGTATAAAGTAGTAGTATTTAAAAAATAAAAAATAAAACAAATATGCAACTACTGCTACCCGACATTGCAGTTATTTTGTCATGCCTTATAGTAGTTTTTCCAGAGAAAAAAAATAAAATGTTGAGTAAAAAGCCATAACATTAGGAAAATAAAATTGCAAGTTTTCATGAAACAAAAAGTTGTAATCATGCATACTTTATTTAGGCCATACCCGACATAACAGTAGTTGTCATACATTGTGACTTTGCATCCAATATAATGACATTTTCAGGGGAAAAAATGCATTCTCACGGATTAAAAGTTGCATTTGTGTTTTACAACCATATTCCATTTAATTTTCATCATACCTAACATAGCAGTACTTATGACATGCCTTATATAATAGTCTTTTTCCTCAAGAAAAACTCATAACTGTTGAAAATGTTGAATATTCCAAAAATAAAATCACACTTTCAAGAAAAAACAACTTAACTCTTGTGAATAAAAAGTAGTATATTTCCATAAAACAATACAATTTCATGAAGAAAAATAGCGCTCCTGCATTTCTGTCATACCCGACGTAGCAAGTTTTGTTTCGCATTTTTATTTTGCATACAATTTAATGACATTTTCTGTAAGGATAAAATAGGTAAATTTTATGAGTATAAAGTAGTAGTATATAAAACAAAATAAAAAAAATATGCAACTACTGCTACCCGACATTGCAGTTATTTTGTCATGCCTTATAGAAGTTTTTTCCAGAGAAGAAAAATAAAATGTTTTAGTAAAAAGTAATAACGTTAGGAAAATAAAATTGCAAGTTTTCATGAAAGAAAAAGTTGCAATCATGCATACTTTATTTACACCATACCCGACATAACAGTAGTTGTCATACATTGTAACTTTGCATCCAATATAATGACATTTTCAGGGAAAAAAATGCATTCTCACGGATTAAAAATTGCATTTGTGTTTCACAACCATATTCCATTTAATTTTCATCATACCTAACATAGCAGTACTCATGACATGCCTTACATAATAGTCTTTTTCCTCAAGAAAAACTCATACCTGTTGAAAATGTTGAATTTTCCAAAAATAAAATCACACTTTCAAGAAAAAACAACTTAACTCTTGTGAATAAAAAGTATATTTCCATAAAACAATACAATTTCATGAAGAAAAATAGCGCTCCTGCATTTCAGTCATACCCAACGTAGCAAGTTTTGTTATGCATTTTTATTTTGCATACAATTTAATGACATTTTCTCTAAGGATAAAAAAGGTCAATTTTATGAGTACAAAGTAGTAGTATTAAAAAAAAAAAATAAAATATATATATATATATATATATATATATATATATATATATATATATATATATATATATATATATATATATATATATATATTGCATTTGTGTTTGAAATGGAATTCACAATCGTATTCCATGCCATTTGCATCATACCTAACACAGCAGTACTTATGACATGCCTTATATAATAGTCTTTTTCCTCGAGAAAAACTCATAACTGTTGAAAATGTTTACTTTTCCAGAAATAAAATCACAATTTCAAGAAAAAACAACTTAACGCTTGTGAATAAAAAGTTGTATTTTTCCATAAAAAAATACAATTTCATGAAGAAAAATAGCGCTCCTGCATTTCTGTCATACCCGGCGTAGCAGTAAGTTTTATTATGCATGTTTATTTTGCATACAATTTAATTGACATTTTTTCTGAGGATAAAAAAGGTCAATCTTTTGAGGATAAAGTAGTTATTTAAAAAAAAAAAAAAAAAAAAGAATACACAACTACCGCTACCCGACTTTGCAGTTGTTTTGTCATGCCTTATAGTAGTTTTTCCAGAGGAAAAAAAATATATTTTTGAGTAAAAAGTCATAACGTTAGGAAAATAAAATTGCAAGTTTTCATGAAACAAAAAGTTGTAATCATGCCTACTTTATTTACACCATACCCGACATAACAGTAGTTGTCATACA
Organism: Entelurus aequoreus; assembly: GCF_033978785.1. Classification (NCBI taxonomy): domain Eukaryota; kingdom Metazoa; phylum Chordata; class Actinopteri; order Syngnathiformes; family Syngnathidae; genus Entelurus; species Entelurus aequoreus. Next base: position 7,640,193 of record NC_084739.1, on the reverse strand, counting down.
TTGTTACTTTGCATCCAATTTAATGACATTTTCAGGAAAAAAAATGCTTTCTTACGGATTAAAAATTGCATTTGTGTTTGAAATGGACTTGACAATCGTATTCCATTCCATTTGCATCATACCTAACACAGCAGTACTTATGACATGCCTTATATATTAGTCTTTTTCCTCGAGAAAAAACTCATAACTGTTGAAAATGTTTAATTTTCCAGAAATAAAATCACACTTTCAAGAAAAAACAACTTAACTCTTGATTTACGCCATACCCGACGTAACAGCAGTCTTGGCGTGCCTTATTTTTGACGTTTTCAAATGTGTTGACACTGGCGATATCGCCTTGTCTCTGCTCTGTCTGCGTCACGGCGGTGTTCGGCCTTGGCAGTCAGCAGGTTGTTGATTGATTGATTGAAACTTTCATTAGTAGATTGCACACTACAGTACATATACCTATACATATACATATACATATACAGTACATACAAATGTGTTGACGCTGGTGATATCGCCTTGTCTCTGCTCTGTCTGCGTCACGGCGGTGTTCGGCCTTGGCAGTCAGCAGGCCGTTGATTGATTGATTGATTGATTGAAACTTTTATTAGTAGATTGCACAGTACACTACATATCCCGTACAATTGACCACTAAATGGTAACACCCGAATACGTTTTTCAACTTGTTTAAGTCGGGGTCCACGTAGATCAATTCATGGTTCCTGGACACAGACACCGATACGAGACTGGCTTGCAATCTTTTGGATTGCCAGCTTTGCACGGACAAAGAAAAATACCACTTCAGCACAATTGATAACAACTATAGCAACGGCCCTTAAGCATAAAAGTTGTGTGATAATATATGCATCAGTCTTGTCATCCCATGTTTATATTCAATCAAATCAATAAATCATTCATATAGCCCTTAATCACAAGTGTCTCAAAGGGCTGCTCAAGCCACGACGACATAGCCATAAAACGTTTATATTTATCATTTTAGATTTATTTGCAGCTGCGTGCATAATAACGTAGAGGTTGTTTTGTCACGCCTCATTTTTGTCGATGTCATTTTCAGCTGACAAGACGAGACGGGGCAACAACACGCGTCTCGGCGCGAGATGACAAATCTCCCCTTTTAATTTTTTTTGGGCGGCGTTATCGGTGTCGTTGTCACCGCCAGTCTGGCAAACAGGTTGTTAGCCAATTAGCACATTGTCGCCGCTCCCTGCAACTCCAGGCGGGTGATTATTGTTATTATTAAAAAGGAGACTCTTTGACCCACTTTCAACATTTGTCAGTCATCTCACAATAAAAGCGAGGTGCTGTTTATGGCGCGGCTGTGCTAATGTTGTGACATGCTCGGCGTCGTTACCTCGCCTCCGATTCAGCGACGACGACAGTTAGCGCCGTTTTGCTGCCAGGTGCCTCCATGCTCATGTTTACCAAACACAGGAAACAAAAGGTGGCTGTAATAGTGCCTGATTATGTCAATGGAGTGCTGTGGAAAAGGTGTAAATAGATTGGAATTGAGGCAACATGACTTGCAGTACTTGGCTGCAACCAGCAGAGGCGCTGTTTTTTTGTTTTTTGTTTTTTTAATCTTATGCATTAACTACAAAACCCAAAACCAGTGAAGTTGGCACGTTGTGTAATTCGTAAATAAAAAGAGAATACAATGATTTGCAAATCCTTTTCAACTTATATTCAATTGAATAGACTGCAAAGACAAGATATTTAAAGTTTGAACTGAGAAACGTATTTTTTTTTTGCAATTAATCATTAACTTAGAATTTATACACATTGCAAAAAAGTGCATTTTTACCACTGTGTTACATGGCCTTTCCTTTTAACAACACTCTGTAAATGTTTGGGAACTGAGGAGACACATTTTGGTGGAATTATTTCCCATTCTTGCTTGATGTACAGCTTAAGTTGTTCAACAGTCTCCGTTGTGCTATTTTAGGCTTCATAATGCGCCACACATTTTCAATGGGAGACAGGTCTGGACTACAGGCAGGCCAGTCTAGTACCCACACTCTTTTACTATGAAGCCACGCTGTTGTAACACGTGACTTAGCATTGTCTTACTGAAATAAGCAGGGGCGTCCATGATATGTTGCCACATATGTTGCTCCAAAAGCTGTATGTACCTTTCAGCATTAATGGTGCCTTCACAGATGTGTAAGTTACCCATGTCTTGGGCACTAATACACCCCCATACCATCACAGATGCTGGCTTTTCAACTTTGCGCCTATAACAATCCGGATGGTTAATTTCCTCTTTGTTCCGGAGGACACGACGTCCACAGTTTCCCAAAAAAATTTGAAATGTGGACTCGTCAGACCACAGAACACTTTTCCGCTTTGCATCGGTCCATCTTAGGTGAGCTCGGGCCCAGCGAAGCCGACGGCGTTTCTGGGTGTTGTTGATAAATGGCTTCCGCTTTGCGTAGTAGAGTTTTAACTTGCACTTACAGATGTAGCGACCAGCTGTAGTTACTGACAGTGTTCCTGAGACCATGTGGTGATATCCTTTACAAGGATTTCCAGTTTGAACATTAAATATCTTGTCTTTGCAGTCTTTTCAATTGAATATAAGTTGAAAAGGATTTGCTAATCATTGTATTCTGTTTTTATTTACCATTTACACAATGTGCCAACTTCACTGGTTTTGGATTATGTAGATGCAGTTGTGTTTTAGTCCATCTTTGTCATATATAAGAGCTAAATATAGTCCTCTTTTCAGCAACCATTTTGTTTATTCTTAAGCGACAACACTATAGGAATGGAACTTGGATATATTTTAGGAATAGTCTGGGTACAGCTTGTACCCCACACGTCTAAATATTGTGCAAAGCGATATATTTTCAAAAAATAACAGTTTTCCAGTTCGAACGTTAAATAGATTGTCTTTGCAGTCTATTCAATTGAATATAAGTTGAAAAGGATTTGCAAATGATGGGACAAGCGGTAGAAAATGGATGGATGGTTGGATGGATGTATTTAGTTTTTATTTACCATTTACAAAACATGCCAACTTCACTGGTTTTGTAGTTTGTCTGAAGCAGCAGAAAGCACTTTTTAATCATACAAAAAAAATTGAAAATTAGATTTAATAAAATGGCATACTTTGATAATTATTTAAAAATATTTATTATATTTTAAAAATATAATAATAATAATAGATTTTATTTGTAGAAAGCAATTTTAACTATACAAAAAAAATATGACAATTAGATTAAAAAAATTACATACTTTGATAATTATTTAAAAATATTTATTATATTTTAAAAATATAATAATAATAATAATAATAATAATAATAATAATAATAATAATAATAATAATAATAATAATATATTTTATTTGTAGAAAGCACTTTTAAATATACAAAAAAAATATGACAATTAGATTTAAAAAAATTACATACTTTGATAATTATTTTAAAATATTTATTATATTTTTAAAAACAAAAAAATGTTTTAATGAATTAATGTTTTCCTGTAAAAAGTCCCTATGTATTATAATAATGATAATAATAATATATTTTATTTGTAGAAAGCACTTTTAATTATACAAAAAAAATATGACAATTAGATTAAAAAAATACATACTTTGATGATTATTTAAAAATATTTATTATATTGAAAAAAAAAAAAAAGTTTAATAAATTAATGCTTTCCTGTAAAAAGTCCCTATGTATAATAATAATAATAATAATAGATTTTATTTGTAGAAAGCACTTTTAATTATACAAAAACAATATGACAATTAGATAAAAAAAAATACATACTTTTATAATTATTTAAAAACATTTATTATATTAAAAAAAAAAAGATTTTAATAAATTAATGCTTTCCTGTAAAAAGTCCCTATGTATTATAATAATAATAACAATAATAATAATAATATATTTATTTGTAGAAAGCACTTTTAACAATACAAAAAAAATATGACAATTAGATTAAAAAAATTACATACTTTAATAATTATTTTAAAATATTTATTACATTTTTAAAAACAAAAAAAATGTTTTAATGAATTAATGTTTTCCTGTAAAAATTCCCTATGTATTATAATAATGATAATAATAATATATTTTTTTTGTAGAAAACACTTTTAATTATACAAAAAAAATATGACAATTAGATTAAAAAAATACATACTTTGATGATTATTTTAAAATATTTATTATATTGAAAAAAAAAAAAAGTTTAATAAATTAATGCTTTCCTGTAAAAAGTCCCTATGTATTATAATAATAATAATAATATATTTTATTTGTAGAAAGCACTTTTAATTATACAAAAAAAAAAAAATGACAATTAGATTAAAAAAATACATACTTTGATCATTATTTAAAAATATTTATTATATTTAAAAAAAATACAAATAAATACATAAATTAATGCGTTCCTGTAAAAAGTCCCTATGTATTATAATACTAATAATAATAATAATAATAATAATAATATATTTTATTTGTAAAAAGCACTTTACATTGAGTAAAGAACCTCAAAGTGCTACAGTGTATTAAAAAAAATTACAATAAAAATAAAAACTAGAACAGCCTAATAGCTAGAACTAGTATGCATACATCTTAAAACAAATGCTTTTATGGCGATTTAACACAAGTTAAGCCTCTGCCTTAGGGGGTTTGCCACATTTTTGCCCGCTGAATACGATTCATTTAATAAACTGACCAAGACGATTGTGGAAGCAGAAGCAAACCGCCAAGGGTCATGAAATATAACAAAGAAAAGATGGTGAGTTAATTTGAAAGCCGAGGACTCAATTTAGCCGAGCCAGCGTCCTCCTGCAAGGCTGGCCACAGTCCAAAGCCCTCGTCTGTAGACATTCATCAGAGCTGCATGGCTACACAGTAATTAGCCTGATGAGGGCTTTTTTTTTTTCCGAGTTAAAGGGGGGGTGGTGGGAGTAGATTTATCACAGTGCCACCTGACAAAGTGGGGTCCCGCAAAGAATGGCTTCCATGGGATGCTGTTTTGGAAGGTGACACTTGCTCAACAGCCTTGCAACAAGGGAGGTGAAATATTAATCAAAGTTCTCCGTGCAGCTATTAACAGCTGCCGGCCTTGTCCTCCTGGCGGGCCCCTCGTATGTGTGTGTGTGTGTGTGTGTGTGTGTGTGTGTGTGTGTGTGTGTGTGTGCGTGTGTGTGTGTGTGTGTGTGTGTGTGTGTGTGTGTGTGACAAAGAAGCAGCAAGTGAGTCCGCAGAGAGACGAGTGTGACATGTCGGAGTTTGTCTAGTAAAAATGCAGCTGTCCGCGACTTGACAGCTACAGCGTGAGCGGGGGGCCATTAACGTGTGTACGACATTTCCCAGGAAACGCCTCGTAAGATGAAAAATGCAGCGAGTGCAATATTAATTGCTGTGGATTCATAAATATGTATACAAAAAAAAAAAGAAAAATAAGAGAGGAATAAAGTGGAATGGTGGCTGTTATCCGTGGACCATAATAGTCATAACTGGAGAAGAACTCGGAAGAACCCAGATGGTGATCCGGATCAGCCCCGAAATGTAATAATTCATCCCATTTCTGACATTTCCTATCATTTTTTTAGCGCTATCTAAAGAGGAATGAGAGAGGGAGTGAAGCCTCTCGTCAATCATCCACTGTCTTTGTCTTTGAGGGTGGAAATGTATTCCCCCCCCCCCAGGATAAAATAGGTCAATTTTATGATTATAAAGTAGTAGTATATAAAACAAAATTAAAAAAATATGCAACTACTGCTACCCGACATTGCAGTTATTTTGTCATGCCTTATAGAAGTTTTTTCCAGAGAAAAAAAATAAAATGTTTGAGTAAAAAGTAATAACGTTAGGAAAATAAAATTGCAAGAAAGAAAAAGTTGTAATCATGCATACTTTATTTAGGCCATACCCGACATAACAGTAAGTGTCATACATTGTAACTTTGCATCCAATATAATGACATTGTCAGGGGAAAAAATGCATTCTCACGGATTAAAAATTGCATTTGTGTTTCACAACCATATTCCATTTAATTTCCATGATACCTAACATAGCAGTACTTATGACATGCCTTACATAATAGTCTTTTTCCTCAAGAAAAACTCATAACTGTTGAAAATGTTGAATTTTCCAAAAATAAAATCACACTTTCAAGAAAAAACAACTTAACTCTTGTTAATAAAAAGTAGTATATTTCCATGAAACAATACAATTTCATGAAGAAAAATAGTGCCTCTGCATTTCTGTCATACCCGACGTACCAAGTTTTGTTTCGCATTTTTATTTTGCATACAATTTAATGACATTTTCTGTAAGGATAAAATAGGTCAATTTTATGAGTATAAAGTAATAGTATATAAAACAAAATAAAAAAAATATGCAACTACTGCTACCCGACATTGCAGTTATTTTGTCATGCCTTAAAGTAGTTTTTTACAGAGGAAAAAAAAATGTTTGAGTAAAAAGTCATAACGTTAGGAAAATAAAATTGCAAGTCTTTTGCACATTTCATTTTATACCCACTTAAAGGCCTACTCAAATGAATTTTTTTTTAATTTAAACGGGGATAGCAGATCCATTCTATGCGTCATACTTGATCATTTCGCGATATTGCCATATTTTTGCTGAAAGGATTTAGTAGAGAACGACGACGATAAATTTCGCAACTTTTGGTCTCTGATAAAAAAAAAAAAGCCTTGCCTGTACCGGACGTAGCGTGACGTGCAGTCTTGGGTTGGTTACTGAAAACCAGTAACTACTTACAATTACTAGTTACTTTATTTCAAAAGTAACTCAGTTACTAACTCAGTTACTTACACCAAAAAGTAATGCGTTACTATGAAAAGTAACTATTTAGTTACTTCTTTTTTTCCCCCTTCTTTAAGGCTCCCATTAATGCCCTTTTAGCCTTCATTTCAGTACTGTTATTGCACTGGAGAATAATACCATCTGTTGATCAACTTGACATGCATTTGTATCACTGAACTCAGAAAACAATGTGGTCTACATACAACACACAAACAATGTGGTCTACATACAACACACAAACAATGTGGTCTACATACAACACACAAACAATGTGGTCTACATACAACACACAAACAATGTGGTCTACATACAACACACAAACAATGTGGTCTACATACAACACACAAACAATGTGGTCTACATACAACACACAAACAATGTGGTCTACATACAACACACAAACAATGTGGTCTACATACAACACACAAACAATGTGCTCTACATACAACACACAAACAATGTGCTCTACATACAACACACAAACAATGTGGTCTACATACAACACACAAACAATGTGGTCTACATACAACACACAAACAATGTGCTCTACATACAACACACAAACAATGTGGTCTACATACAACACACAAGCAATGTGGTCTACATACAACACACAAACAATGTGGTCTACATACAACACACAAACAATGTGGTCTACATACAACACACAAACAATGTGGTCTACATACAACACACAAACAATGTGGTCTACATACAACACACAAACAATGTGGTCTACATACAACACACAAACAATGTGGTCTACATACAACACACAAACAATGTGGTCTACATACAACACACAAACAATGTGGTCTACATACAACACACAAACAATGTGGTCTACATACAACACACAAACAATGTGGTCTACATACAACACACAAACAATGGGGTCTACATACAACACACAAACAATGTGGTCTACATACAACACACAAACAATGTGGTCTACATACAACACACAAACAATGTGGTCTAAATACAACACACAAACAATGTGGTCTACATACAACACACAAAGACAAAGATATGTTTCAAAGGGCCAATTTATTTCAGGCCAGAAAAAATGGACAAAACTATTTTAAATAGCTGCAACATAATGGCACTTTAACTTGAACTCTAAGTAGATAGGATCTTTGATCCAAGACACAACTTACATTTAACTAAAATGCTATTTTCTTTGTGCTCGACAAAAGAAAAGTATTGAGAATGTCTCCATGTTAAAAAACTCGACTTCTGGCTTCGCCATGATGTCTTGTTAGTTGTTATGAGAGTAACGTATGTGTGTGTGTGTGTGTGTGTGTGTGTGGCCCTTTAAGATATGACACCATGAGAGGTGAGGGACATCAGTGAGTGAGTGGGCGAGAGAGGTGAGGGAGCGGCGAAAGTGAGTGTGTGTAGGTGTTCTAGCTTGGTGGATGGCTGCGTGCAATAAAGTCACAAAGTTGCAACAAACCGCCGGGCTCGTCATTCACCCTAAGCTGTAAAGACCCTCTTCCGGGTAAAGTGAAGGTTGTTAGACCCGAAGTACGGCTCTGGAGGAACGTCTCCCCCACCCACAGAAAGCACGCCTCTTCTTTTCCACCGGAGCGCTCCAATAAAACACACTCAGATCTTCAGTTTCTAGCCGATACTACATACAAATAACGTAAAGTAAAGCAGTAACGCATCATGCAGTAACGGTAACTGAGTTACTGTATATAAAAAAATAACGCGTTAGATTACTAGTTAACGCTGAAACTAACGGCGTTACAGTAACGCGTTACTTAGTAACGCGTTAGTCCCAACACTGGTGACGTCACAGGAGGAATGATTCCTCACAATTCCCCATTGTTTACAATGGAGCGAGAGAGATTCGGACCGAGAAAGCGACGATTACCCCATTAATTTGAGCGAGGATGAAAGGTTTGTGGATGAGGAAAGTGAGAGTGAAGGACTAGAGTGCAGTGCAGGACTTTCTTTTTTCGCTCTGACCGTAACTTAGGTACAAGGGTTCATTGGATTCCACACTATCTCCTTTTTCTATTGTGGATCACAGATTTGTATTTTAAACCACCTGGGATACTATATCCTCTTGAAAATGAGAGTCGAGAACGCGAAATGGACATTCACAGTGATTTTTATCTCCACGACAATACATCGGTGAAGCACTCTAGCTACGGAGCTAACATGATAGCATCGGGCTTAACTGCAGATAGAAACAAAAGAAATAAGCCCCTGACTGGAAGGATGGACAGAAGATCAACAATACTATTAAACCATGGACATGTAACTACACGGTTAATAATTCCCAGCTTGGCGAAGCTTAACAATGCTGTTGCTAACGACGCCATTGAAGCTAACTTAGCAACGGGACCTCACAGAGCTATGCTAAAAACATTAGCGCTCCACCTACGCCAGCCAGCCCTCATCTGCTCATCAACACCCGTGCTCACCTGCGTTCCAGCGATCGACGGAAGGACGAAGGACTTCACCCGATTGATTGATTGATTGAGACTTTTATTAGTAGGTTGCACAGTGAAGTACATATTCCGTACAATTGACCACTAAATGGTAACACCCGAATACGTTTTTCAACTTGTTTAAGTCGGGGTCCACTTAAATTGATTCATGATACAGATATATACTATCATATATACTATCATCATAATACAGTCATCACACAAGATAATCACATTGAATTATTTACATTATTTACAATCAGGGGTGTGGAGGGGGGGAGGGAATGGGGGGGGGGTGGAAATCAAGTAGTGGACATAGAGAGAGAGAGAGAGAGAGAGAGAGAGAGAGAGAGAGAGAGAGAGAGAGAGAGAGAGAGAGAGAGAGAGAGAGAGAGAGAGAGATCAGAAGGCATAAGAAAAAGAAAAAGTATCTGCATTTGATTGTTTACATTTGATTATTAGCAATCCGGGGAGGGTGTTAGTTTAGGGTTGTAGCTGCCTGGAGGTGAACTTTTATTGCGGTTTTGAAGGAGGATAGAGATGCCCTTTCTTTTATACCTGTTGGGAGCGCATTCCACATTGATGTGGCATAGAAAGAGAATGAGTTAAGACCTTTGTTAGTTCGGAATCTGGGTTTAACGTGGTTAGTGGAGCACCCCCTGGTGTTGTGGTTATGGCGGTCATTTACGTTAAGGAAGTAGTTTGACATGTACTTCGGTATCAGGGAGGTGTAGCGGATTTTATAGACTAGGCTCAGTGCAAGTCTGTCCTCCACCTTGAGCCAGCCCACTTTAGAGAAGTGGGTAAGCCCACTTTAGAGAAGTGGATCATCCGTGCGGTCTGCGACTAGCGCGTCTGCTATCCAAGTCAAAGTCCTCCT
>NC_084739.1:7602576-7625076 GCF_033978785.1 Entelurus aequoreus | reverse complement strand
TAGTGGGGGGAAAAAAAAAATCAGTCTCAGCCTGAGCCCCTGGAAAAGGGGTCCTGACTGAGGCCAAGGAAGAAAAAAAACTCATAGCCACAGCACACATAAACATGTGTGTAAGAGGGAAATATCAAATAACATTAAATACATTAAAAGAGCAGAGCTGATGCAACCAGCCATTTCTACACACAGCCACATAAGTAGAACAACAACAACAACAAACAAAAACATCTGCATTGTGGTGGCTTTTGCGGTGTTCAGAGAAAGGAGCAGACCCAACTAAGCAACCAAGAGTGCTGACTCCACCCACGGCCGCCCACCAACTCTCGGCCAGTGTCCAGTCCGCATGGATGAGCGAGGATGCGTCTAAGGCAGGGGTGTCCAAAGCGCGGCCGGGGGGCCATTTGTGGCCCGCAGGTCATTTTTTTAACGGAACCCACGGCACATTTTAAAAATACGATTGAAAAAAATTCAAAAACATGATAAGTGGTATAAAAGAGCAAACAGGTGAAATGTAACAAGAAAATGTCACAATGTTTACTCTAATAACACAAAGCTGCCATGCAGAATGTTTCTTTCTTTAGAAAATAATAATGAATCAAAATCAATGTCATTATGAATTTTTTTTTTTTAAATTTTTTAATTTTTATTTTGTATTAATCAATCAACAAAACAATACACAAAAATACCACAACAATGCAATTATGAATTATTGACCTATTCAAGGCTCCAATTACGTCACATTTGAGATATTTTTTGGGGAAAATGTTGCATATTTTGTGTTTGCCATATAAAAAAACGGAGCTGTTTTTTTTTGAAGGGCCAAAAACGAACAAACGAAAAAAATAAACAACAATAAAACGTATAATTGACGGATAGATCTGAAGTTGATCTCGAGATTATTGTGTTAAAAGTAAACGGTAAAAAAAAAAAAATAGAATTTATTTTTTAACGCTATAATTATTTGGATCCCCAATAATTTTAGTGTGATTTGTTTTGAAGTGTCATTGCTCAAAAAACAATAATGAATTAAAATCAATGTTGTTATGAGTTATTGACCTTTTTAAGGCTCCAATTGTTATATAATCTCAAATATTCCACTTAAAAAATTTATTGTGTGAAAATATTGCATATTTTGTATTTTTTCCATAAAAAAAACAGGGTTTTCTTTGACAACAAGAGCATACAACTTAAATCTTTAAAAGCGTTATATTGACAGATAGACCTAATGTTGATCAGGAGATTTAAAACTTGAATAATAATAAACATAATAATACTGAATAATGACACATTTTTCATATTTTTTTGACCAAAACCCTTTGGGGTCCCCGGGATCAAGCCTGAATGGAGGCCTGAATGTATATTTTTTATACATATATTGTATTGGTTTTTAAAATAAAAAATATCAAAATGGCCCCCGCTTGCTTTGATTTTTCTGAGTGCGGCCCTCAGTTCAAAAAGTTTGGACACCCCTGGTCTAAGGAGACCGAGGTGTCCGATACACGCTCATTCAGCCAAGACACGGTGAAGCTGGTCCGTCCCCGCCGCTCGGCCCCAGCTCCGCAGCCGTGTCTCTTCATCCGCATCTCCTCCAGTCTCTCCAAACGGACTCTGGTGTGGCAGAGACCCAGCAGCTGGTCTCTATGGCCAAAAGGCTCCCGGGAGGCTGATCCAGAAGTTCACAAAAAAGCACCGCAGAAGTCACGAAAGTACCACCCCTTGTCCCACGGTCCCAAAGGGTCCCGAACCAAAGGGCAAAAAAAAAAAAAACACACATAGAAAACAAGAGGGAAACATCAGGACCACGAAAGGATGACGCAAGAAAGAGTTCGGGACCCTTTTGGTTTTTCGTGAACTTCTGGACCTGTCTCCCGGGAGCCTTTTGGCCATGGAGACCAGATGCTGGGTCTCTGCCACACCAGTCTGTTTGGAGAGACCGGAGGAGATGCGGATGGACAGACACGGCTGCGGAGCTGGCGCCGAGCGCCGGGACGGACCAGCTTCACAGTGTCTTGGCTGAATGAGCGTGTATCGGACACCTCGGTCTCCTTAGACGCATCCTCGCTCATCCATGCGGACTGGACACTGGCTGAGAGTTGGTGGAGTCGGCTCTCTGGGTTGCTTTGTTGGGTCTGCTCCTGTCTCTGGCCATGCTCATCCCACCCCAGGAGACTCCTCTTCCTCCTATCCGGGAAACCGCAAAAAGCCGCTGCCTGACCAGGGTTCAGAAAATCTGTAGAGACTCCTCCCACCCTTACCAAGGGCTGTTTTCACTGCTGGACTCTAGAAAGAGGTTCCGCAGGGGCTTAGGCTATGTCTACACTAAGCCGGATAACCCCTTAAACAAATATTTATTTAGCCTAAGCCCTGTGTCAGCCACACTAAACCAGTGTTTAAGGTCCCCCTCCTCGGATAATTTTTTTACACGGGTATGCGCGCCGTGTATTTCTTGAATCTCCGGCTCTTAGCTTTGTATGGACTCATCGATCGTTTACAAACTGAGTTCGAAGAGGAAGTGACGCCAGAAAGGCTGTGCCCCACACAGGAAGTGACGTCAGAAAGAACGCGCCACAGCCAGCTTCATAATAAAGCGGTTTCGTAACTCGGAGCTAACCACTGGAAATATGGAGGCGAGTCATCCAGACATGCCCGTGTTTCTCCTTCTTCTACATGTACAGACGCTTGTGGAAATCACACATGAATACCTTAAAGGCCTACTGAAAGCCACTACTAGCGACCACGCAGTCTGATAGTTTATATATCAATGATGAAATCTTAACATTGCAACACATGCCAATACGGCCGGGTTAACTTATAAAGTGACATTTTAAAATTCCCGGGAAATATCCGACTGAAACATCGCGGTATGATGACGTATGCGCGTGACGAAGTCCGAGTAACGGAAGTTATGGTACCCCGTAGAATCCTATACAAAAAGCTCTGTTTTCATTTCATAATTCCACAGTATTCTGGACATCTTTTGCAATTTGTTTAATGAACAATGAAGGCTGCAAAGAAGACAGTTGTAGGTGGGATCGGTGTATTAGCAGCGGACTACAGCAACACAACCAGGAGGACTTTGTTGGAGCGCTAGCCGCGCTAGCCGCCGACCTCACCTTGACTTCCTACGTCTCCGGGCCGCCAAACGCATCGGGTGAAGTCCTTCGTCCTTCTGCCGATCGCTGGAACGCAGGTGAGCACGGGTGTTGATGAGAAAATGAGGGCTGGCTGGCGTAGGTGGAGAGCTAATGTTTTTAGCATAGCTCTGTGCAGTCCGGTTGCTAAGGTAGCTTCAATGGCGTCGTTAGCACAGCATTGTTAACCTTCGCCAGCCTGGAAAGCATTAACCGTGTATTTACATGTCCACGGTTTAATAGTATTGTTGATTTTCTATCTATACTTCCAGTCAGGGGTTTATTTCTTTTGTTTCTATATGCAGTTAAAGCAAGATGCTATCACGTTAGCTCGTAGCTAAAGCATTTCGCCGATGTATTGTCGTGGAGATAAAAGGCACTGAATGTCCATTTCGCGTTCTCGACTCTCATTTTCAAGAGGATATAGTATCCCAGGTGGTTTAAAATACAAATCTGTGAACCACAATAGAAAAAGGAGAGAGTGTGGAATCCAATGAGCCAGCTTGTACCTAAGTTACGGTCAGAGCGAAAAAAGATACGTCCTGCACTGCCTCTCAAGTCATTCACTGTAACGTTCCTCATCTACGAATCTTTCATCCTCGCTCAAATTAATGGGGTAATCGTCACTTTCTCGGTCCGAATCTCTCTCGCTGCATTGTAAACAACGGGGAATTGTGAGGAATACTAGCTCCTGTGACGTCACGCTACTTCCGCTACAGGCAAGGCTTTTTTTTTTATCAGCGAGCAAAAGTTGTGAACTTTATCGTCGATTTTCTCTACTAAATCCTTTCAGCAAAAATATGGCAATATCGCGAAATGATCAAGTATGACACATAGAATGGATCTGCTATACCCGTTTAAATAAATAAAAATCATTTCGGTAGGCCTTTAAGACAGGGGTGTCCAAACGTTTTCCACTGACGTAAAAATTAAAGCCTGCGGGGGCCATTTTGATAGTTTTCATTTTCAAATCATAACAAAATATATGGATTTTGGGGTTTTTTTACCTTTAGGGCTCCCGGGGACCATAAAGTGTCTAAGTCATTAAAATGTTAAAAACAAGTCAAATTATTATTTCTATTTAACGCTTACAGTAAATCTCTACAGTATATCAACTTCAGGTTGATATAGAATTTAAAAAACCAAAAAGGTTTTATGCCTTTTCTGTCAAGACAACTTAGTTTTTTATAATAAAACTGAAGTATGCAGTATTTCCCCCACTGCCCAAAACATTCAGAAAGCAATGTTTGATGTGAAGTAATTAGAGCCTTAAAAACATCAATAATGCAGGACACCATTGATATTAATTCATTGTTATTTTGGAGTAATCACAGTGAAAAGATAAATCAAATCCCATTAAATATATTTAGGATACAAAAGGTGCCCCACTCAAAGTGATACATTTGTATTAGTTTTTTTATACTTTCAACACTTAAGTTACGAGATCAACTTCAGATATATCTGTCAATTTTAGGTTTGGACTATTCTTTTGTTGGTTTTATGCTCTTTTGTCAAAGAAAACGTTGATGTTTTTGTATGGCAACCACACAATATATGCAATATTTTCCACATAAAACATTTTAAATATTTGAAATAATTGGAGCCTTGAATAGGTCAATAATTCATTATAAGATTGATTTTTTATTTTTTTTAAGCAATGGCAAAAAAAGAAAAAGAAAGATAGACAAAAGAAAAAAAAACAGCCTGCATGGCAGCTTTGTGTCAACATTGCAACTTTTTCTAGTTAATGTTTATTTTTTATTTTTGCAATAGCATTTCCAGAATGTGTGGCGGGCCGGTAAACAATTAGCTGCGGGCCGCAAATGGCCCCCGGGCCGCACTTTGGACACCCCTGCCTTAAGAGAAAACGATTGCAGCTATTTGGGATACAACACTTCTCAGACGGCAAGAGAACTTTGGAATGTCCAGGTCAGCTGTGGTTCTACTTACCGAAAAATGTTGTCCATTTGTCGAAGGAGAGTCAACAAGAATGCGGGCTACCGTGGATCTGATAAAAAAGATAGCGTGTGCTTTGTATTACCTGGCTGTCGAGAGAAGACTACGGAAAACATTGAATGCATTTGGACTGGCAAAGCAGACTGTATCAGTTATTGTCCGCCATGTATGTCGCGGACTCAACGTCTAGGTCCATAGTATATAAAGTCACCAAAAAGGAATGGACAATGAAGGTGAAGGCAAAAGAGTGAGGAGTGTCCTGACCAGATATCTAGATCCCTGGTTTGATTGATGTAAAATGTTCTTTATCACATTGTTTACATGTCTAATAAAGATTTGATTAATTTATGATGGCTCAGGTGTGATTCACTACAATAGGACCCCACAGCGCACTGGATTCCAGTTAATTGAAATACCACAACACTGGATCTTGTTCAGATAAGTTAAATTGAAGAACTTGCACACAAAGCAACACTGGAGGTGACTATGACGTGCGCATTTTCCGCGCATGCGTACTAGGTCGCGTTGCGCCGGCTGACGGAGGGGGTGAGGGGGTCTTATACGACCATTGTGTGTGTGTGTGGACAAGGATAAGGTTAGGTGGGATTTACCCTGGATATCTTTAGTGTAAATGGGGCCTAAGGTGCGAGAACAAAAAACAAAAACAAAAAAAAACACCTGAGCATCCATCTGCTCTAATCTCCCCAGTAGATGACTTCACTTCACTGTGAAGTTAATTAAAAGAGCTATGTTGTAAATCGTTTGCTGTGCATTTTATATTTGACTACTATTTTGACTACCACATTCACCCAGTGTTGTATAATTGCAACAATTATATAACAAGCTCTAAATGAAATTTGATACATCTGTTCCACAATAACTACATATGTACATGCTCTAGTTCAGGGGTCACCAACCTTTTTGAAACCAAGAGCTACTTATTGGGTACTGATTAATGCGAAGGGCTACCAGTTTGATACACACTTAAATAAATTGCCAGAAATAGCCAATTTGCTCAATTTACCTTTAACTCTATGTTATTATTAATAATTAATGATATTTACACTTAATTGAACGGTTTAAAAGAGGAGAAAACACGAAAAAAATGACAATTAAATTTTGAAACATAGTTTATCTCCAATTTCGACTCTTTAAAATTCAAAATTCAACCGAAAAAAAGAAGAGAAAAACTAGCTAATTCGAATCTTTTTGAAAAAATTACAAAAAGAATTTATTGAACATCATTAGTATTTTTTCCTGATTAAGATTAATTTTAGAATTTTGATGACATGTTTTAAATAGGTTAAAATCCTATCTGCACTTTGTTAGAATATATAACAAATTGGACCAAGCTATATTTCTAACAAACAAAAATTATTATTTCTTCTATATTTTCCAGAACAAAAATTTTAAAAGAAATTCAAAAGACTTTGAAATAAGATTTAAATTTGATTCTACAGATTTTCTAGATTTGCCAGAATAATTTTTTTGAATTTTAATCATATGTTTGAAGAAATATTTCACAAATATTCTTCGTCGAAAAAACAGAAGGTAAAATGAAGAATTAAATTAAAATGTATTTATTATTCTTTAAAATAAAAAATAAAAAAATATACTTGAACATTGATTTAAATTGTCAGGAAAGAAGAGGAAGGAATTTAAAAGGTAAAAAAGTATATGTGTTTAAAAATCCTAAAATAATTTTTAAGGTTGTATTTTTTCTCTAAAATTGTCTTTCTGAAAGTTATAAGAAGCAAAGTAAAAAAATGAATGAATTTATTTAAACAAGTGAAGACCAAGTCTTTAAAATATTTTCTTGGATTTTCAAATTCTATTTGAGTTTTGTCTCTCTTAGAATTAAAAATGTCGAGCAAAGCGAGACCAGCTTTCTAGTAAATAAATACAATTTAAAAAATAGAGGCAGCTCACTGGTAAGTGCTGCTATTTGAGCTATTTTTAGAACAGGCCAGCGGGCTACTCATCTGGTCCTTACGGGCTACCTGGTGCCCGCGGGCACCGCGTTGGTGACCCCTGCTCTAGTATGACTCGAAGCTGGTATGACGATCCTCCTGGTAGGGGTGTATCCCTTTATGGAGGATGCCTGTGCGTGACTTTGTTTAACGTGGGGAGACTGGTGCACATACAGTCACCACACGATCCTTGACAGAATCGGGTCAGGGTCCAGTGGCATGGAGTCCAAGACGACTGGGGACCCTTTTCTGCTGTAGCCTTCTTTCGCCATCGCAGCCGTTGTGGTAGTTCCTACATCTACCGTCTTCCGCCTGCTCCGACATTGTAATAACAACCAAAAAAATATAAAAGACATTTTACTTACTTGAATCTGATGAATCCAGTCCAATGAAACAAATAGATGTTGTTCGAGGGAAACCTTGAGAGGTTGTGTGAGTTTATGGCCAGAAGGCGTGACTTATAAACAAATTTACGATCCAATAGCCCTGTGAAACTGAACAATAGGACCCAATGACTATGTGGTAAAAAAAAATACATATATATATAACGACAAGCGGTAGAAAATGGATGGATGGATAACGGATTGTTTTTTAGGATGATTAAAGGCCTACTGAAAGCCACTACTACCGACCACGCAGTCTGATAGTTTATATATCAATGATGAAATCTTAACATTGCAACACATGCCAATACGGCCGGGTTAACTTATAAAGTGCAATTTTAAATTTGCCGCTAAACTTCCGGTTCGAAACGCCTCTGAGGATGACCGTGAGTATGCAGCTTTGGCTTCCAAACATTTGATATAACCCAAGGTTCATAAAGCTTATATATTTAAAAAAAAGTTACGTACATACGCAAAAAAAAGTTGCGCACATACGCTCAAGCGATCAAATGTTTAGAAGCCAAAGCTGCATACTCACAGTAGCACGTCTGCGTCTTTGTCATCCAAATCAAAGTAATCCTGGTAAGAGTCTGTGTTGTCCCAGTTCTCTACAGGCGTCTGTGTATCGAAGTCAAAAGTCCTCCTGGTTAGAGTCTCTGTTATCCGAGTTCTTCCATCTTGACTGCATCTTTCGGGAATGTAAACAAAGAAGCGCCGGCTGTGTACTGTTGTTGCTGACTACGTTCGAAAAATACGTCCATTTCGCACCGACAACTTTCTTCTTTGCTTGCTCAGCTTCCTTCTCCATAATGCAATGAACATGATTGCAACAGATTCACGAACACAGATGTCCAGAATACTGTGGAATTATGAAATGAAAACAGAGCTTTTTCGTATTGGCTTCAATGTGGAAGGCATACCCGTGTTCGCCGGGCCACGTCACGCGCATACGTCATCCTCAGAGGCGTTTCGAACCGGAAGTTTAGCGGCAAATTTAAAATGTCACTTTATAAGTTAACCCGGCCGTATTGGCATGTGTTATAATGTTAAGATTTCATCATTGATATATAAACTATCAGACTGTGTGGTCGGTAGTAGTGGCTTTCAGTAGGCCTTTAAAGGTAACGTTGTCATTTTACAACGAGGGGTGTTACAGGGTTAAGACACGCCCACAGTATTGTTGTCCGGGTGCAAATCGGGAGAAATTCGGGAGAATGGTTGCCCCGGGAGATTTTCGGAGGGGCACTGAGATTCGGGAGTCCCCCGGGAAAATCGGGTGTGTTGGCAAGTATGGGCGCCGGAAGTTGTCAGAACCCGTCAGCGATCCTGTCCTGTCTCCCTGTAACGTTTGCCTGCTCTTGAATGGGATTGTGCTAAACAAAAATCTTAATTATCCCCCTCGGGGATTATTAAAGTGTTTCTGATTGTGATTCGGCACTGACATGTGCATATGATCTCAGCGCCGGTGCGTGCGAAGCCGCGTTTAATGGTGACTCATACAGTCTCCCTCCACCAAAAGTTTTCATTAAAGACGTCTGAGTTGTGTTATTGACACGGCGGGTTGCCGACGCGGTATAAAACATTTATCAGCGAGCTTTTCCTCACCTAATAAATCATCCAAACAGGGCCGACCATATGGCAGATAAGACCTTGGGAAACGTGGCGTCGGCATGTGCCCCCAAACGCCGCCACTTCCTCCTCCTCCTCCTCCTCCTCTTCCTCTCACGCGGTTATTTGACACGCCGTTTTCTTGTTCACCTTATCACCTCTTTGTCACTTTTTTTTTTGTTGTTCAAGCCAAAAAGAAAGAGAGAAGCGTTAGAGGAGGAAGATAACTCTCTCTCTCTTTCTCCCTCCTCCATGCTGAGAGGTTCCTGGGCGGTGCACAGACTGATGGGAGAGGATGATATATGTAGCGTCTGTGTCCCGGCTCTCCTCTGGCCCTTTGTCATTAATCATAGCCATTAGCTTTTTCTCACTGCAGCCTTGTCTGGGCGACACCACCCCCCGAAATCTCCCTCTCTCTCTCTCTCTTATCTAGCACAGCAAAGGAAGCCTCCTAATACTCACGGCCGCCATGAAATACAACGCTAATGCTTCACAAATGCCGTGTGATCGCTCGTTGAGCTGGAGGGAAGGAATTATCGAGGGTCTCCGAAGGCACAATTGATTGTCAATACCGATTTTTGCTGATTGCTTCTTCTGCTCGTCACTGGCGAGCGATGCAAGAATATTGATTAGGAAGGCGCCCTTTACATAATTGCGTGTCGTCCGCCATTTCAAATATTCTACGCATTTGTATATGCAGGGCTCGGATTTAACCACGGCAACCGCTGTTTTCAACTTATCAAGTTTTCAATTTTCGTCATAATTACAGATGATAAATGCGTTAAAATGTAATATCGGAAATTATCGGTATCGTTTTTTTTATTATCGGTATCGTTTTTTTTTGTTTTTTTTTTAATTATTAAAAAGTGCACCAACCCAAAAAGCCTCCCTCCCCCATTTACACTCATTCACACAAAAGGGTTGTTTCTTTCTGTTAGTAATATTCTGCTTCCTACATTATATATCAATATATATCAATACAGTCTGCAAGGGATACAGTCCGTAAGCACACATGATTGTGCGTGCTGCTGCTCCACTAATAGTACTAACCTTTAACAGTTAATTTGACTAATTTTCATTCATTACTAGTTTCTATGTAACTGTTTTTATATTGTTGTACTTTCTTTTTTATTCAAGAAAATGTTTTTAATTTATTTATCTTATTTTACTAATTTTCAAGAGCAGGCAATTTTGATTCTGATTGCTTCTTCTGCTCGTCACTGGCGAGCGATGCAAGAATATTGATTAGGAAGGCGCCCTTTACATAATTGCGTGTCGTCCGCCATTTCAAATATTCTACGCTTTTGTATATGCAGGGCTCGGATTTGAACACGGCAACCGCTGTTTTCAAGTTTAGTCATAATTAGAGATGTCCGATATATGCATTAAAATGTAATATTGGAAATTATCGGTATCGTTTTTTTTTGTTATCGGTATCGTTTTTTTTTTTTTTTTAATTTTTTTATTAAATCAACATAAAAAACACAATATACACTTACAATTAGTGCACTAACCCAAAAAAAACCTCCCTCCCCCATTCACACTCATTCACACAAAAGGGTTGTTTCTTTCTGTTATTAATATTCTGCTTCCTACATTATATATCAATATATATCAATACAGTCTGCAAGGGATACAGTCCGTAAGCACACATGATTGTGCGTGCTGCTGGTCCACTAATAGTACTAACCTTTAACAGTTAATTTGACTAATTTTCATTCATTACTAGTTTCTATGTAACTGTTTTTATATTGTTGTACTTTCTTTTTTATTCAAGAAAATGTTTTTAATTTATTTATCTTATTTTACTAATTTTTTTAAAAAAAGTACCTTATCTTCACCATACCTGGTTGTCCAAATTAGGCATAATAATGTGTTAATTCCACGACTGCATATATCGGGTGATATCGGTATCGGTTGATATCGGTATCGGTAATTAAAGATTTGGACAATATCGGAATATCGGATATCGGCAAAAAGCCATTATCGGACATCCCTAGTCATAATACCATATTACAAATTACAACAGTAGTGAATATCCATTTCAAGGCCTACTGAAATGAATTTTTTTAATTTAAACGGGAATAGCAGATCCATTCTATGTGTCATACTTGATCATTTCGCGATATTGCCATATTTTTGCTGAAAGGATTTAGTAGAGAAAATCGACGATAAAGTTCGCAACTTTTGCTCGCTGATTAAAAAAAAGCCTCGCCTGTAGCGGAAGTAGCGTGACGTCACAGGAGCTAGTATTCCTCACAATTTTCCTTTGTTTACAATGGAGCGAGAGAGATTCGGACCGAGAAAGCGACGATTACCCCATTAATTTGAGCAAGGATGAAAGATTCGTAGATGAGGAACGTTACAGTGAAGGATTAGAGAGGCAGTGATGGACGTATCTTTTTTCGCTCTGACCGTAACTTAGGTACAAGCTGGCTCATTGGATTCCACACTCTCCTTTTTCTATGGTGGATCACAGATTTGTATTTTAAACCACCTCGGATACTATATCCTCTTGAAAATGAGAGTCGAGAACGCGAAATGGACATTTAAAGTGAGTTTTATCTCCACGACAATACATCGGTGACACACTTAGCTACTGAGCTAACGTGATAGCATCGTTCTCAAATGAAGATGGAAACAAAATAAATAAACCCCTGACTGGAAGGATAGACAGAAGATCAACAATACTATTAAACTATGTACATGTAACTACACGGTTAAAAATTCTCAGCCTGCTAAGGCTTAACAATGCTGTTGCTAACGACGCTAAGGCTAATTTAGCAACTTAGCAACCGGACCTCACAGAACTATGATAAAAACATTAGCGCTCCACCTACGCCAGCCAGCCCTCATCTTCCCATCAACACCCGTGCTCACCTGCATTCCAGCGATCGACGGCGCGACGAAGGACTTCATCCGTGGGTTTGGCGGAAAGCATCGGCTAGGTGTACTAAGTAGTCCTTGTTGTGTTGCTGTAAGTATTGTACTTAGCCGCTAATACACCGATCGATCCCACCTACAACGTTCTTCTTTGCAGCCTCCATTGTTCATTAAACAAATTGCAAAAGATTCACCAACACAGATGTCCAGAATACTGTGGAATTTTGTCGAAGAAAACAAGAGGTTTCTGTATCGGGTTCGACGGGGTCCAACCACTTCCGTGGATTCTGTGACGTCACGTGCATAAATCATATCCAAAGGAGTTTTTCAACCGGAAGTGTGGCAGGAATTTTAAAATGTCACTTTATAAGTTAACCCGGCCGTATTGGCATGTGTTGCAATGTTAAGATTTCATCATTGATATATAAACTATCAGACTGCGTGGTTGGTAGTAGTGGCTTTCAGTAGGCCTTTAAGGATGGTGGTAAGTGAAAGGGTCCCCCAGATAAGCTAGAACAGGGGTCGGCAACCCGCGGCTTTAGCGCCGCCCTAGTGGCTCTCTGGGGCTTTTTCAAAAATGTATGAAAAATGGAAAAAGATGAGCGGAAAAAAACATATTTTTTGTTTTAATATGGTTTCTGTAGGAGGACAAACATGACACAAACCTCCCTAATTGTTATAAAGCACACTGTTTATATTAAACATTAGGGGTGTGGGAAAAAATCGATTCAAATTCGAATTGCGATTCTCACGTTGTGCGATTCAGAATCGATTCTCATTTTTAAAAAATCGATTTTTTTTTTTTTAGATTATTTTTTTTTTATTTTTTTTTTATTTTTATTTTTTTATTTTAAATTCATCAATCCAACAAAAAAATACACAGCAATACCATAACAATGCAATCCAATTCCAAAAGCAAACCCGACCCAGCAACACTCAGAACTGCAATAAACAGAGCAATTGAGAGGAGACACAAACACCACACACAACAAACCAAAAGTAGTGAAACAAAAATGAATATTATCAACAACAGTATCGATATTAGTTACAATTTCAACATAGCAGTGATTAAAAATCCCTCATTGACATTATCATTAGACATTTAGTTTATGAGATGCGATGCAAGTGTAAGCCACTGTGACATTATTGTTCATTTTTATTTTTTTTATTAATGTTTGTAATGATAATATCAATGAGGGATTTTTAATCACTGCTATGTTGAAATTGTTACTAATATTGATACTGTTGTTGATAACATTCATTTTTGTCTCACTACTTTTAGATTGTTCCGTGTCATGTTTGTGTGTCCTCAATTGCTCTGTTTATTGCTATTCTGAATGTTGCTGGGTCGGGTTTTGTTTTGAAATTGTATTGCATTATTATGGTATTGTTGTGTATTGTTTTCATTAAAAAAAAAAAAAAAAAAAAATTAAATAAAAAAAAAAAATCGTTTTTGAATCGGGAATCGTGTTGAATCGAAAAAAATCGATTCTGAATCGAATCTTGACCCCCAAGAATCGATTTTGAATCGAATCGTGGGACACCCAAAGATTCCCAGCCCTATTAAACATGCTTCACTGATTCGAGTATTTGGCGAGCGCCGTTTTGTCCTACTCATTTTGGCGGTCCTTGAACTCACCTTAGTTTGTTTACATGTATAACTTCCTCCGACTTCCTAGGACGTGTTTTATGCCACTTCTTTTTCTGTCTCAATTTGTCCACCAAACTTTTAACGTTGTGCCTGAGTGCACAAAGGTGAGTTTTGTTGATGTTATTGACTTGTGTGGAGTGCTTATCAGACATATTTGGTCACTGAATGACTGCAAGCTAATCGATGCTAACATGCTATTTAGGCTAGCTATATGTACATATTGCATCATTATGCCTCATTTGTAGCTATATTTGAGCTCTTTTAGTTTCCTTTAAGTCCTCTTAATTCAATTTATATCTCATGACACACTATCTGTATGTAATATGGCTTTTAATTTAATTTGCGGCTCCAGACAGATTTGTTTTTGTATTTTTGGTCCAATATGGCTCTTTCCACATTTTGGGTTGCCGACCCCTGAGCTAGAAGAAGCTTTTGGCAGGGGGTCCAGAGGTCAGTATATGCATGGAAGGCTGAGACATGGTGGCAAGCACAAAAAGGCGATACGACAAACACAAAATAGCCATCTACGCTCCGTAATATCATCAAAGGGTTCAGAGAATCTGGAGAAATCACTCCACGTAAGCAGCTAAGCCCGTGACCTTCCATCCCTCAGGCTGAACTGCATCAACAAGCGACATCAGTGTGTAAAGGATATCACCACATGGGCTCAGGAACACTTCAGAAACCCACTGTCAGTAACTACAGTTCGTCGCTACATCTGTAAGTACAACTTAAAACTCTCTTATGCAAGGCGAAAACCGTTTATCAACAACACCCAGAAACGCCGTCGGCTTCGCTGGGCCTGAGCTCATCTAAGATGGACTGATACAAAGTGGAAAAGTGTTCTGTGGTCTGACGAGTCCACATTTCAAATTTTTTTTGGAAACTGTGGACGTCGTGTCCTCCGGACCAAAGAGGAAAAGAACCATCCGGATTGTTATAGGCGCAAAGTGTAAAAGGCAGCATGTGTGATGGTATGGGGGTGTATTAGTGCCCAAGACATGGGTAACTTACACATCTGTGAAGGCACCATTAATGCTGAAAGGTACATACAGGTTTTGGAGCATCCAAGCAACGTTATCATGGACGCCCCTGCTTATTTCAGCAAGACAATGCCAAGCCACGTGTTACATCAACGTGGCTTCATAGTAAAAGAGTGCGGGTACTAGACTGGCCTGCCTGTAGTCCAGACCTGTCTCCCATTGAAAATGTGTGGCGCATTATGAAGCCTAACATAGCAGAAGGGAGACCCCCGGACTGTTGAACAACTTAAGCTGTACATCGAGCAAGAATGGGAAAGAATTCCACCTGAGAAGCTTCAAAAATGTGATAACCATAGAACAGGAAATTGTCCTTATTAGGAACGTAGGGGTAAAAGAGGGGAGCGAAGTAAATGAGGCTGGGGGTTATGACAGGAACAAAAAATCTTTACTTGTTGAATTGTGGTAAAAAAAAATTAAAAAACACACACACAAACTGGCAGCTCAGGTATCAAAATGTTACTGTAAAATTGCAGTTTTTTTATTTACAGTAAAAAAAACTAACGTAAATTTTACAGTAAAATTCTGGCAACTGAGTTGCCTTTTTTTTACCATAAAAACAGCAGTAAAATGTACAGTTAAATACGCAAAATTGTGAGATTAATTGATTGCAGTTACCATATATTTTTTTTTACATTTTAGTTGTTTTGTTTTTTAAAATCTACTAATAAAATGCATTTAAAAAATGGTGTAATAATAATATTCACTGTTAGATGCGGCCCTTTGTGGCCAAACATAACTGCAATGTGGCCCTCAGTGACACCTCTGGTCTAATGCACACTCCAGCAATAAAATTATGTTTTCAATGGCAACACAACATTTTTTTTTTTTTTTTAAATATTGTGGAGAAAAAGAAGGTCATACATTTTTCAATAGTATGGGCAAGGAAGCTGATTATTAAATCCCCCCCCCCCCCCCCAAAAAAAAAAAAAATAACAAAAAAATATACAGTAGCAGAAAATAAATATATTAAACAAATTAAAATATATAATATTATTGATAGAATGAAATAAATATAAATATTCTCATGTATATTGTATAAAATATATTAGAATATATTGTATATTCTATTGTAATATTTTCTATTTTGTTTCCATTTATACCCCATTATTTACTTTTTACTTTTTAAATTCGATCCCAATTTTTTACACTACTGCTGGAAGTTTAATTTCCCTGAGGGAACTTTCCTGAAGGAATCAATAAAGTACTATCTATCTATCTAACTATCTATCTATCTATAAGTAAACATATTTGAGAGAAATATATACAAAAACAAATAAAAATAAATCATGAAATACATTGAAATAATGAATTCAGCATGTGTTACAACAGCGTGGCTTCGTACTTTCCTGGCCCGCCTGCAGTCCAGACCTGTCTCCCATCGAAAATGTGTGGCGCATTATGAAGCGTAAAATACGACAGCGGAGATGAACGACTGAAGCTCTACATTAAATAAGAATGGGAAAGAATTCCACCTGAGAAGCTTCAAAAATGTGTCTCCTCAGTTCCCAAACGTTTACTGGGTGTTGTTAAAAGGAAAGGCCATGTAACACAGTGGTGAACATGCCCTTTCCCAACTACTTTGGCACGTGTTGCAGCCATGAAATTCTAAGTTAATTATTATTTGCAAAAAAACATGAGTTTGAACATCAAATATCTTGTGTCTGTAGTGCATTCAACTGAATATGGGCTGAAAAGGATTTGCAAATCATTGTATTCCGTTTATATTTACATCTAACAATTTCCCAACTCATATGGAAACGGGGTTTGTACATACATTCAACCACGCACAACCCAACATTAGTCTACACCGAAGCCACATGTGACAATGCTAATCCTCTAAAGGAGCACTAGCCATGCACATGAGGCATTAGAGATAGGTGGTTAATAGGTATGATTTCAGTTTCTTTTTGACGTTGGAGAATGAATAGAGCATCATGAGGCTCTCATCAAGCCGGTTCCAGATCTTTGGTCCCCTGCATAAAACACTTCGATCAGTACAAGCCAGTAGACGATGTTTACCAGATATCAGGTCAAAGTTACGAGTGTTGTGGGCATGCTGGGGACGGTAGATAGGAACCGAGCTACAGAGCCTGAGATTCAGCCCGTGGATGACTTGATAGGTTAGACAAGCGTTGTGATAAATATTGAACTCTTGTCAGTCTTAAGAGATGATAACTATGGAATAGATGTCGAGTGGGGGCATTGAACTCGGACCATGACAGGGCCCGTATGATTTTCTTTTGCATGGATTCTAATTTGTGAAGGTAGCTAGGG
Source organism: Entelurus aequoreus (assembly GCF_033978785.1). Classification (NCBI taxonomy): domain Eukaryota; kingdom Metazoa; phylum Chordata; class Actinopteri; order Syngnathiformes; family Syngnathidae; genus Entelurus; species Entelurus aequoreus. Next base: position 7,608,180 of record NC_084739.1, on the reverse strand, counting down.
AAGGTGTTACACCAGATGACATTACAGTGGTTTAGATGTGCTTCAAAGAGAGTTTTGTATAGAGCAAGTAGAGCATAAAGAGGAAGATAATGACGAAGGTGAAAGAACAGGCCGACATATTTGGATAATTTGTTTAACAGATGGCTATTGTGACATTTGAAATTGAGGTATTCGTCAATGATGACCCCTAGGAGTTTTGTGGAGTTCACTCTCTGTATTTCCTGCCCTGGCAGTGCTCAGTATTGGTCCGGTTTTTATTAGAACGAAATAAAATAAAATGTGTTTTATTAACATTAAGTGAGAGCTTATTACATTTGAACCCGGAATCCACTTTCACAAGTTCTGAATTGACAGTTTCTTGTAGATCGAGTAGGCTCCTGTGTGAGGTAAAACACATTTGTATCGTCAGCAAAAATTATTTTAGGAAAAGTTTCGGAGGAGTTTACGAAATCATTTATGTATAGGATGAAAAGGGAGAGGCCCCAAGATGGATCCCTGGGGAACCCCATGATTTATGGTCATACAGGGTGAGTTGTGATCATTGACGCATACAAATTGTTGCCTTCCGTATAGGTAAGAACGGAACCAATCGAGAGGTACCCCTCGGACACATAGTGGTATAGCTTATACAGTAAGATCTCAAAGTCTATTGTGTCAAAGGCAGTGGTTCTTAACCAGGGTTCGATCGAACCCTAGGGCAGTGGTTCTTAACCTTGTTGGAGGTACCGAACCCCACCAGTTTCATATGCGCATTCACCCAACCCTTCTTTAGTGAAAAATAAAATGTTGTTTTTTTTTCAAATTCAAGACAAAGTTATATGTTTTTGGTAACACTTTAGTATGGGGAACATATTCTAAGTAACAAGGACTTAATTTGGAGTTTTTTGGACACTAGGGGAACATATTCTAAGTAACAAAGACTTAATTTAGAGTTTTTTGGACACTAGGGGAACATATTCTAAGTAACAAAGACTTAATTTGGAGTTGTTTTGACACTAGGGGAACATATTCTAAGTAACAAAGACTTAATTTAGAGTTTTTTGGACACTAGGGGAACATATTCTAAGTAACAAAGACTTAATTTAGAGATTTTTTGGACACTAGGGGAACATATTCTAAGTAACAAAGACTTAATTCAGAGTTTTTTGGACACTAGGAGAACATATTCTAAGTAACAAAGACTTAATTTAGAGTTTTTTTGGACACTAGGGGAACATATTCTAAGTAACAAAGACTTAATTTAGAGTTTTTTGGACACTAGGGGAACATATTCTAAGTAACAAAGACTTAATTTGGAGTTGTTTTGACACTAGGGGAACATATTCTAAGTAACAAAGACTTAATTTAGAGATTTTTTGGACACTAGGGGAACATATTCTAAGTAACAAAGACTTAATTTAGAGATTTTTTGGACACTAGGGGAACATATTCTAAGTAACAAAGACTTAATTTAGAGTTTTTTGGACACTAGGGGAACATATTCTAAGTAACAAAGACTTAATTTAGAGATTTTTTGGACACTAGGGGAACATATTCTAAGTAACAAAGACTTAATTTAGAGTTTTTTGGACACTAGGGGAACATATTCTAAGTAACAAAGACTTAATTTAGAGTTTTTTGGACACTAGGGGAACATATTCTAAGTAACAAAGACTAAATTTAGAGTTATTTGGACACTAGGGGAACATATTCTAAGTAACAAAGACTTCATTTAGAGTTTTTTGGACACTAGGGGAACATATTCTAAGTAACAAAGACTTAATTTAGAGTTTTTTGGACACTAGGGGAACATATTCTAAGTAACAAAGACTTAATTTAGAGTTTTTTGGACACTAGGGGAACATATTCTAAGTAACAAAGACTTAATTTAGAGTTTTTTGGACACTAGGGGAACATATTCTAAGTAACAAAGACTTAATTCAGAGTTTTTTGGACACTAGGGGAACATATTCTAAGTAACAAAGACTTCATTTAGAGTTTTTTGGACACTAGGGGAACATATTCTAAGTAACAAAGACTTAATTTAGAGTTTTTTGGACACTAGGGGAACATATTCTAAGTAACAAAGACTTCATTTAGAGATTTTTTGGACACTAGGGGAACATATTCTAAGTAACAAAGACTTAATTTAGAGTTTTTTGGACACTAGGGAAAATATTGTAAGTAACAAAGACTTAATTTAGAGTTTTTTGGACACTAGAGGGAACATTCTAAGTAACAAAGATTTAATTTAGAGTTTTTTTGGACACTAGGGAAAATATTGTAAGTAACAAAGACTTAATTTAGAGTTTTTTTGGACACTAGGGGAACATTCTAAGTAACAAAGATTTAATTTAGAGTTATTTGGTTAGGGTTAAGGTTAGAGGGTTAGGGCAAGGGTTAGAGGGTTAGGGTTATAATAAGGCCATGCCGAATAAGGCATTAATAAGTACTTAATAATGACTAGTTAAGAGCCAATATGTTACTAATTTGCATGTTAATAAGCAACTAATTAATGGTGAATATGTTCCCCATACTAAAGTGTTACCATGTTTTTTTACTGGTGCACAAAATGAACCGTGCATGAACATCACCTTGTTCAAAGAACAAAACCAACACAGAGCATAAACTCACAACAAATTACACACCTGCAAATCATGCTGTTGCCGTATCCGTAATACGCCGATAGGGAGAAGTTTTTATTTACACGATAAGTCGGGTGTGTCTCGACCTCCGCCGAACCCCTGAGCCCGACTCACCGAAACCCCTAGGGTTCCATCGAACCTAGGTTAAGAACCACTGGTTCGTGAATGTGCATATGAAACTAAAGGGGTTTGGTACCTCCAACAAGGTTAAGAACCACTGGTCAAAGGCCTTCGACAGATCCAAAAAAATACCAATACCGCATTCCCCTTCTTCAATACAGTCATTGACTCTTTCCAAGAGGTCGAGTATAGCCATACAGGTGGTGCTTTTTTTTACGAAACCATATTGGGAGGGGACAAGGATATGTAGTTTTTCTAGAAAGCCATTCAGTCGGTTATAGACCACTTTCTCAAAGTTTTAGAAAATGATGGTAAAATAGAAATTAGCCTATAATTGTTCATATTATTTTTATCACCTGATTTAAAAATTGGGATTCCTTTTGCCCCTTTGGACATTTTGGGTACAATGCTGGCACTAAGTGACAGGTTTAGGGATGATGTTTGATAAGAAATTATCAGGTTCGAGCCATTATCGAATCCTCTTATCGAATCCAGATAGGTTGTTGTATATGGAAAATAACACACAATATTTGGTTTAACAAAAGCTCACTTTTATTTTATAAGAAAAAAATTAAATTAAATAAATAAATAAATATTGACTGTTGTTACCCCCCTAAAAAAAAAAAAAAAAAAAAAAAAAAAATATTGACTGTTGTTACCCAAAGTATATTAAGTGGGGTTTTTCAGAAAAACAAATATACACAGTAACACAAAAACAACCTGTCTCTGTGATCACTATAGGTGTATAAATAATAATATAGTGTTAAATAAAATCAGTCCCTTGGGCAAAAAACTGAAAATAATACAGCTCTCCAAAAAGTGCACTTCTGCTGCTATTGGAACATACTAACTACACACACTAAGACACTAAGAACGCCACAGTCATCAATCAACAATTCTGCAGTCCTGGTTGACATAAGAGGTAACCTTATTTTAGCCTAAAGGCTACAAGTGAGCAGATATGGAAATTAACCGGCAACAGTAAACGTTAGTTACTCACCGGCACTATCACTGGAGCTGGGGCTGCAGATTGAAGCAGAGGAAGAGGGGTGTGCTTCGCCATCTCTGTCGCTGCTTCTCCACGTGTCGAAGACACGCCACGGTTCTCGAACGTTCAGGTTATGTGCGGCCTGAACGTGTTTCAACATGTTTGTTGTACTTCCCCCCCTTACATGAGAGCGAAGCCTGGCAATAATTGCATATCGCCGTTTCCTCGTCTTATTTTTTTGTAAAATGAAGCCATGCCTCGAGGCGTTTTTTCCGGTCCATTATTTTTGCTGCTTTCTGTATCTGCTGCCCAATGCCTGAGCTACGTGGGCTGGCTCAAGGTGGAGGACAGAGTTAAACAACTTGCACTGAGCCTAGTCTATAAAATCCGCTACACCTCCCTGATACCGAAGTACATGTCAAACTACTTCCTTAACGTAAATGACCGCCATAACCACAACACCAGGGGGAGCTCCACTAACCACGTTAAACCCAGATTCCGAACTAACAAAGGTCTTAACTCGTTCTCTTTCTATGCCACATCAATGTGGAATGCGCTCCCAACAGGTATAAAAGAAAGGGCATCTCTATCCTCCTTCAAAACCGCAATAAAAGTTCACCTCCAGGCAGCTACAACCCTAAACTAACACCCTCCCCGGATTGCTAATAATCAAATGTAAACAATCAAATGCAGATACTTTTTCTTATGCCTTCTGATCTCTCTCTCTCTCTCTCTCTCTCTCTCTCTCTCTCTCTCTCTCTCTCTCTCTCTCTCTCTCTCTCTCTCTCTCTCTCTCTCTCTCTCTCTCTCTCTCTCTCTCTCTCTCTATGTCCACTACCTGATGTCCATATCCTACACCCCCCCCCCTCCACACCCCTGATTGTAAATAATGTAAATAATTCAATGTGATTATCTTGTGTGATGACTGTATTATGATGATAGTATATATGATAGTATATATCTGTATCATGAATCAATTTAAGTGGACCCCGACTTAACAAGTTGAAAAACTCATTCGGGTGTTACCATTTAGTGGTCAATTGTACGGAATATGTACTTCACTGTGCAACCTACTAATAAAAGTCTCAATCAATACGTCATTTCCTGTGATGTTCCGCAGGCATTTCCTGTGGGACGTATTCGTTCCCAGGGATTCGAATAAAGAACCAACTCTTTTTCTTTACTAAAGTGGCCTTCGATAACGGGAACCGGTTCTCAAAAAGAGATTCTTGTCCATGGAATCGGTTCTTTTCTTATCGAACAACCGGGAGAACCGGTTTCTAACATTATTCCTAGTGACCAGAGGTTTTGTGATCACATTTGCTATCACAAAACGTCTTTGTCACTTCCAATGATCACTACACCACTATCCGTGAGTATTGTACTTACATTTGCTCATATTGCTGTGTAAAAAGCACATGGTTTTGTCACGGCAGTGTTCTTCTTTAATGGGTTTTGTGTGATACTCCGATCCAATCAATCTCTGATGCGGCGGTTTTGCTGGACGGCAACTGTGTGAAAGGGTGTCACGAAAATGTCAGGAACAGACTGTGAACTTTACACGCGGGATTCAACATTTCACGCTTTGTTGTGATCAAAGCAATTGTCGACAGCAATAATGTTATCATGTCACGAGCGCCGGTGTTGGTGTTGTCATGCATCTGCTTATTTGCGTTGACGTACACGAGCACAGACATTTGCGTCAGTGATCCGCACGGCTGGGTTCCTTGTCTAAAGGCGCTGTCGTCTAAAGTGGTGTGCTTTTTTTGCGGCATATCAGAGAACGTACCGTCATTTCCGGCCTATCAGCTGCAACTTTTTTCCCCACACGGCACGAACAATGCTGAGGCTATTCTATCGATTTGTCTGGGT
>NC_084739.1:7585076-7597576 GCF_033978785.1 Entelurus aequoreus | reverse complement strand
TCAGAATCCATCGTCAGCAATAGATCATTAGTCATTTTTGCGAGGGCTGTCTCCGTAGAGTGATTTGCCCTGAAACCGGATTGAAAAGGTTCACAGAGATTGTTAGTCACTAAGTGTTCATTTAGCTGCTGTGCAACAGTTTTTTCGAGAATTTTGGAAATAAACGGAAGGTGGGAGACCGGTCGGTACTTTACCATGAGGTCAGGATCGAGGTTAGGTCTTTTGAGCAGAGGATGAATAACCGCTTTTTTGAATGCTAGGGGAACAGTGCCGGAGGAAAGTGATAAGTTTATAATATTTAACACTGATGGACCTAATAATACAAACAGTTCCTTGATAAGTTTCCCAGGAAGTGGGTCAAGTAAACATGTTGTTTGTTTTATCCCACTTACACACTGTAATAATTCCTCTAATGTTATTTCATCAAAAATAGAGAGACTATTTTGGAGGGAAGTGTCCGTCGTATATACAGTCGTATTTGTGTTAATAGAGCCCAGTTGTAGCTGGGATGCGTTGTCTTTAATCTCCTTTCTAATGAGTTCAATTTTCTTATTAAAGAAATTCATAAAATCATCTGCCGAGTGGGTGGAGCTACTGGGAGGAGTCCCTTGTTGGGTTAGCGATGCTACTGTACTAAACAGAAATTTAGGATCGTTTTTGTTGAGGCGGATGAGATTTGAGTAGTATTTAGCTTTAGCTAAGGTAAGCATGCGTTTATAAGTTATTAAACTATCACTCCATGCTTGATGGAAAACCTCAAGTTTAGTCGCGCGCCATATGTCTGATTAGCACTCCACACAAGTCAATAACATCAACAAAACTCACCTTTGTGCACTCATGTACAACGTTAAAAGTGTGGTGGACAAAATGAGACAGAAAAAGAAGTGGCATAAAACACGTCCTAGGAAGTCGGAGAAAGTTATGCATGTAAACAGACTATACGGTGAGTTCAAGGACCGCCAAAATAAGTAGGACAAAACGGCGCTCGCCAAATACTTGAATCAATGAAGCATATTTAATATAAACAGTGTGATTTATAACAATTAGGGAGGTTTGTGTCATGTTTGTCCTCCTACAGAAACCATACTAAAACAAAAAAATAGATTTTTTTCCCCTCATCTTTTTCCATTCTTCATACATTTTTGAAAAATCTCCAGAGAGCCACTAGGGCGGCGCTAAAGAGGGTTGCCGACCCCCGGTCTATTGCATCAGCTGCAGCTATTGTTAGTGGATCCTATTACACTTTTCAGCTTTGATAAACCTCCAGAACAGCTTATTCAGCAGTGCTTCCTCCCATTTGACAGTGTTTGTCCCCCACTAAAGGGGGCTCCCGTTAAGCCCCCCTTCACACACACACCTGGATTTAGACGACGCAATTTGAAACAATCTGACGAGCGGTTAAAGCCGTTTGTCGCAGTCGCCGCGCCTCCTTCAGCCGATACCGTCGTCCCCTCGAGAGCGCACGGCATCGATCCCAAACGCAGAGGCTGGAAGCCCCGCGCCCCACCTTTTCAAAAAATTTCCGCCGCATAATTTTGCAGGAACTCCAATTATTGCAAGATGCAGATGTCAGTCATTTCAATAAGACTGATGTGGCTTGTAATGAAAACATCTGCGAGCGAGCAGGCGACCGCTGCAGGATTTATGGCCGCTTTCGAGGGAAAAGGCTGAGACGCCTTTTTTTTTCCTTTTTTCTGCAGCATGCATGCTCCACGCCATTGCCCCCCCGGGCCCTCCCCAACTGGCGCTAAAGGTGCAGATCAATTAGCGTCCAACATGGTTAACTCACCCACCGACTGTCCTTTTTACAACAGCGTGAAAAAAAACATGCCTTTTTTACATTTTTTAAAATTTATTTTACATCATCCATCCATCCATCCATCTTCTTCCGCTTATCCGAGGTCGGGTCGCGGGGGCAGCAGCCTAAGCATGGAAGCTAAAGGTGCAGATCAATTAGCGTCCAACATGGTTAACTCACCCACCGACTGTCCTTTTTACAACAGCGTGAAAAAAACCCTGCCTTTTTTAGATGTATTTATTTATTTTACATCATCCATCCATCCATCCATCTTCTTCCGCTTATCCGAGGTCGGGTCGCGGGGGCAGCAGCCTAAGCATGGAAGCTAAAGGTGCAGATCAATTAGCGTCCAACATGGTTAACTCACCCACCGACTGTCCTTTTTACAACAGCGTGAAAAAACCCCTGCCTTTTTAAAATGTATTTATTTATTTTACATCATCCATCCATCCATCCGTCTTCTTCCGCTTATCCGAGGTCGGGTCGCGGGGGCAGCAGCCTAAGCATGGAAGCTAAAGGTGCAGATCAATTAGCGTCCAACATGGTTAACTCACCCACCGACTGTCCTTTTTACAACAGCGTGAAAAAAACCCTGCCTTTTTTAAATGTATTTATTTATTTTACATCATCCATCCATCCATCCATCTTCTTCCGCTTATCCGAGGTCGGGTCGCGGGGGCAGCAGCCTAAGCATGGAAGCTAAAGGTGCAGATCAATTAGCGTCCAACATGGTTAACTCACCCACCGACTGTCCTTTTTACAACAGCGTGAAAAAAAACATGCCTTTTTTACATTTTTAAAATTTATTTTACATCATCCATCCATCCATCCATCTTCTTCCGCTTATCCGAGGTCAGGTCGCGGGGGCAGCAGCCTAAGCATGGAAGCTAAAGGTGCAAATCAATTAGCGTCCAACATGGTTAACTCACCCACCGACTGTCCTTTTTACAACAGCGTGAAAAAAAACATGCCTTTTTTACATTTTTAAAATTTATTTTACATCATCCATCCATCCATCTTCTTCCGCTTATCCGAGGTCAGGTCGCGGGGGCAGCAGCCTAAGCAGGGAAGCCCAGACTTCCCTCCCCCCCAGCCACCCGGTCCACCTTCCCCCCGCACTACAAAAACTGAAATATCTCAAATAAGGGTGATATTTGCTTATTTTCTGTCTGATAAGATAATTCTCCTCACTAAGCAGATTTTATGTTAGTGTTTTACTTGTTTTAAGGGTTTTGGTCCTAAATGATCTCAGTAAGATATTGTAGCTGAGATTTGATGACCTATATTGAGTAAAACATGCTTGAAACTAGAACATCAACTGTTGCAAAGCTGTGTCATCAACACTCACAAGTATAAAACTATTTTTTTTATTTTTGGGTTCATTGAGGTTAGCTAATTTGACTTGTTTTGGAAAGTCTTGACAAGCCAAATTTTCTTGTTCTATTGGTAGATAATTTTGCTTTGTTCAAGTAAAACAACCCTAATTTTTGTATTTTTTTTTTTCTTGTTTTCGAACACTGACTTTTTGCAGTGCACAGACTGTGCTTTTACAACAGCGTGAAAAATAACATGCCTTTTTTAAATGTATTTATTTATTTTTATTTTTTATTATTAATCATCCATCCATCTATCTTCTTCCGCTTATCCGAGGTCGGGTCGCGGGCGCAGCAGCCTAAGCAGGGAAGCCCAGACTTATATTGAGTAAAACATGCTTGAAACTAGAACATCAACTGTTGCAAAGCTGTGTCATCAACACTCAGAAGTATACAACATTTTTTTTTAAGTAATAATTTCTTACTTCGAGCATGAAAAAAAATAAAATCATGATGCCTAGCGCATATCATTATGTCAAGATAATGGCACTAGCATTTACTTAATTTAGGAATATTTTTCAACATATTGAGCAAAAAGGTCTCATTTTTTTTCTACCAAGAAAAGTGCACTTGTTATTATTGAGAATATACTTATTTTAAGGTGTTTTTGGGTTCATTGAGGTTAGCTAATTTGACTTGTTTTGGAAAGTCTTGACAAGCTGAATTTTCTTTTTCTATTGGCAGATAATTTTGCTTAGTTCAAATAAAATACCCCTCTTTTTTTTTTTATATATATATTCACATTTATAGATCCCTTCAAAACATTCGCATGTTGCACAATGAGATGTAAACATGGGATCAAGTGTAAATTCACCTAACTTTGTTTGTAAAATGTATTTTTTTATGAGTATTTCTGTAATCTAGTAACAACATTTTGTGATTAATATCCATATATTAACATTCTTAATAAAGCACACAGTTTAGAATACCTAAACAATTCCCATAACAATGTAAATTGAAATGATCTGTTCCAGAGTCCCATTAATGTTCTAATTGTTCATGTGTCTGAGCAAAGGCAAAACGCATGTGAGCAACATCAGACGTGCACACTGTGGCCATAAAACCATCAAACCTGACTTCATAACAAGTTAAATGTTTTATTATAATCATCAAATGACAGCAGTCATTTTCATGGGATTATTATTATTATTTAAATATAAGTGATTTGGCCCACTTAAAATGAAAGTAACAAAAACTAAAGTTTTTCATGAGCTATGTACTAGTATTGTATGTCTGGATGAGGGGGTTCTACTTTTAAAATAATGTGTACCCCTTCCAGAGATCACATTTATAGTTCCCCTCAAAACATTCGCATGTTGCACAATGAGATGTAAACATGGGATCAAGTGTAAATTCATGTGATGTTCTGTTTGTAAAATGTATTTTTTATGAGCATTTCTGGAATCCAGTAACAGCATTTTGTGATTAATATCCATACATTAACATTCTTAATAAAGCAAGTGAAGTGAAGTGAATTATATTTATATAGCGCTTTTCTCTAGTGACTCAAAGCGCTTTACATAGTGAAAACCCAATATCTAAGTTACATTTAAACCAGTGTGGGTGGCACTGAGAGCAGGTGGGTAAAGTGTCTTGCCCAAGGACACAACGGCAGTGACTAGGATGGCGGAAGCGGGAATCGAACCTGCAACCCTCAGGTTGATGGCACGGCCACTCTACCAACCGAGCTATACAGCTTTACTGCTCCTGGTTGTTGTTTTCCCGACGAGACAATCTGCTGACAATGTGAATATGATATCCTTGAGCTTTTAGAACATCTGCATTCGTACAAAATGAATAGTAATGCATTCATTTGTTTTAGTATGTTTGAATTGGTTCATAAATAGTCAATCTCAACTTTTTTTTTTCCATTTGGCACACAGTTATGGGAATTGTTGAGGTATTCTAAAATGTGTGCTTTATTAAGAATGTTAATATATGGATATTAATCACAAAATGCTATTACTAGATTACAGAAATGCTCATAAAAAGATACATTTTACCCCTACGTTCCTAATAATAAGGGCCATTTCTTGTTCTTCGCTCCCCTCTTTTACCCCTACGTTCCTAATGAGGGCAATTTCCTGTTCTATGGTTATCATGACACATTTTGTGTTTTTCTCTCCCCTCTTTTACCCCTATGTTCCTAATAATAAGGACCATTTCCTGTTCTATGGTTATCATGACACATTTCTTGTTCTTCGCTCCCCTCTTTTACCCCTACGTTCCTAATAAAAAGGGCCATTTCTTGTTCTTCGCTCCCCTCTTTTACCCCTACGTTCCTAATAATAAGGACCATTTCCTGTTCTATGGTTATCATGACACATTCTGTTTTTCTCTCCCCTCTTTTACCCCTATGTTCCTAATAATAAGGACCATTTTCTGTTCTTCGCTCCCCTCTTTTGCCCCTACGTTCCTAATAAGGGCCATTTCCTGTTCTATGGTTATCATGACACATTTTGTTTTTCTCTCCCCTCTTTTGCCCCTACGTTCCTAATAATAAGGGCCATTTCCTGTTCTTCGCTCCCCTCTTTTACCCCTACGTTCCTAATAATAAGGGCCATTTCCTGTTCTTCGCTCCCCTCTTTTACCCCTACGTTCCTAATAATAAGGGCCATTTCCTGTACTTCGCTCCCCTCTTTTACCCCTACGTTCCTAATATTAAGGACCATTTCCTGTTCTATGGTTATCATGACACAATTTTGTTTTTCTCTCCCCTCTTTTAGCCCTACGTTCCTAATAATAAGGGCCATTTCCTGTTCTTCGCTCCCCTCTTTTACCCCTACGTTCCTAATATTAAGGACCATTTCCTGTTCTATGGTTATCATGACACAATTTTGTTTTTCTCTCCCCTCTTTTAGCCCTACGTTCCTAATATTAAGGACCATTTCCTGTTCTATGGTTATCATGACACAATTTTGTTTTTCTCTCCCCTCTTTTAGCCCTACGTTCCTAATAATAAGGGCCATTTCCTGTTCTTCGCTCCCCTCTTTTACCCCTACGTTCCTAATAATAAGGGCCATTTCCTGTTCTTCGCTCCCCTCTTTTACCCCTACGTTCCTAATAATAAGGGCCATTTCCTGTTCTTCGCTCCCCTCTTTTACCCCTACGTTCCTAATAATAAGGGCCATTTCCTGTTCTTCGCTCCCCTCTTTTACCCCTACGTTCCTAATATTAAGGACCATTTCCTGTTCTATGGTTATCATGACACAATTTTGTTTTTCTCTCCCCTCTTTTAGCCCTACGTTCCTAATAATAAGGGCCATTTCCTGTTCTTCGCTCCCCTCTTTTACCCCTATGTTCCTAATAATAAGGGCCATTTCCTGTTCTTCGCTCCCCTCTTTTACCCCTACGTTCCTAATAATAAGGGCCATTTCCTGTTCTATGGTTATCATGACACATTTAGTTTTTCTCTCCCCTCTTTTACCCCTACGTTCCTAATAATAAGGGCCATTTCCTGTTCTTCGCTCCCCTCTTTTACCCCTACGTTCCTAATAATAAGGGCCATTTCCTGTTCTTCGCTCCCCTCTTTTACCCCTACGTTCCTAATAATAAGGGCCATTTCCTGTTCTATGGTTATCATGACACATTTAGTTTTTCTCTCCCCTCTTTTACCCCTACGTTCCTAATAATAAGGGCCATTTCCTGTTCTTCGCTCCCCTCTTTTACCCCTATGTTCCTAATAAGGGCCATTTCCTGTTCTATGGTTATCATGACACATTTTGTGTTTTTCTCTCCCCTCTTTTACCCCTATGTTCTTAATAATAAGGGCCATTTCCTGTTCTTCGCTCCCCTCTTTTACCTCTACGTTCCTAATAATAAGGGCCATTTCCTGTTCTTCGCTCCCCTCTTTTACCTCTACGTTCCTAATAATAAGGGCCATGTCCTGTTCTTCGCTCCCCTCTTTTACCTCTACGTTCCTAATAATAAGGGCCATTTCCTATTCTTCGCTCCCCTCTTTTACCCCTACGTTATTAAGGACCATTTCCTGTTCTATGGTTATCATGACACAATTTTGTTTTTCTCTCCCCTCTTTTAGCCCTACGTTCCTAATAATAAGGGCCATTTCCTGTTCTTCGCTCCCCTCTTTTACCCTTATGTTCCTAATAAGGGCAATTTCCTGTTCTATGGTTATCATGACACATTTTGTGTTTTTCTCTCCCCTCTTTTACCCCTACGTTCCTAATAATAAGGGCCATTTCCTGTTCTTCGCTCCCCTCTTTTACCTCTACGTTCCTAATAATAAGGGCCATTTCCTGTTCTTCACTCCCCTCTTTTACCCTTATGTTCATAATAAGGGCAATTTCCTGTTCTATGGTTATCATGACACATTTTGTGTTTTTCTCTCCCCTCTTTTACCCCTACGTTCCTAATAATAAGGACCATTTCCTGTTTTTCTCTCCCCTCTTTTACCCCTACGTTCCTAATAATAAGGGCCATTTCCTGTTCTTCGCTCCCCTCTTTTACCCCTACGTTCCTAATAATAAGGGCCATTTCCTGTTCTTCGCTCCCCTCTTTTACCCCTACGTTCCTAATAATAAGGGCCATTTCCTGTTCTTCGCTCCCATCTTTTACCCCTACGTTCCTAATAATAAGGGCCATTTCCTGTTCTATGGTTATCATGACACATTTAGTTTTTCTCTCCCCTCTTTTACCCCTACGTTCCTAATAATAAGGGCCATTTCCTGTTCTTCGCTCCCCTCTTTACCCCTATGTTCCTAATAAGGGCCATTTCCTGTTCTATGGTTATCATGACACATTTTGTGTTTTTCTCTCCCCTCTTTTACCCCTATGTTCTTAATAATAAGGGCCATTTCCTGTTCTTCGCTCCCCTCTTTTACCTCTACGTTCCTAATAATAAGGGCCATTTCCTGTTCTTCGCTCCCCTCTTTTACCTCTACGTTCCTAATAATAAGGGCCATTTCCTGTTCTTCGCTCCCCTCTTTTACCTCTACGTTCCTAATAATAAGGGCCATTTCCTGTTCTTCGCTCCCCTCTTTTACCTCTACGTTCCTAATAATAAGGGCCATTTCCTGTTCTTCGCTCCCCTCTTTTACCTCTACGTTCCTAATAATAAGGGCCATTTCCTATTCTTCGCTCCCCTCTTTTACCCCTACGTTATTAAGGACCATTTCCTGTTCTATGGTTATCATGACACAATTTTGTTTTTCTCTCCCCTCTTTTAGCCCTACGTTCCTAATAATAAGGGCCATTTCCTGTTCTTCGCTCCCCTCTTTTACCCTTATGTTCCTAATAAGGTCAATTTCCTGTTCTATGGTTATCATGACACATTTTGTGTTTTTCTCTCCCCTCTTTTACCCCTACGTTCCTAATAATAAGGGCCATTTCCTGTTCTTCGCTCCCCTCTTTTACCTCTACGTTCCTAATAATAAGGGCCATTTCCTGTTCTTCGCTCCCCTCTTTTACCCTTTTGTTCCTAATAAGGGCAATTTCCTGTTCTATGGTTATCATGACACATTTTGTGTTTTTCTCTCCCCTCTTTTACCCCTACGTTCCTAATAATAAGGGCCATTTCCTGTTCTTCGCTCCCCTCTTTTACCCCTATGTTCCTAATAAGGGTCATTTCCTGTTCTATGGTTATCATGACACATTTTGTGTTTTTCTCTCCCCTCTTTTACCCCTACGTTCCTAATAATAAGGGCCATTTCCTGTTTTACTCTCCCCTCTTTTACCCCTACGTTCCTAATAATAAGGGCCATTTCCTGTTTTTCTCTCCCCTCTTTTACCCCTACGTTCCTAATAATAAGGGCCATTTCCCGTTCTTCGCTCCCCTCTTTTACCCCTACGTTCCTAATAATAAGGGCCATTTCCTGTTCTTCGCTCCCCTCCTTTACCCCTATGTTCCTAATAAGGGTCATTTCCTGTTCTATGGTTATCATGACACATTTTGTGTTTTTCTCTCCCCCCTTTTACCCCTACGTTCCTAATAATAAGGGCCATTTCCTGTTTTTCTCTCCCTCTTTTACCCCTACGTTCCTAATAATAAGGGCCATTTCCCGTTCTTCGCTCCCCTCTTTTACCCCTACGTTCCTAATAAGGGCCATTTCCTGTTCTATGGTTATCGTGACACATTTTGTGTTTTTCTCTCCCCTCTTTTACCCCTACGTTCCTAATAATAAGGGCCATTTCCTGTTCTTCACTCCCCTCTTTTACCCCTGCGTTCCTAATAAAAAGGGCCATTTCTTGTTCTTCGCTCCCCTCTTTTACCCTATGTTCCCAATAAGGGCCATTTCCTGTTCTATGGTTATCATGACACATTTTGTGTTTTCCCCTCCCCTCTTTTACCCCTACGTTCCTAATAATACGGGCCATTTCCTATTCTATAGTCATCATCACACTTTGTGACATTTATTATTTCGCTGCAGTTGCAATGAGTTAAATCCCCTAATCTACGGTTATCGTCACCCTTTCTGCCAAAAAAAAATGAATACATTTTTTAGAGGGCAACATTATTATTGTTTTCCTCAACAAAATAGTTCTTTTCCCCCCTTCAATTGTGCTCAGTGTCCAAACCTGACTTATTTTAGGGTGTTAGAATTGGAGGACGGACTGTTGTGAAAGTCAATAGATTGAATAGGATGGCCTCCATGTTTGATACAATGATTGAATGAAAGCAAAGGACCCCTGCTGGGAACGATCTGCTCCATGTCACTCGGATGACATACCTTCGTCCACATACTGCGGTGACGTCATGGCGTCTCCGGCGCCGCCTTTTCCATTCCCTTCAGGCGAATCATCGCAGGTCACGTCACCCTCTCCGGCTCCGTGCGCCATATGTCTCATTCTAATTAAATGAACATTAGGACCCCCTCCTTCCCCCCTTTTTCTTTCCTCTCTTCCACCACGCCATCGTGGGCAGGGGAGCTCAAACGGCGAAACGGCGAACGTGTTGACACTGTCGACAGCAGCAGCGGAGGGTGGAAAGGCGCCTGAAGAGTGACTGCGACACCGCCATGGCGGCGGCGACGACAGGGGCTCGGTCACATTCAATTTGCATAACCTCAGCCGACGCAATGCATGTTGATTGAATTTCACCTCGAAGAAGTGCTAATTAATAACACTGCGGATGTGACAGGCCTTTATTACGAGTGCGGGACAGGAGATGATGTCTGAATTAGCCGGAGCTGTGGAGGAGAATATAGAATGATGAATTAATGGAAGTGTGTCCCGGCTCTATCATCATATCATTACAGCACCCGTGATGGCTTTCACATTACAGGTAGAAATCCATAACCGCTTCTATTATCTGCGCCAGATCAAGATTTCTGGATGTGGCGGTGGTTCTAGGCCGCATGTTTTAAACACGGCGGGAGCAAGTAGTGGGCCTAATCAATCAATCAATAATCCATCAAGGATGTTGCACACTTTGTTTTTTAGGAGATTGGAATTCTATACGACATTTTGTATTTTCTCCTTTTCTGTTAGGCTACAACTAGAGATGTCGATATATGCGTTAAAATGTAATATCGGAAATTATCGGTATTGGTTTTTTTATTATCAGTATAATTTTTTTTTTTTTTTTTTTTTTTAAATTAAATCCACATAAAAAACACAAGATACACTTACAATTAGTGCACCAACCCAAAAAACCTCCCTCCCCCCATTTACACTCATTCACACAAAAGGGTTGTTTCTTTCTGTTATTAATATTCTGGTTCCTACATTATATATCAATATATATCAATACAGTCTGCAAGGGATACAGTCCGTAAGCACACATGATTGTGGGTGCTGCTGCTCCACTAATAGTACTAACCTTTAACAGTTAATTTTACTAATTTTCATTCATTACTAGTTTCTATGTAACTGTTTTTATATTGTTGTACTTTCTTTTTTATTCAAGAAAATGTTTTTAATTTATTTATCTTATTTTACTAATTTTTAAAAAAAAGTACCTTATCTTCACCATACCTGGTTGTCCAAATTAGGCATAATAATGTGTTAATTCCACGACTGCATATATCGGTTGATATCGGTATCGGTAATTAAAGAGTTGGACAATATCGGAATATCGGATATCGGCAAAAAGCCATTATCGGACATCCCTAGCTACAACGATTTATTGTTGTGTACAATTAAAACTGGCCACGGTTATTGTTTTTGTATTTCAATGTATTTCATGATTTATTGTGTTAGATGTAATTATAAACGGAATACAATGATTTGCAAATCCTTTTCAAGCCATATTCAGTTGAATGCACTACAAAGACAAGATATTTGATGTTCAAACTCATAAACAAATAATAATTAATTTAGAATTTCATGGCTGCAACACGTGCCAAAGTAGTTGGGAAAGGGCATGTTCACCACTGTGTTACATGGCCTTTCCTTTTAACAACACTCAGTAAACGTTTGGGAACTGAGGAGACACATTTTTGAAGCTTCTCAGGTGGAATTCTTTCCCATTCTTGTTTTATGTAGAGCTTCAGTCGTTCAACAGTCCGGGGGTCGTATTTTACGCTTCATAATGCGCCACACATTTTCGATGGGGGACAGGTCTGGACTGCAGGCGGGCCAGGAAAGCACCCGCGCTCTTTTTTTTACGAAGCCACGCTGTTGTAACACGTGCTGAATTCATTATTTCAATGTATTTCATGATTTATTTTATTTTTATTTGTTTTTGTATATACTGTAATTTCCGGACTATAAGCCGCACCTGACTATAAGCCGCACCAGCTAAATTTAGGGGAAAATACAGATTGCTCCATATATAAGCCGCACCTGACTATAAGCCGCACCAGCTAAATTCAGGGGAAAATACAGATTGCTCCATATATAAGCCGCACCCGACTATAAGCCGCAGGGTTTTGATGTGTAATTACCGTAGTATATAGGGGTTCCTGCTACCACGGAGGGGATTGTCGGGACAGAGATGACTGTTTGGGAACGCAAAGCGTCCCATTTATTAACAATAAATCTTTCAATCATTCAATCAAACTTTCACATCTTTGACATGGCGAACAGCATTCGTGCAGAGTACAAATAATACAACGGTGCAAAGTAATACAAAGTGCTCGCCTGTACGTTATCAAAATAACCAGCCTACCGGCATATGAAAAGTCAGTCTTTAATCATTGTGTCATCGTCTTCCTCCTGCGTACTAAAACCACCGAAATCCTCTTCGTCGGTGTTGGAGAAGAACAGGCCGTATATAAGCCGCACCCTTGTATAAGCCGCACCCTTGTATAAGCCGCAAGGACCAGAACGAGGGGGAAAAGTAGCGGCTTATAGTCCGGAAATTACGGTATTTCTCTCAAATATGTTTACTTATAGATAGATAGATAGATAGATAGATAGATAGATAGATA